>NC_140123.1:172506837-173106837 GCF_964035555.1 Netta rufina
TTTTGTCACCTGTACACATTATTCCTACTACAGAAAATTGTTTAAGAACTTGCACTGTACTTTATCCAGTAGTATTTTAAAGTGTAATTTGTCATGAAAAGGAAAAAAAAAGTAAAACTTCTTCACTTGTTTTGCTAGTGCTTAGTTTTGAAATCTATGACCACAAAATTATACATAGTTATTTTTTTGTAAAATCAACAGTCACCATTTATTCCACAAAAAGCATGAAAATATAAGTGTTTTTTTTTTTTTTAATTATTATTTTTTACAGAAATGAAATTAATGGTGAACAATTAAAAACTTGCCCTCTAAAAACTTTTATTGTTACAGTTGCGTGTCATATTTGTTATTCTTTTAAACTGTGAGAAATTTTCCACTGCAAAAGATTTCCATTGCTGAGAGATTTACCATCTGAATTAGATGTTAAATTTTAATGCTTAATCTTTTTTTCTCCTTTTTTTAAACTCCGCAGTATTGTGACTGTTTTTTATAAAAGTTTTGTATGTTTGTATGTGTATATATTTCTAGGTATGTGCATATATATTTGGCAGGCAGAAAATGGACAGTAATTATTTGGACAGTAAATATTTATTATAGCATTAAATAGTTTAAAAACAGTAAAGTTTAAAGGACAGTATGATCATTTTGAGCTGTGAGTTGAAATCTTGGTGTCATCCTAGCCATGCTAACAGTCAAAAACCATGTTCATTTTAACGGCTTCCAGTTTCTCAGCAGGAGAATGAAAATATTTATTTATTTATTTATTTATTTATTTATTTATTTTTAAAAAGAAGGTAATCCCTTAATGCAGAATGCTCAGATATTGCTGTTGTGGGAGGCTTCATATGCATAAGAAATTCTGTGTGCGTTCATACCTGCAGCATTTCAGTGTCTGATGCATACAGATCAGTGAAGTCTGAACTCACCAACAGTTTACTCTCACCTTTTGTGCCCCTGTGAGAAATCCATTGTGTGGTAGTTCTGTGGTATGGAAGACGGATGTTTTACGAACAGCTCACTTTCAAAGCATCAGCAGTAGGGTACTAAAAAGGCATACTTCCAGTTGGCAATGTTTTCTAGATACATATTTAGACAGCTACATTGTTGAAGCAGCTCTGCTGTTAATGCCTTAACAATATTTCATATTGAGCAGTGAGACTGTTAAAAATGGCTCTGTCTGTATGTAAATATAATGTCAATGAGAACAAGGGTTAATGCTTGACCAAAGTTTAGGTAGATACAGTAACATTTTTCTGAATTTTCTTATGCTTTTGTAGAATTGTGATTCTTGTGTAGACACCGGAGGTACAAATGAGAAATGTGAAATGAGAAAGTGGCATCTGATTGTCATGTTATGTGGAGGTTCAAAGTTGTGCAGTAATGAATGAAACATACTGCTCTGCTGGGCTCCTTCCATATGGGTATTTTTGCAGATTAAACAATGCCTACTAGAGTGCAGTCATCTGTGCTGATGAATTGTGATAATGATTGCTAGTTTGCTTTTGGTTCTAGGTGTTGGACACTCTCCCAAATGATTTCAGATCGTGGTGTGGGGTGTGGAACTTAGGACATTCCAGGAACTACTCACAATAGATAATTTGTACATAATAACCCTTTGTTGAAAATAAAGAGTTTACAAGAATTAACTATAACATAGCAGTAATGGTATTGTTACTAGGAATATTTAATTCTCTGTTTTATATACATGTACAGACATTGGCTTTTGATACTAGAAGACATACTCGAGTTCAATGGGTTTGATCTTATCTGGAAAAGAAAGGGAGAATGAAGAATAAGATGGATGTTATTGTAATTTAATTGTAACACTTGCCTACCTTGTCTTTTTCTATATTTTTAATAATAGAAAGATTGTATATGTAATTTCAGTCTGACTAGACTCATTTCAGTGTATGCCTGGCTATTTTCTGTTAGTGTGAAAAGAGAAAGGCTGTATAGGTTTTCCTAGCTTGTTTGTGTAAGAAGGGCAGTTTGCTCTTATTCACCCACTGACACAGCAATAGATAGCTACTTGCTTCTTATGTTCAACAACAATCTATTCAGAGGTTTTCACTCCTTTAATGACTAACATTGATCATTTTTAGCCACCAGATGTCACACAGCTGAATAAAGACTGAGTAACAGCATGATTAAACAAGGGTTAATGCTTGACCAAAGTTTAGGTAGATACAGTAACATTTTTCTGAATTTTCTTATGCTTTTGTAGAATTGTGATTCTTGTGTAGACACCGGAGGTACAAAAAATGTACTGTTCTATTCATTCTCTTTCCTCTTCAGAGTTATTATAAAATTTATATGAATTAATAACAATTCACCGGTAAGTACTTTTCATGTGATTTTACAATTACATTGTGACAAGTTATAAGGTGAAATATAGCCTGCGAGTACCCAGCCCCTTTGAATTTCTGTTCGCATTTGTATGGTTTAACACTGATAACTTAATACTAAGGGGAAAAATAAAAACACAATATTTGCTATGTTGAAAACTTTGTCATTGCTAAAATATATGAAGATATTTGTCTTGAGCTGTAAAATGCTACAGCCAGCTTAGTGCCATATTTGCACGACTTTTTTAATCTGATGTTTTCCAAGTAACATCAGAATTGTAATTTTTTATTTATTTTTTTTTACATAGTGTCTTTGTTTTATTCATTAGACAGCCCCCTACTTTTAATGGATTTTGTCCTTTCCCTTGCAAAGCTCAGTGGATAGAAACAGCAAAAACCCTGGAAAAAAAAAAAAGCATTATGAGTGAATTTGTGTTACAGACTTCAGTGGGGCAAAATTTGTTTTTGATATTTGAACATATAATCTAATATGTTAGTAGCAGAATAAATACTGTCGTTCATCATAGGAACAGGTGCAGTTCCTGATGTTTTCAATAAGACTTGTAGGTGTTTTATACCTATCAAAATACCATCTCAATATAGATGTGGGTTAGCATCATTAGAATCATGGAATCATAGAATCGTTAAGGTTGGAAGAGACCTTCAAGATTTTGGACCTTCATCTAACCATCACCTTACTAAACCATGTCCCTAAGCACCAGGTCCAACTTTTCCTTGAACACCCCCAGGGACAGGGATGCCACCACTTCCCTGGGCAACCCATTCCAATGCCTGACTGCTCTTTCTGAGAAGAAATGTCTCCTAATTTCTAACCTCCCCTGGTGCAACTTGAGGCCATTCCCTGTAGTCCTATCACTAGTTCCCTGTGAGAAGAGGCCGACCCCCAGCTCCCCACAGCTTCCTTTCAGGTAGTTGTAGAGAGAGTTGTAGAGAGAGGTAGTTGTATATTTTTTATAAAACCAAAATATAGAAGTTAGATAATTATCAGCCTTTATGGGACAATTGTTCATGTGACTTGACAAGTCTACAGATGTGAAAAGTATAATCTTTGTTTTTTAGAAATAGATCTAAAAATTGAGGAGATGTGAAAAATTAAAGGAAAAATGAGAATGAGATAATAGTGGTCATCATCCTATTGAATGTGAGCCTTTAGGGTGGCAAGGTGGAGGGATGGATTTACATGATTTCTGATAACTTCTTTTACTAATAACAAGAAAAAAAATTTCTCTGTGCTGGGAATAAAATGGTATATACATTGAGAAATTAACTCATTATTGGGCAAGATACATCAATGCCACCTCAAGGTGGTACTTATGAATTACTTGAACAGTGATTTTGCGTTAGCTGATCAAAGGTGGGATGCTGATTTACTGAATATATCTGCCCACAATGGGCCATCTGCACTTGCAAATGTTTTTCAATGGTTCAATATTAACCATATTATTAAATTATGTTCAATTAGCACTAGAACATCACTGGATCTTCTGAATCCAATACATCTTATCATGGTACACCTGAGTTGGATCAGTACTTTGAAAGTCGATTTCTATTAAGTCATATGCAATGTAACCTGGACATTTCCATTTTATAATATATGCCAGACAACGTAAGTGCATTGAGTGCAATATAAGTGCACAGAAAAGTGTTTCAGAATGGGAGTTATATATATATATATATAAATAATTACTAATAAATTATGTATATACGTATCATTGTATCCATCATCTTTGGAAGTGCTTTCTTGCACTTGCTTTTATCATACACAGGGCCCAACTGCTGCTTTGGTAGGATGATGCTTTGTAAATAATTGGAAAAGTATCATCAGAACAAATTTATTATTTGCATTTCTGTTCTTTTCTATTTAGTTCTTGCTTGCAAATAGTGTCATTTACAAATACCCTGCCTTTCAGTTTGTCAGGTCCTCAGGACTGATAAATTCCAGTGTGATAATACAAAGCTGCCCTCACTTGGTTCAAGCTGCCCCTCTCACACCCTGTGTTGTAACTATAATAACTATAACCAGCAATATTGCCCTATAGCAATTTTTCTCCCATATTTCCTCCTCTCTCAGCTTGGCAGTTTATGGTCCTGTTAGACTTACTGGTCTGGGTCACAGACTCACAGTTTCAACACTACCCAAGGCAACCAATCAATAAATATTAATGGCGGTATACCTAGCCAACAGCTGAAGACCTTTGTAGTACTGAAAATTCAGCAAGAACAAGGTTTTAATTTGGAGCTACACTTTGTCTTCTGATCTGGCACAAATTTTGTATTTTTAAAAAAAGTCCCAAACAAAACATTGTTTCATTTTTTTATCTTGGGCAGGGTGTGTAAGCCACACCTAAACCTTTCCCTTTCTTTAGGAAAGTGTGTCACAAATAAAATACGCCTGAATTATTAGGACTTCCTCGTAACACTGTGCTACTCTGCACATTTACTAATCTATTCTGTACCTCCTTTATCAATAAGCAACTTCAGTAAAGCATTTAAAACTTCCTTCACCCACTCTTCATGTGTGCCCTGCAGCACTACGAAGCACATTCTGGCAAGAAGGCCTGCAGCTTTGGCAGGCGGCCAGTGTCTGGGGAAGCAAATCCTTTTTGAGGATCAGCCTGGTGGAGCACGAATAAAGGACGTACACCATTCTGTCTGCTTACCTGGCAGTTCATATAACCTTTAAGGCCAGCTCTTCAGCCCTGCTTATCTCCTTTATAAATAGGACAAGGATTCCAAATAGGCTCAGGCTCTTAATAGAGGCTCTTACTTACCCGTGGAGAATTAGTTTCTTTCTTTGACTAGGCCTTGCTGACAGGTCACCACCAAAGTAACCCTCCCTTCTCAGCAGGGCTTGCTGCCAGGTCATCTTAAGCACTCAGAGATCCCCTAGTGATATCTACAGTCATTTTCTTAACTTGGTCTTATCCTTTTTCTAAATTGGCACTTCTCAATCCCCACTTAACAAACCTTGCTAGCCTACACTTTGTCTTGTTCTCTGAGAGCTCATCCCCTCTGCTTGCTAATATTGTTCACATCAGTAAAATACTTCGAGACAGAGCTTGTGTGGCATAAACTGCACAGAATAAAGCCAGACAGTACAGCCTGAGCTTTGCCACTGAATGTCTGAAAGGAGAAATCTGTTAGCTGTTTCTTGGCATTCTTAGCATCTTGTTGTTGTCATTGTTCTAAAGTTGCATGTTAAAAGAAGAAAACTCTCAATCTGGACAGACTGAATGTCTTGTTCAGTAGATTTGATTCCTCATCTTACTGTACACCAAGTTGATGTACAGTATTTTTGGAGATATTTTCATCAAATATTCTCTCTGTGGTTTCTGTGTACCTGTTTATCAGTTTACTAGTAATGGAAGTGTTTCATTAGGAATAATGGCACAGGTTATGCAAATTTACTCAGATCTCTACACATTCATTTGGAGACAAATCTGTTTAGGTGGGTTTTTCCTTTCATTGACACATGCCTGACACTGTTTTTCACTATATTTGGCAATTTGTTTTGGAAGATATTTTTATTATTATTAACAATAATATTAATATTAATAGTAATAAATGTATTTTCTAATAAATAAGATAGAATTAAGTAATATTGTACAGTATGAACTTTCGATGTATTCAAAGAAGCCAGTGTAAATTATTAGTGTTGACTCCCAGTCCTTTTGTAACATTCAGAGTGTGGATATCTACACAAAAGTTTTCCAGTGAGTAATTATTCAAAAGTTCTCCAACTTGCCTGAAAAGTCTTTAAGGAGACAAGGCAATCCCTGTTGGAAAATAATTTCTGCAGTAAGAAACCACTAGCTTCTTGTAGAAAAAGAGGTGGATCAGTGAATTTATTATCAGCCCAATGTTTAATTTGAATAAATGGAAATGCCAGAATCTGTGAAGAACACGTGCCAAAGACCAAAGAGTTGAAGTGATACATGGAAACCAGATATTTGTATTAAAAACCTGGTGCAGTTTCCTCAATTTCTTATTCTGTAAGAAACTGAAGTGTGAGCTTCTAGCAGTTGAGTAATCACCAGTTGGTTTCTGAAATAACCTGGGCCAGGAGGCTGGGTTCTGGATTGAGCATTAAGTGCAGAAAAGCTTGCTAGGAAACCCCCCACCTTGCCCAGGGCCAAGGATTCCATTTCACTCCTGCAGGGCCATGGCAGGGCTGATCTCCTGCTCCCCACAGCCCTGCCCAGCCCAGCCATGGGTCCCACCAAGTTGGGTTCACCTGTAGTCCCATGTAGTGACTCAGCCTGGGCCTGTCCCCATCCCCACAACACTGCCTACTCATCCTGGGGCTATCTGATCCTGGTTCCCCTCACACGGATTGATTCTGACCCCCCACCAGGGCTAGGTATCTAGATGGTTATTCAACTCAAAATCAGAGTTTGCAGCAGGCCTGCATTTCCTACAAGTGTTTGCCATTTTAGGAAATGTCATTTCTCAGTCTGTGTGATACTTTTTTTTCTCTTGAAAGCTTGTGTGGTGGAGCAGCTTTTTTGCTAAACTCAAGTGTGGTTCAAGATTAACATTACATCATTCTCTTATTGTCAATGTGCAACAAAATAATGAGTGAATATAAACAAACATTCCCTGATCATGTTTCGAACCCTTATGGCCTAGACTGTATCGCAGTCTGCGAAGTACTAGAGTTGTATATTCCGGAAGGTACTGGAATGGCACAGTTGGGGGAAAATACCAAAATTGCCTTCTCTGAACCACAGCCAGGATGGAAAAATACTTGCTATTAGCTCACAGTCCTACAGTGATCCTAAGCAAAGATTTCCATGGAGCTCTCTAAGGATTGAAGTGGGCTGTGACTCTTAATGTCCCCCTGAGCTGGGATGTCTCTAAGGGCTGACTCCTTATGGATCAAAACTCATCTGTGGACAAATGCCAACAAGGAATTTGCCCTATGCCCAATACTCTGCAGGAAGTCTCATATGAACCTTGCCATTCTTGACTCTTTAACTAAATTGCTGTTTCCACTGTAACAAATTCTGTTGGATCATTGTGCTAAATTGGCTGATGATTAAGGGTTGATTAAGTGCTGTTAAGAATCATAAAATTTAATCTCATGATTTACCATAAAAGTAATAATAAATCTTAAATTGCTGCTAAATCAAAATTGCGTAAAAATCTATTCATGATAGGCTGGAACCAAAATAACTTTTAGTTTGGTCAGACCATGTAAAAGTTATTATTATTAAAGTTGTAATAGCTCTTATAACTAAAATGCATTATTCTGTTTCAAATTGAAAATTCTTTTCCAAATTTGATTACAAGAATTTAGGATTTTGCTTGCCTAGGTACACTGAGAGAACAAATTTCAACTTGTCTATTTAAGCTGATGACATGTAAAATATAGGGGGGGGTGAGCGGGGGTGGTGCTAGGTTCTTTTTCTACAGTATTCTCTCTCCCGAGAGAGGGGAAATATAAATAAACTAAAGCATATTTATCTCCTTTACTTATTGACCAGTGCCTGCACCAGCTGGTAATCTCCAGAACAGCACTCTCACCCCCTTAGTCATTTTCTGCATGGAACCTGTCTCAACAAACTTCTTACAGTTTTCCTATCACTGCACCTCAACAAACTTCTTACAGTTTTCCTATCACTGCACCTCCATCACACAGTTTTGGCTGCATCTCTGGTGAAGAAGGCTTACACACATACATCCCTCAGCAGCTAATATAAACATGACTTAAGTAGACATTGCAAGTACATGTGTACACATATATGTGTCCACACACACATATTAACTCTACAAACTTAAAACACTAAAGCAGTCCTACAATATATACAGTTTTTCTGAACACTCAGCTGGTGTATTTAAAGATCTAGCCTAATGGATGTATTTGTTGATGGGTGATTTTCTTAAAGCCTATATTCAGCTAGAAGCAAAAGATAGGGGAAGAAACTGCCAGTCAAAAAGAACTAGTGCTTTTAAGACAAATGTAGCATTTTCCCTGGTAAAAGTGAACTTTTAAATAAACTCTTGAGATTTTATTTCAGTAGGAAATGTTTACTGCAGAAAATGTTTTGTTAATAACAATAAGACAGCAGTCAGCTGAAAAGATCTCAAATGCTATAGCCATTTATAAGAATATTCCTTAAAAATAGCAGGGGGGAATTTGTTAGATTGTGTCCTTTGAATAGCTAGCTAACATCATAGGGTGATTGTTCAAATACATGAAATGAAACAAATTCCAGTGTTGAGAAGCCCTCACAAGAAAAGGTTCCATAATTGGCAGAAACATGTATTCATTTGCGCCTCCTTCAGCTTGAGTGCTTGCCTGCTGAAATACTCTTTTGAAGTGGGGTATGTTAGTATGCTAGCAATGGACTAGGATACTTCATAATTTCCATAGTCTGTTAAATGCAGATTTAATGGTTCTAATTCTGGTATAATTACCACTGAAAGGAGACAACCTGGCAAAGGAAGGAGGTGTCTGAGCTATTTAAAAAGGAAGTCTGGAAGTTCATGTTTCACAATGTCTTTTGGAGTATTCATCTGCTGATATTTTGAAAGCAGTGAAGAAGATTAAATGTGCAAATTTCATAATTGCTCTTTTTTACAAATCCCAAAGACCTACCCACCAACTAACCTGTTGTTACTTCAACTTGAAGTTAAAGGAGTTAAAAAATGAAATATTTCAATTCTCCTTGGTAGAAATAAAATTAGGTTTTGCTAATTTTCAGTTTTAAAACCTACCATTCTATATTTACTGTTTGAACTCTAGACTTGGAAGACTGTTACCAGTAATGTGGACTTTGTTTCAAAAAGCTGAGTGCACTCCCTATGTTACTGTGAAGCACTGCCTCAGTTTCATATCATATTCAGTACTCTGTATCCATGACAGATTTCTCTCAGACGGATTTCTTTCAGACAAGATGAGTCATAGACTGAATCTTTATTTCATCACCACTTTTTCATGTAGATGAAAAAGGAAATCACTTGAATAAAATAAAATCATCAGGAATGTATGATGTACAATACTCCCTTACTAATGCTACTGAACAGAGAATAAGGAAATCTTTCTGAAAATGGTTTAAACATAGTATTTTAATTAGGAATTTTATAATGCAAAATTGGACAGAAAATATCTAGTGAAAAGTATTCACAATTTCTACTCATATTTGCTGAACTTGAACTATGGAAAAAATTTGAATTTGTGGAAAAATTGCTATTGGCTTACAGTCCTATAGTGCTCCTAACCAAAGATTCCCACGGAGCTCTCTAAGGATTGAAGTGGGCTGTGACTCTTAATGTCCCCCTGAGCTGGGATGTCTCTAAGGGCTGACTCCTTATGGATCAAAACTCATCTGTGGACAAACGCCAACAAGGAATTTGCCCAATGCCCAATACTCTGCAGGAAGCCTCATATGAACCTTGCCATTCTTGATTCTTTAGCTAAATTGTGGTCCTAAATTTAACTAAATTGTGGTCCACATGTGTGTGTGCACATGCATGCACATGGCAGGCAAAAATGTATTGTGCACTTGCCAGCCTTGGGGTTGTGAGTGGCTGTGGACTTCGGAATGTCAGTATGAGATGCTTTGCAACATGCATTTCAATAAACAAGACAATAAAAAGAAGATTGGACAAAAAAGTTATTCTGAGTCAAGTGAACTCTTTCTATAAAGAGAAAGTGCTACTCAGGAGCTGGATATGCAAAAACATTGCCCTGTACTTTTTTGGGAGTGCAATAGAGAACAAAACAGAAGCAATATACAGTTAACATTGCAAAATCTCTACAACATATACTAGAGAGAGACACAATGTATGGAAATGGAACCCGTGCAAGAGTCAAAATTTAGCGATGTAAACTCCAGAGAAATATAACATTCAGGGTTTAGGATTAACTCAGGGAAGTTCTACAGATAACTTTGCCCTAGACATTGTGGGTTTTCATGCAAAAAGTTGCTAACTTTCTTTGAATTCTGTTCCTGTTTATGTTCTGAATACAGCCTTTATTCTGGAAACCAGCCTTCTAGTTAGTTATCTCTGTGCTGTCTAAGGATATCTGACGCTCAATTAGACCCTACTCATTCTCAGAACCTAATGAAAAGCTTGAGGAGCTCAAGCTGTGGATAATTACTTAATGCTTTGGAGCCCTTTCTAAAAGAGCTTGTCCATGTTTCTAGTTCTTCTTCAGAGGAAAACTCAAAGGTTGCCTGCCTGGGACCACGTCCTTAGACTTGTATTGTATCCTGCACAGAAAATTCTACTCAGTGGGTTGAATTAGATTATTTTTATTTATCATGGCATTCAACATAACTTGATGAAGAATGAGTCACTCTGTTGGTCTGAGAAGTTATGAAATTCTATTTCTGTATTTACCCTAGATATCTGAGGAAAATAAACAGACAATAACAACAATAAAACACACACACACACACAAAAAAAAAAAAAAAAGAGAAATGAGATGGGTTCTTTTGAAAAACATTCCAGAGAGACCACTACATCTTCAAGAGGCTGAGCTAGGGAGCTAGTTAAAATAAACTAAGCTAGCTCTGGGAAACAGTGTATGATATTTATTTTAAGTAAGCTTCTGCTTCTTGGTGCAAGAGATTCTAGGAGATGTAACCATATTCTATTTATCTTTTGAGATGATGTATTTGAGATGAAGTATGGAAAAGGATTTGCCCCCCCCCCCCACACACACACACACACAAAATGGTTTGTCTAAAGCTTAGGCAAACTGCATCAAATATATGTGATACATTCTATTAAAGGAATTCATTCAGTTTTGTTGGAGCATTTTTCTTTAATGTTTATGTGGTTAAGTATGTGTAGAAAGCCATTTTATAATTAGGAAACTGAAAAGTTTAGGAACAAAATTCAGTTATGCTAAGGCCAAAGTGTAATTCAATTTGAATATCTGGCAAAATTGACATTAGATTTAACAGAAACAGAAGACAGTCCTTAAAGAAGCGTCAGTGAATGAGTATCGTTCTTGTTCATACATTTGGTGAAGATATGCACATATCCAGTGCTTTGAGCTAGTGGCATAGGGACACATTGTCAATATTGCTACAGTAAACGTTGAAGTGAAATGACAGATTTTCCTCTTGGGGCTCCCGTGAGAGGCTGATGTGTAATCGTTATTGAGACTTAATTTCTTTCCTTCTCTTACCTGGAAGGAATGTAGAGTTCAAAGCTGGAAAGGCTGCAGTCCATTTGAGAGCAGGAGATTCATGTGTAACTTTCAGAATGTGACTTGAATCTTTGTAACCTGGAAAATGGTGCTAATTATCTTCGTTACAGTCCAACACATTCATCAGTATGTGTTCCTTATGTTATGCATTGTTGTAACAGATAAATGTGATCAAATGCAAGGGTTGGCCTCAGAAAAGATGACCCCAGGACTGAGTATGAATCTATTGTACACCTTCGACTCAACCCAAATACTACCTATTGGGTCTGGAGCTTTGATCAGTCACTGCAAGACTTTTGGAGTTTGTCATAGTTGGGTAAGAAGTCTCTGAGGAGAAAGAAAATGCTGTGGGGCATTTGTCTGGGGGAACTGACTAAATCATATTCAGGAGGCAACAACAGACAATTTTTCTTGGAGACATAAATTCATGAAGAAAATAGTAGCATTTATTCTGGAAAAGAATCTGCAGTAATGAAGGTTCTTAAGGTTCTTCTGCTTTCAAAGACCAAGAAGGGCTAAAAAGAAATCTGTATAATGACTCAAAGCTCTTGAACAAACACCCATAAACTATTTCCCATAATAGGAGTTCCTCAGTATGCTCCATATATTTTTTAATATTTCAAGAAAATCTTTAGAATCTCTGTTTCATTTCCCACCTTCTGTTTATAGCAGTTTTCCCCAGCACTTGCTCTTCTAAAGATGAGCAAGTATCATGCTTGATACCTGCTCTCAAAACTACCCATGGGTAATCAATACTGTTTTTTTTTTTTTTTTTTTTTTTGTTTTGTTTTGTTTTGTTTTGTTTTGTTTTTTTCCTGAAGCTCTTACTGGTATGTTCAGCAGAAAAAAGGAAAAAAAAAAAAAGATTTTTTTTTCTTTTCTTAACATTTCTGATGCGTCACACTTAAAAAAAATTATTGTTGGATCAAGCAAATGCATCATGTGATGTAACATAATATTGTGCAACAGGAGTTGTCATAGGAGCTTTTAATGCAGAAGTATAATGTAAATTTGATTTCAAATAGCCAATAATTTCTTCCTGTTGACAGGTAGCCCTCGAGATCTATGCATTTCTCAACATATTCAATTAAATATGGTTAATACAGTTAATATTGCTCTTCGTTAGTCATCCTCTGCCCTGATTTTTCATTGTGAGCTCATAAATGCTATCATTAGAAGAACCTTTCAAAAGAGGTTACATTTTTGAGAGTGTTTAATGTGCATTTCCAGGTGGATTATTACTGCTGTTGTATTATTAGCCAGCGTAAAGAATCATACATCAGGTATATTTAACATCAAGCTGTTTAACTAAGATTACTCTTCTTGGAAATACAATGTGCATAATTCTTTGTACTACATAACACAATCCAAGAAGCAAAAGCCACAGGAACTGAAACTATGTATAACTTCTTTTATCTTTCATGATTTTTCAATTTTAGAACACAAATCTTCTTCCAATGAACTTAATTGCAGAATTATATTTTTTTAAAAATCACCAAATCACCTGAAATAATGCTTTTTTTTTTTTTTTTTTTTTTTTTTTCTTCCTTGTCATGAATGGAAAGAAAACTCTTTTTTTTTTCCCAGACTTTATTATTTCCAGTTAGTGGACTGAAATGATTGCTTCAATCTCCTGGGTCTAATAAAGCAATTTGGCTCTTTAATGGGCCTTGTTAGGGTACAAGACCAATGTCTTTCTGGTACTATTTTTTGCATTAGTGGTGCACTACCTGCTGAGTCATCAGCACAGAAACCAGAGGTTAATTTCACTTCTACTAAATGAAGCAGATAATCAGCCATCAGAGGATGGCTCCTGTGCTGTAAATAAGTCTTGACAAGCTGAGGGACAGCACTGTGCATCACTCTGCCCTCTTCACACCATCTGTCCACAAATTAAGACAAAGTGAGGATATTAATTTGTTACATTTCAAAAGCTGTACTGACAAACCCACATGGACATTTTTAAATGGCAATGAATAACTGAAACATTTTACTAATATTCCATTGAGTCATGGGTTATAGTTTAGCAAACTTCTTTTCCAACAATGAACATGTGGAAAGTGTTTTGACCAGATGTACAACTAATGAATATCAAAGCAGATCCTTCCAAAGTATTGTGCCACAGATCATTTTTTACTCAGGTTAGAAGTTACATGGCACAAGAACCTGATGGCACAAGAATCAGTTGAATCCGAGATGTTATACAGGGAACAAACTTCCAGCTAATGGGGAATCTGTTACATGGTTTTGGAAGCCAGAACCGTTTATGAAATAAATGAGCTCACCAAAGTAATGTATGGCAAAAAATAATTCCTGGAAATTGCTGAGATGCGAGCATGCCCTATCTATTTCACTAAATCCATGCAACATGAAAGCAGAGCAGTGGTTCAATTGTTCTTTAAATCACACTAGTTTGCTGTGGAAGTGGGAATGGATGTATCTCCCAAAATTAATTTCATAGATGCATTTTAAGTATTCATACCATGATATGTCTACTCATGTGCACCTCTTCTAATTTCAGAAACTTCAGAATGGGTTCAAACCTCAAGTATGTATTAATTACTGAAATAAATATATATTTATATGTATATATATATATATATATATCAGAATTGTTGTAATAATCTCCAAATGACTCACTATTAAATCAGTGATTCCAGACTTGGAGTTGCATTGGAAAGAAATGAAGGCACAGAAGACTAAATTTTTCCTTTGGAACAGTGTCACACAGTAACTACAAAATTATAAAATAACTGTGAAGCTGTAATTAATGGTTAATAAAGCTTCCATTTCCAGATTAAGCTATACAGCTTTTTAAAGACAGTGGTTTTAATTTTCCGTCTTCATTACACAGCAGAGATAAAATTGTGTGTCTAACCAGAATTTCAGAAGATACTTTTTCATATAAAGGCTTTGTAAAATGAGGTTTCAGATGATTATGATCCATAATGACCCAGTACCTGCTCACAACAGAATGTCTTAATATACAGCTGAATCTGACCCATATACAACTCTCTTTGAATGAAGTAATGCTCTCTAGTGATTTGTGTCTCTACATTTACCCTACAGAGATCAAAGGTAACAAGCTTAATTTAAGGAGCTAAATTTTCATCTTCTGAACTTCGATGAGAGGAACCACCTATGGTTCAGAGAAGTACTTTCCAAGCGTTTTTAATTAATGGTGATCAGATTCTCATTACAGCCAGGGGAAAGACTGTCACTGAGTTGTGTCCTCAGTAAAAAGACATGTAGAGAGTGAATGAAGTTGCACTAGTTTGGGGCAAGGTTATAACTGAAGTTTCTTTCTTTAAGAAACTTTTTTTTATTACTGCTTGCATTTATTTCATTTATTAAATTATACTCTTAAAATCCTTCAATAAGTACAGGCAGTGGTAAAGGTGTAAGAGGTGACTGCTGTTAAAACCTATAGTATTCTTAAGCAGTAGGAGATAAAATAGTTATTAGATTATTATTAATTAAATGTGAATCAATTTTGATAAATTAACCCACAGCATAATCACATAGTAAATAGAGATTGTTAAAATGATAAAATCATGCAATTGTATTAAAATGAAAAACAAACATGCAACTATAAAAATAAATAATGTATAAAACTATATGCATTAAGCTAAATTAAAACCAATTTCAAACTAGGTGGCTTCACCAGAGCTAACAGCCTATATTTGACTATTGTCAGGTTTCTGTGCTCTGCACAGAGACAGATGATCCTGATGACTTATTGGAGCATGAAGCTGCCTTCACTTGGCAAAGTGATGAATCATGCACCAGTGTTTTTTGATTTTGATCAAGGTCCAGGTGATCTGAACAGTGGTTCAGATGTAACATTACCCTTGCTGACAGCAATTTCCAGTACTGCATTCTTCCTCTTTGTTCCTCATATTATCTGTTGCTGACTTCCGCTTAGTTATCAAAGGTAAGATACATCATAACTGACTAGTCTACATTTGCTGAAATTAAGTGTTAAAGATTAAGTACAATGAAATGGTTGGACACAGGAGCTTTCAAACTTCCTTTTTGCTAGCAGGTGGTAAACAGAAACCAGCTGAAATAAAAGATATTTGGAATAGTTGGTTAACTTGTTTTTAGTACTGCTTACCTAAACTGCATTTATAAATAGGTATTTTCTGTGTTATGTTGATCAAAGAACAGGATATTCTTCTTTGGGATAAATGTTAAAGTTAGATCAGATAATCCTTTCATCAATTCCGTATGCAGTTTTTGAGTGTAAAACAAACGTTCAGAATATATTCCCTTCTCAGTATCAAAGGTGAGAATCCATGGGAATTGGTTTCATAAGACTCTGTTCTTAGCACAAGAAACATATACATGTAAAGAGAAAAAGGGAATCAAGTGGTCCTTCAAAATAGCTGAATTGAATTGCTTTTGAAGACTCTTATGATTACATGTAGTTATACTGGGTTAGCTGATCACACCAAAAGAATGAAATTCTCCTAGCATAGGAAGTGTGACTGAAGAATATGCTCAACTGAAAATAATCACTTTGCTTGACTTACCTTGGATAACTGTCCACACTGAGGACTCCAGATAAGTTCTGAGATAGTTTACCAGTGGCAACCAGAATACTCTTATATGTGTCACCTCATACACTTTCCTCTCTCCTAAGTGCCAATAGCTTTGGGTAGCTTTGGGTCTGATTTCCTTTGAAAGAAAAAAAAAAAAAAAAAGGGATCACAACAGTTAGAGAGAATGGTATGGATGGCCTTTCCTGGTAGTTACTATAAAGTGATCTATTGTATTATATGCATTTTCTATTTAAGATATAGAAAATTAGCTAGGTTCCTGATATATTACTGCAAACTAGTTTATTTGGAAGAGAAGGTAATTCAATATATTCCTCAGTATCCAGAGAATTTCTTCTACTAAATTTCTCCTTAATTTTATAGTATAAGTATTAGAGGAAGTACATTTCCTTACTTAACCTTTCTGAAAAGACTTGTTCCATTATTTATTAAACTGTATTTTCCCATAGCATTTTCTAAATTGATACTAAGAAGTAAGGTACAAATTCTAGGTCTTTCTTCTTTCAAGCTAATAACTGTTCTGTTATTGAGCAGTTGATTGAACTGAGATTTGAGAAATCCTTCACTGTTCCACAGCTGTGCCTTTTACTAGTAAAAATTCCTTGGGAGCTGCAAACCAAAGTAGTTTGTTTAAGTTCTGAAGCTGTGTGGTGTAGTTTATCAATTGGAGCTTCCTTAGAGTTCTTCAATATTGTCTTGAGAGAAAGCAAGAGGGTTTTATAATGAATTTTGTTCATCTTTATTCTCACACACTTAGCTGTATTTAATTTAACTTTTAAATGTGCTCGTGCTATACAGAAACGAGCTCTCTCCACAGAGTGCTGGAGAAACAGCCTGCATCAGCATGTAAACATAGAGGCTGTTTCTAAAGTTTTGTTCTTCTCTCTCTTTCCTTTTGTTTATAAATCTTGGATTATCAAGATGAAACAGGAGATGTTTAAGATAAATTAAAACTTTATTTGCATGCAAGCAGTGAGCTCATTACCATGGGCAAATATCAGTCTGATTTGCTTTGAGAAGTCCCTGTTATTATGACTTTGAGGAGTAGCCCTTTGGGAATTGTGCATGCTATTCATCATTCAACATAGGGTTCTGAGAAGCAATAGAAGTAGTTGCTTATATGTTATTTGGGAAAGCCTGGTCAAAATACATGCTCTTATTTATTTATTTTCTGGATAACACATCTGTCTCGGTGTGCAGTATTGCTTTGCTTGTGTACAAAGCAGAGCTTTCCTGGTATAAATGAATATCCTGTTGTAATTGTGATCTGGTCATTCCCCATATTAAAGCTGAGGTACCAAGTGGAATCCCAGAAGAAGCATCAGGGCCATGGGAAAGCAGAGGAGGACATCTGGGAGGCTCATTGCATTTCTTTTTGTTCACATAACAACAAGCAGCTATAAACTCTGATGGCAGACCAACAGGGAGTTGTGGGAACCTCAGCTGTTAGACCTGGCAGTCATTCAAGCACTGTAGACAAAAGGACTTTGAACAAGTCCTTTCAATTGCTCATTTTTATTTGATGCTGGCTTAAATGATTTCTCCCTTTAATCTTCTTACTCTGTGATATGTATACTACTTCTCTTTAATCAACAGTGATTTCGTTCATCAATTAGATTTCAACAATCACACTCTTGTACAAATTACATTTCTATACACTGTATTTCCTTGATTTATCCTGTTTTTATTAGTGAGCATAAGGTAACTTCATTTTTCTTTGACCTGTATTTGATTTTTTTTTTTTTAATTGTAATTCCTTATCATTATATCATCCTATATTAGCCAAATAGCATTATTTTAATACTTCAATGCCAGAAGTACCTTTGGTACAGCTACAGACCATTTGAAAACTTCTGAGACTCTACCCTCAGTAACAATAGCTACAAGGGCACACAGATCGGATACACGGAGTTTTGGGGAGGCTGAGAGCTAGAGCACTTTTTTTGTTTGGCACAGTCCATATGCATGTAGTTTTCTTACTGGGTGTCACATAGTGAATTAAAAGTGCATTGCTAATAACTGTGGAAACCAACATGATTAGCAAACTAACACTCATCTTTGCAAAAATCTTGTTATTTTTTTTGGAAGGGGCAATAAGAAGAAAAAATCCTTCCTTAGCTCCATTCCTATCACACTAAAGTGCAAATTTGTGCCCACTGTAAGGGTTTGGGAAAAGCTTATGCTGCTGGAATTCAAGTGTTTTCAGGCCTTTTGCTGTCTACCTTTTTATTTCAGATTTCAAGTGTTAGGAGGTTAGGTTCTCCATCCTTTTCTGCTATGAAAATAACCTGTTGCTAACAAAAGATGTTAGCAATGCATATAACTAAAGAAATGTTAAAGTGGTTTGAGTGCAAATATAGACAAGGATAAATCATGTTTTGTACCTCTTCAGAAAGCATATGTAATACTAGCTCAGAGTCAAATTCTGTACTTTGTATCACATGGAAGTCAAAGATATCAGTGCCATACAGAAATATTAAAGAGAAAACAAAGAATATTATGTTTGTTGTGGAAGCCTGAGGCCTCAGGTGGCAATGCCAAATATAAATACTTTTTTTTTTTTTTTTTTTTTATATATAAATACTCAGCTTTAAACATTTTTGCATAGTAGTTTTGGAGGACTTTTTTTGAAAGTTAACACTGGGTATTTACATACATGTTTAAAAAGAAAAGGGAGTTCCTCTCACGGAAAATACATCAGGAGGTATCCTAAAATGTTTCATGGTGCTATTGCCAGTTGGCTTTCAAAATCAGTTGATATACCTATAAATATGTATACTCATTCACCATCTGATTTAGGACTGAATATACTATTCTTTCTCAGCCAAAGAGAAAGCATTCATGTTTCTTTTGAAACCTCATTTACATCAGTATCACAATGGAATAAGATAGGATTTGTATATACTTGATAAAACACTTCATTTGCTTTGTATTTATTATTTCATGCTATATGGAACATGAAGAGACAGGACAGGACTCTCTTTTTAGTTGACAGTCAATATAGTCAGTGGAGCCTAGAGATTTGTTCACCTGGCTGGCCTGTCAATGTCAACTTTTGCACTGAGCTTGATGATACTTCAAGCTGTTATGTATTGACTAGCTCTCTGGCAACTATCATGGCAGTTGAAAACACTTAGCTTACCTGTGGGCATGCAAAATTAGTATCTTATTTTGTGCTTTTTGTATAATCAGAATGTGATGTATTGTAATGCAAGCTGGTATTTCTGTAGTGCTTTCTTATGTTGATGTCCATCTGTGGGCCATTTTAAAGATGATGAGTGTTATTCCACAGTCACAATCAGGAAGGGACCTATAGAGAAAAGGAGCAATTGGCAAAATTTCACGTTATGAAACATACTCAGTGTTTTTGCATGGGATGTGATGTTCAGAGGGTCCAATAATGACCATATTTACTAGTTAGTTAGAGCATTCATTATCTAATAATTTGTAGACACTCATGCACTGGCAGTTTCTGAAAGCAGCAGAGGGAAATGAATAAGTTCTCAAACTACTCAAAGAAGGTCATTGGGTGGACCCTGCCTTTGTAAGTCTTGGTTTGTAACCTTATCTTTTCCACCTCTGTGTCTTCATGTGTTTGCTTTATGGCATATGTATGTAAAATACTTCCTGTGGTGCCATTTTTGGGATTACTGGGGCCATTAAGCCTGTTTCTCATGCAATTTATATCCAGCTTTCCAGTTCAAAATCAGAAATGATGTAAACATGGTATTCATCTCCATTTGGGACATTATTTTATCCCCACGTTTAATCTGTATTTAACTGTTGCAAAAAGGATGTTGAGAGATGTTCATGTGCAAAAACTTTTATTTGCGAGATCCATGGCTGATGACATAAATTGACTTCTAAGTTACTTTACAAGGGAAAAATTCAGAAGCATGAGAGAAGAGAGAGAGAGGTCTCCAGTGGTGAGCTGGGAAGCGAAGAGGTGATTACTTCAGAGATCATCCTTACATACATCCTCTTCAATTCAGCAGTTCATCCGGTGCAGCAATGCAGCAGGTGTTGCTGCTGATAAGGACTTTTTCTGCCATGCTTTTTTTCTCATGCTGTATAGTTTTCCTCAGGACCTGGCCAAACTTACTCTTTATGTTTATGATGCTTGTAGAACTCCTTGGAACATGCTTGATCAGGTGCAAGTGTTGCACATGTTGGTTTCTCAGTTTGGAGTACATGTGTTATTGGATAATGCTTATCAGTGATTTATGACTATAGAATAGAACTATAGAATAGAATAGACTATTATCTTCTATGTTTTTCACTAAGTCCTTGTATAGTCCTTGCAATATAACCTAAAAGCTACAAAACAAGGAGTAGGGAAGGTGAATGTGTGTGTGTGGGGGTAGTCATTCTCATGCCAGTGGAAGCTGTTTCCCAAAGAGAATCACCTATAACTACAATATTGGGGTTGGCAGGTGCAAGGCTGAAAGAATAACATGAGAAACATAGCTTAGGAACAAAAGGGAAAAAAATCCCGCTACATCAGCTTAGGTGAGAGGTTGCAGAGCTGGAAGTAAAAGTCAGACTACAGAATTGCAAATGGAAGGCCCTTAGCATTATGAAGGTTAAGACACTTAAGGCACTGTGCAGTGTAAGTGTGTGTGTCTAAAGACAAATACACACTTAGGTGCACCGAGAAATTGAGATAGCTTTCTGAGTTGAAGCCTGTATGAGCTACATTATAAAAGGGGTTCCGTTTTAGTCAGGTAAGCAGTGACCTATTCCATCACAAAGTATCTTATCGTACCTGTTGGTTTGGTAGTGACTGTTAGGGGAGGACAAAGATTTCTGAGTGTAGTGTTAATACTTTAAGTAGGTCATAATGTAGAATACAGTTCTATGGGTACAGAATCTTTTCTACAGTTTGATTTCTGTATGAAGTGCAGATCAATACAATCAGGAAGGGTTCTGGAAATGTGATATGACCAATTGCCCAGCTGAAGTGCCTCTACACCAATGCACGCAGCATGGGAAACAAGCAAGAGGAATTGGAAACCGTAGTGCAATTAGACAAATATGACCTGATTGCTCTCACGGAAATGTGGTACGATGGATCACATAACTGGAACATTGGAATAGAGGGCTACAAACCCCTCAGAAAGGATAAACAGAGAAGGAAGGGAGGGGTGTTGCCCTCTGCATTAGGAAGGGATTGATTGTGAAGAGTTGCCTCTGAGAAACAGTCAAGGACAGGTTGAAAGCTTGTAGGTGAGAGTTAAAGACCACACCAGTAAAGGATAGTTTGTAGTAGAGGGTCTACTACAGGCCGCCTGATCAAGGGAAGCCTGTGGATGAGACATTCTTGCTTCAACTACAAAAGCACCATAGTTGCAAGCTCTCATCCTAATATGGGAATTTCAGCCACCCGGATGTCTGATGGTGAAACTATGTAGCAGGCTGTAAGCAATTCAGGAGATTCCTAGAGTAAGTTGAGGATAACTTCCTGGTCCAGGTATTAGACAAACCAATCAGAGGGGAAGCGTTACTGGACCTAGTGCTCACCAACGTGGAAGAGCTCATTAAAGAGGTTAAGATTGGAGGCAGTCTGGGCTGCAGTGACCACACCCTGGTTGAATTTGTGACCTCAAGGTATACAGGCCCAGCAAAGAGCAAAGTCAGGACCCTGAACTTCTGAAGAGTGAATTTCAAGCTAATTAAAGACCTAGTAGATGAGATCTCCTGGAACATTGTCCTTGGGGACAAAGGAGCTGAACAGAGCTGGCAACTCTAAGGATGTTTTCCTTAGACCACAATAATTCTCCCTGCATAAAGACGTGGACAGGGAGGTCAGACAACTGGGATGTCTGAGCAAGGACCTGCTGGTCAAACTGAGACACAAAAAGGAAATGCACAGGCAGTGGAAGCAGGGACATGTGCCATGGGAAGAGTACAGGGATGCAGTCTGGATGTGCAGGGATGGGATAAGGCAAGCCAAGGCATGGATGGAACTGAGCTTGGTAAGGAATGCAAAGAGGAGCAGAAAGGGATTCTATGGGTACATTGCTCAGAAAAGAAAGGCCAAAGAGAGGATACCCCCTCTGAGTGTACCCCTGTGATGGATGAGAAGGGTGAACTGGTATGGACAGACATGGAGAAGGCTGAAGTACTCAACAACTTCTTTGCCTCAGTCTTCACAGAAAGTCAGGCTTCCCACATCTCTTGTTTACTTGAACTCGTAGATGGAGGCTGGGGGTAAAAAGTCCCACCCACTGTAATTGTGGCCTGATGACATGTGTACCAGGATCTTGAAGGAATTGGCTGATGGAGTTGCCAAACCTCTCCATCATATTTGAAAAGTCTTGGCAGTCAGGTGAAGTTCTTGGTGACCAGAAAAAGGGAAACATCACTCCTGCTTTTTAAAAAGGTGGAAAGGAGTGCCCAGGGAACTACAGACGGGTGAGCCTCACCTCTGCGCCTGGCAAGAAAAGATGGAAAAGATCATGGAAAAGATCTTTCTGGAAGCAATGACTAGACATGGGCAAGACAAAGAGGTGATCCAAGACAGCCAGCATGACTTCACCAAGGGTAAATTGTGCCTGACTAATGTGGTGGCTTTCTATGATGGAGTGACTGCATCAGTTGACAAAGAAAGATTGACTGATGTCATCTACCTGGACTTCTGCGAGGCCTTTTACTTGGTGCCTCATGACATCATGTTCTCCAAATTGCAGAGGTATGGATTTGAAGGGTGGACCATTTAGTGGATAAGGAGTTGGCATGAAGGTTGTGGTGGTCAATGGCTCTATGTCCAGGTGGAGATTGGTGATGACTGGTGTCCTTCAGGGGTCTGTCGTTGGAACAGTGCTGTTTAATATCTTTCTGAATGACATAGATGGTGGGATTTGAGTGCACCCTCAGCAAGTTTGCAGATGACACCAAGCTGAGTGGTGCAGTTAATACACCAGAAGGAAGGGACACCATCCAAAGGGACCCAGAAAAGCTTGAGATTTGGGCCCATGTGAACCTCATGAGGTTCAACAAGTCCAAGTGCGAGGTGCTGCACCTGGGTCAGGGCAATCGTGGACACAAGTGCAGACTGGGAGAAGAACTCAGTGAGAGCATCCCTGCAGAGGACTTGTATGTTATGGTGTATGAAAAGCTCGACATGATCCATCAGTGCATGTTTGCAACTCAGAAGGCCAACTGCATCCTGGGCTGCATCAACAGAGGAGTGGCCAGCAGGTTGAGGGAGGTGATTGTCCCCCTCTACTCTGCCCTTGTGAGGCCCCACTTGGAGTACTGTGTCCAGATCTGGAGCCCACAGCACAAGAAGGATGTTGATGTGTTAGAGTGGGTCCAGAGGAGGGCCATAAGGATGATCAAGGGTCTGGAACACCTCTCCTATGAAGAAGGGCTGAGAGAGCTGGGGCTGTTCAGCACACAGAAGAGAAGTCTGGCGTGACCTTATTGCAACCTTTCAATACTTGAAGGTGGTTTATAAAAAAGATGGAGAGTGACTCTGCTCAACTGGATAGTGACAGGATGAAGGGGAATTGTTTAAAATAGAAACAGGGAGATTTATATTAGAGGAGAAAATTCTTCACTCAGAGGGTGGTGAGGCACTGAAGTAGGTTGCCCTGAGAGGTTGTGGTGTTCAAGACCAGGTTAAATGATACCCAGAGCAACGTGATCTAGTGGGTTGCATCCCTGCCTATGTCAGGGGGGTTGGAACTAGATTTCTTTGAGGTCCCTTCCAACTCAAGCCATTCTGTGATTCTATGATAAGTGATTCTATGATAAGTCTCTGACAGTAAAGATTAGGGGAAATCACATTTTACAAAGTTCCATAAAGTAACATAAAAGTTTCTATAAGTAACATGGAGATGTTTTCTCAGAAATCTTTCACATAGCTGAAATATTAGGAATCTAGACCATTATTGGAGTGTTTTCATTTAATCTATTTAATAGTGATTTCATGCATAAGTCTGATTATTAATGTAAAGAACATACTGCTCTTAATTTGCCAGTTCCAAAATATTGCTGCTGATTTATTGTCCAATAACAAAACATGAATTCTATCAGAGAAATTCAAAAACATTTACACTTTCTAACAGTAATTTGTGATCGCATCAGTTTTCAACACAAGCATCTTTATATTTTGCCTATTAAATTTAATTTTGAATCAATTATGTCATGCATGTCTGTTGCTCTCACTAGCTTAACCAATGTACAAGTTGGCAGAGTATTTCTGAAAATGTCCCTGTCAGTGCAGACTCCTTTCAAAATCCATTGAGCTGGCTTGTCCATCAAAGTCAGCAGAAATTCCCGGTTTTTAGACAATTATGCAGACAGAAAAAGAACTGTGTGCTCTGTGTAAATATCAGTGATTACACTCTGAGAAGTGAGGATGGAAAGATTATTGAAGGTTTATGGAGGCATACATTTCTGTCAGGAAATAATAGTTTTGGTCATATACTAGCTCACAAGGCATAATAGAGTTTTCAGAAATGTTTGCTTGGTTCTTGTACTGATTTCAAATGTTGTCAGTTATTTTCCAGAGATTACAGATAACCTCTAACCTCTGAACTGCTGTTCAACCCACAGAGCATGTGGTTCCTATTCTTGGGATAGATCTGGGATCAATTTCTACCTTCCTAAAGTATGTACAGATATAACACAAGTTTCTTCGCACAGAAATTTGAACTTACCATGAATGTTGACAGTAATGCATAGATGGTTGGGTGGTTATCAACCTCATATATGATACCCCTGAAATGATAACTGGCTTTGTCACTGGAGTAAACGTCATATGTTTTCGTGGTGGTCTGGCAAAAGTGTGTAACAGGAAGTGGATTACTCAGTAAAGATATATTAGCACTTCAAAACATATTTGATAAGGTGTATCAAGACTATCAATGTTCAGCATACAATTCAGGTGCACTGAGTCACCCTTTCAGAGGATGATAAAAACAATAGGTCTGAAAGGTTGAATTGAGTTGAATTACTCAGGGCCAGTAATTTAGGGCAATTGCTTAGGACTTTTTCAGTCCAGCACAGAGACACTGACATTCTAAGAGTATGATTCATTCTGTCTGAAGCGACAAGTAGAACATCTGTTGATGCCTATTGCTTTCCATGGGCTCTAGAGTGTGCTTCAAACCTGTGTAGATATATAGTCACCTTTTTGTGTGGACAGGGTGTGTCCCTAAATGTGTCCTTCACAGGAGTGGAGATCCCAAGTGAGGTCAGGAGAATACTGCCTGCTTTGAATGCTTCTGTATGGTGCTTCTGGAGCCCCAGTATTATCCAAACAAGTGGCAGGCATGGTGGGGTGAAGTTATCCCATGTCTCTTCAAAAACACAGTCTTCTTCACCTTGAATTAAGGGCTAGTTCTCTTTTACTCAACAATAATTGTCAGGCTAATGACTTTCTGATACTTTTTTGATACAGAATTTTTGACTGTCACATCTCAAGGTGATGAGCAATGTGGTTTACTTGGTGCTCAGGTTGCATGTCATTGGGCTTACTTAAGGGATGCACAGGCAGAAGTCTCCATAGCAAAGACAGTGCTAGGAAATAGGGAAGGAAAATAAGAAGGTCTGATAAGAAATTCAAAGTGTTGTGACAGTAGAGTGTAGCAGTAAGTAGAGCAGTTAAACAACAATAAGGGTGGATGTATGGAAAGAGTTTCTGCTTCTGTGAATCCCAAGTGAATATAACCCAATACACACTCGTCTGTCAAATATGGCAAAGTTACAGCCAAAATAAATTTCACAGAGAGAATGTTAGTAGAGTGGGATTTTTTATTATTTTTTTTTTAGCTAACCATAGCAAACTAATAAATTTTCATCAATATTTATTAGGCATTTGATCTTATGAAGAATGGAAAAATAAACAGTGTGGAAAGATTACCAGTCTTTAATTAAGGTTCCATCATTTCTATTGCATTCTACATTTTTAATTTTGAACTTTTAAGCCTTTGATGTATTTTATTTGGCACATTCATAATTCACTTTCTTTTTATTGTTACACCAAATAATTGCTCTACCAGCTCCATCATATAATGTAAAAAACAATGTATTTTCATCCTTAATTGGCAAATACTTCAGGTGTAATTCTTCCACTTCAGGTTTACCTGTGTGAAATTTATTTGTGTGAAATACAGACCCCCGGTGTTACCTGAATTCTCTTGCTAAGGAAGAGAAGATGGATACCTCTGAAAAGAGAGTGCTCATTTGTGGAATAAATGAGATGAACTCTCATTTTATAATTCTTTTTTTCTTTACCGAATTGCTAAAGTGACTGAATCCCACCTTAGACAATAATTCACTACACAGTAAATGAACAGATGTAGACACGGCTGGGGGATGGATTGTTCAATATAAGTATACTTGACTCTAAAAGTTGATGGTTTCAATAGGCCTCACGGTGAGGGTAGTGAGTAAATGTAATCTGACTAATGCAAATTCAGTCAGGTATTACTACTGATCTTCTATCAAAACAAGTAGACGGTCCTTCTGAGACAGCTAATGCTATCTCATTAGGAGGTATAACATGAAAATATAACATGTTTACATGCCATGTAGATGTGCCCTCAGTCTCTCACTCTGATAAATTTCAAATATGAATATGATTTATGTGCCTGTTTCTCGATAGAGTTACCAGTTACTCTTTTCTAAGGATTATGAACACATAATTTTTAAAATCCAAAATATCTTTATGATGTTTGAAGTTCGTCATTCAGATACAGGAATCAGGTAAGACTCTCCCAGAGTGATAGGCTTTGTCACAGTCTATATCCATGTGTCTCAGTCTCCTTATGTGAGCTTACCTTTGAGACTGGTCACTGTGTTTGACTAGTAGGGTTTGACCTATGCTACCATGAACTACCCTGAGCATGTTCAGGCTGCATCCACTACCTCTGCTCCAGGCAGCTTCAGTATTCACCTCTGACATTTCTGGTACTCTGGCAAGGAATTGCCACTTGTGTTCCAATTTACCCAGACTCCAGAGGTCTATTCTGGTGTCTTTCAGCAATCCAGTAGCTGAAACCCAGACTGTTATTATTACAAATACTTTTGTTATTGTTCAAAACAAATCCTGTGTTTGAAGCAATTAATGTGCTTGAAACAAAGATTTATAAAAGGATCACTGTTGTTCACTCAAGAAAAAACACAAGAGATGAAAAAATAATTCCCTCCCTCAGCATCCTCAACACTTCTGAGCTTATTTTATGGTGTGTAAAATGCCTTCGGGAATTCTAGATGCCTTTATCTGGACTAGCTCCAATTAATTTATTTTCACAGATTCCACTCTAACTTCTGGTAATGCCAATATGCTTAATATTGCAGAATCAAAAATTCCTGTAGTAAGCAAATGCCTTTTTAGGAACAACAGTTCCAGATTCTCTTATCTGCTTTCCATTATTATAGGATTTTTTTCAGTGCTTCATTTTCATGCCTTGGCATTTCACATTTCCTAGGTTGAAGCCATACTACTTTGCCCTACTGGAACTACCAATAGCAAAGGTGAGAATGCTTCCTCCTGTTCACATCTCTTACCATTACATTCAAATATTCACTTTTAAGTAGACTTTTTTCCCTTTTCAAAATTTACTACTCCAAAAATGCTTCCAGCAGAATGAAAGTGTGTTCAGGGTGACAACCCTCAGTTGTCCTTGTTGCACCTCCTAGAAAGTTGAGGAGCTCTACAACACTAACCTCACTAACAAGTGATTCTCTGAAATTTCTGGGTAGATCCAGTGAACTGGAAGCCAGCAAATCCCAATTTTTTACAAAGAAAAATGCCCCAGAGTGTCATATTTTGCTGTGGAATGGCTCCACAGAATTTTATTGTTTTAATTTTTACCCTTCCTTGTTGGAAAGTATAGATTCTCCTGCTTGTCATCAGGAATGTCTCTAGAACAAGGTTGGACTGATTTTATTTTTTTGGTAGATTGAATCAAGATGCATTATTTTCCAGCTTCTGTGAACTACCACTGTAGGACTCAGATGATGTCATGCACTGTGAATTTTTGGATGTTACTCTCTATGGTCAGTTTAGGAAAAACAACAACAACAACAACAACAAACAAACAAACAAACAAAACTTTTCCCCAACCTCAGAGCTTTTGCTTAATTTTATTGGTGTAACAGCTAAGAGATTTTCTCTTGTGGAAATTTATGTGTTACAAAACAGGCCAAAAATTGCTGAAAACTGTAGACCTGGCATTTTTAAAGGTCTAAGTAATACACTGCTTAATCAACAGCTGTGGTGGTTTTACCCTGCTGGGCAGCCAAACTCTACCACAACTGCTCTCTCACTCCCCCTCCTCAAAAGAAGGGCGGGGAGGAAGTATGCTGGAAAGGAAAAAAAGTTCACAGATTGAGGTAAGGATAAATTAATTAAAGGGGAAAAGGAAGAGGAAAAACCAAATCAAAAACAAAGGCCATGCAGAATCACAGGGAGGAGAAAAAAAAATCTCAACTTCCCATCAATGAGTGATGTATGGCCACATCTGGGGAAGAAGGGCCTCAATGAAGACAGATGTCTTCATAACAAGAGCCAACCACCTCTCCTTCCCCTTTCCCACCTTTTATTGCAGAGTGTGATATCAGAAGGCATGGAATATCTCTTTGATCTGTTTAGGTAAGCTGCCCTGCTGATGTCCCCTCCCCACTTCTTGCCCACTCCCAGCCTACTAGCTCTTCGGGGGGAGAGGGAGAGGGGTTGGATGCTGTGCCAGTACTGGTCAGTGATAGACAAAACACTAGTGTGATACCAGTGCTGTTCTAGCTACAAGGGCGAAGCACAGCACTGTATGGGATGCTGCAGAGAAAGTTAACTCCATTCCAGCCAGACCCAGTACAGCAGTATGTGTGTGTATGTGTCCACTTGTGTGCTAGACAAGATTATTTATTCAGATGGATTCCAACTGTGTTTTGTTTTGTTTTGTTTTGTTTTGTTTTGTTACTGACTGGTATAACTTTTCTAACAAAATATTTCTTCTTGTTAATGTTGCCTCCATTGTTGAAATATATATTTTAGACTGTATATGTTGTTAATTTATTGGCCTACTGTCATTGTTTTAGCTGGGATAGAGTGAATTTTATTTGTAGAGTCTCACATAATTCTGTGTTTGGGATTTTTGATGAAAATAGTGGTGATAACATACGGATGTTTTCAGTTGTTGCAGATTAGTGCTTGCATAGAGCAAAGGCCTTTTCAGCTTCTTATGCTGCCCTGTGAGCAAGGAGGCTGGGACTGCACAAGGAGGTGGGAGGGGACACAGCCAGGACAGCTGGCCCAGACTGGCCAAAGTGATGTCCCATACCACATTAGCACCATGCTCAGCAATAAAACCAGGATAAAGAAGGAGGAAGGGAGAGATGTTCAGAGTGATGGTGTTTGTCTTCCCAACAAACCATTATGCTTGATGAGCCCTGCTTTAAGTGGCTGAACACTTGGGGAAACTGAGCAAATGTCTGTGTGGCTGCCTGCTGGGTTAAACCATAACATCCATATATAAAATGTGTATAACTTAACATGATTTCAGTTTTCAAGTCAATATTCAGTCTCTCCACTTTTTATGTTAAACAAAACCTTTTCCTGCTAAACTTCCTAGTGATATTCCGCTCTTTTATTGTGCACAAATTATTTTTTTTTATATATATATATATATTTAAATACCTTCATAATCTTTGCTAAAAGTTAAGGGTTATAGTCTATATTATCTCTTCATTTACTTTACAAATTGCTGCAATAACAGCTCGGTTCTGCAAGATTGAAGTACTTGTTAATGTGAATATGAATGGTAGAATTTGAAATTATAACGCTTCATAAAAGTCCTAAAATTATTTTAAAACCATATTACGATGAGTCATCATGCTGAGAAAGAACAGTGTTGTTTTGGTTCATACCACAGGTAGAGAAAATGAATAGTCTTGCATTAGGACATCTCCAGTGTCCTTTCTAATGATGAGTGTTAAGTGAACCTCATTTGTATTTATAAGATCTTCTCCTCCATCTTCCAAAATATATATATTTATACAGTAGGCATTGAGACACATGATTTGCACTACTCCTTTGATAATGATACCATACTTTGTATATATGTATGTTTATCTTGTGTGCCTTTCTTATTTCTTTGTATTTCTTCTTTTCTCTGGACCCCTTTTCTCTCTGTCTCTGTCTCTGTCTCTCTCTTTTTTTTTTTTTTTTTTTTTTTTTAATAAGTATTGACAATCTGAGGAAATATTGGGGTACCTCCTGTTTTCCTGAACAGAGTCACTTCCACAGCATCCTGCACTATCTTTCCAACTGATTTCACTATGTAATTGACACTATCAGAAATGATAAATGAGATGGGAATACAACTCTGCTTGAGTTTTTTGTAATATGCATTTGTTTCCTGCCCTACAAACATCAAATGATGTACAACAATAATTTGATACCTAGTAAAAGAGTATCTGGACAAGTTGTTATTCATTCTTGAAGGCATCCACCAGCTGTTCTTTTCTAGATAATGTCTAATTGGAATGATTTTCTAACAGTTTTCATGTCAAGGAATACAAATTGAAGGAAGCAAAGTCTTTAAAAGATAATGTTGGATACCTCTTACTACATACAACATTAACTACCTAGACAGCAAATTTGTACTTTTACTGTTATTCAGAAAATAAAATAAAATAAAACTTTTACTTTTGCTTTATACTGCACAGAACTCTTTTTTTTTTTTTTTTTTTTTTTCAATCTTGTTGAACATTATAAGGCATTGATTTCATATCAGTCAGTCTCTTATGAGCCTTGTGTAGTAGAAAACCTTTTGAAGAAGTGATGGTGAAATTTTATGTTATGCTTAAAATTTTCTTCTGTGCATGAAATCTCAAGTCAGACAGTCTTTGAATCATGTGCTTTAGTACTGATTTGAAATGGTTCTTGGAAAAAATGATGCCAAAATCTTGAGAAAGTTGTTCCTGAAATTGATATTTGCTGTGCAGGGAACATGAGATGAAGCCTTAATTACAAATGAAATCTACATTTCTGTAGGGTACAGTTTGAACTTACCAGCAGGGAAAACTTGCCTCTTCTCTTGACCTCTTTATATCAAGTACTTTCTAGGAAGCTTTTGCCATTCTTTTGAAAGGGATTTTCACTTCCCAGAAGAACTATTATATAAAAATATGACTTCTGAGTGTTCTATTTCACACTGTGTGTACTGTTTCTTCTTTACAGAAAGGAAGTAGTGCTGTGAGACTTAAAGCACCAAGCAAGGCAAATACCTATAGACTTTCAGTATAGTTTATTTTCACTCCTCTCTTCTCAGAATTGTAAATATTTCTTAGGTTTGTACTTGTAACCCTGGCAAACATTTTACCAGATCATGAATGTGAATAATTTTCGGCAGCTGAAAATAGAGCATATTTTATCCAATGCATTCCAAATTGTGCTGGGATAGCTTAAGAAATTTTGATCTAAAGTCAGCATGCATAACCCATCTCCATCTGTTGTGCTTTCTAATGCCATCATCTGCTTTTTAATTATTTTATTTTATTTTTTTTCTTCAGTGTTTCCATAAACAAATAATTTTATTTGTTGTCTCTTTTCCTGAACTTATTCACTTGTGGATACTATGTGTTATCATTTGTGCTCACCTTTTACTTTCTCATTGCATTCATCTTTTTTTTTTTTTTTTTTTTTTTTTTTTTTTTTTTTTTTTTCCCAGCCCTTCCAAAGCTGAATTATTGTAGTTACTCAGGTAACCTAATCAGATGCTTTTGATTAGGTAACCTAATCAGAGGCTCCTTCCAGCCTTTGCAGGAACAGACAAAACAACTGGCATTCTGAATTCCTGTATGTATGCCAGCAAAAGGTATCCCTTGTTATATCATCTAAATTTGAATGGAGGCTTATTCAGGAAAATCTAGAACTTGAGATGTCTGTTCCATTAGACTAATACCCCAATGTCTATAAGGCATTAACTTTAAAATTACTTCCCAAGCAAAAAAGAATAATGCTTTGCTAGTCAATGTTTTGTTTTGAAATGGCATTTCTGGTTCCAGAGATATGATGGTCAATGTAACTGGACTACAGCAGCTTTGGTTGGAGTTGCAGCAAATGAACTTGAAGGCATTTATGAGCCTGCATATACATTTCAAGTCAAGCATTAGTCTTTCAGTTTTATAAGTAGGAGTTTCCCTCAAACATATTAATATGAAGAATGAAAAGTCTGAATTATTTTGTAGTGTAAATAGGACAGCCTGGCATCATCACACAGCTGAAAATGCTTCTTACAAGAGGTTTAGCTGACATCCTCAACTGTTCATGAGTGTATATTAAATATTAACATAGCCAAATTTAAGTGATCTAGCCTTAGTCATTCCTTCAAATCACATTCTTCTATAAGACATAATCTTGTGAATAATCAAAGGATGCTGTAATATATTCTGCCAAATCATGTAAAATGTCACATACAAATATACCAATAAAATTGAACTCAGAATGCAATTTCTGATATTAGAGTTAATACTACAGTATAATATCTGTTGAAATAACAAGGTGATGTGAAACTGCTCGTTATGAAACTGCTGTGAGTAGCAAGCAGACACTACAGCTCAGTTACTCAGTTTACCAGGTGCATCACAAAGACAGATCCTCTGTTCCTCATAAATAAATATGCAAGTCTCCCTGGTTTTCTATACCAGTTGCTCAAATCTGAAGTCTTTATTTATTAGTCTTAAAGGGATTACTGACTTCTGCTTCTTTTAAAAGTCTAAAACAATTCTTTAATTTGTTATGAGAGCCCCACGCTGATACTCTGTGATATTATGACATGCAGTTGCATCTTGTTAACCAGCTGCTTCCTGTGCTTCTTCTGGGAAAGAGCTTCCCTGGTAGACAGAGGCAGTGGCTAAAGGCTTGTTCTAACTTGTTTGAGCTTTACTTTGTGAATGAATGAGGCTGTGCACCCACTGTCAGAACAGAGAAACAACAACAACAAATACATCAAGAAGGGTCATTGTATTATAGCTATTGAATAAATACATTCATTTAAAATATGTAAACAATAGTAAAATCTCTATTTCATGAATTTGAGAGTGCCAGGTCTTAGATTGCATTTTATGCCGTAAAACACTACATGTTAAGGTTCCATGAGCTGTGTATTCTGAAAATAATACAGGAAAATATTTTTGGTTATTTTTTTGGTTATACTGTGATAATCTGAACCTAGCAACAGTTATGAGTATCAGTTTTTCAAGGCTGTCTTTGCAGAGACAGAGGTGAACTGCTTCTGCTCTGAAAGCCATATTTGAAGCTTTAGCCACCCTCTAGTTATTATATAATCTCTATGGTGCCGTATTATTGCTATCAGTAATGTATTCTATATATATGAGATTTATAGTTGCATAAGCTTAGCAGGTAGATAGTATTGTATCATTTTTTTTATTGTCTCTATTTTTATTATTCGTATTATTATTTTTACTGACAATCTTTTGAGTGTGTTTGTTAAAGTTTAATTAAATGTGCAAACCAATAAGGGACATTTAGTAGCATTAGCAATTTTTTTCTTCCAAGAAGCATCATACTTTTCACTTTGAACACAGAAATGCTACTGTTTCTCCCATAAAAAATGTGTGGAATAATTCAGAACTGAATAGGCAGAAATTTCAATCTGCTGAACCTGGTATAGGATTGAATTAGCTTTTAGTTTGGGAATTAAGTTCAGGGTGTTGTGTTATTCATTACAGCTAGACTGTCTCTAGAATTACTTCATATATGTTTCTTGCTATTGTATAACCTGTCCTGTCTTTCCAGACAAGAAATACAATTCATTAGAGAACAAATAAGTGAACTAAAATGTATGAATCAGGAGTTTCCCTGAGCCTTGCTTTTTACATGATAGATTTCCAACAGATTAAATCTGAGCTGTATTAAATAAGGAAGTCATTTTTAAAAAATTCATTGTGAAATGTGAAATCCATTGTGAAAGCATCCCAACACCAGGCTAGAATTTCTCTTCAAAACCAGAAATATGATCCCTCCTTCTGCATTCAGAATGGAAGATTCATTTTCAAATGGGTTAGTCCAGATTTTGCACAGTGATGCTGTTTGGGTCTCTCATCTCCATGTAAATGATTATTAAGATTTCTGTGGCGTTTCCTTCTCTATTTCTGCAATTCCATTCTTCTGGACCTATTGTTAAAGTTTTCTTTATGTATCTTCTACTTTTGTTTCTGACAAACTGATGCATTTATTTATTTATTTTCTTTTCAATGACTCATCTAAAAGTTTCTGACTGGCTCTTGTGGTAAAGAAAGTGTAGTGTCCCTTCCCTGAAATTAGCTGGGAGCTGAGGCGAGGATTCAGTCATCCTCTCATGAATCCCATGGGCTGCTGGGACTTCCACACTGCCAGTGTTTCCACCAGATCACTGCTTTTCCTAGAACCACTTGACATGAGATTTTACACTTCAGACTGAGTTCAGTGTAGAACACAATGGAACATCAACTTGAGAAAGAGATGGTAGATCTTTCTCTCTTTACACATTGCTCCTCTGTTCTTTTCTCTATGCTCTGATGTGCAACTGCTCTGTAGATTAGCCAGGGACTCGGGCTGTATACTGACTGGTTAACAAATGAGTTTTTAGCCATGTCAAGCCCACCTGTTTACACTAATCACGAGCAGAACTAGCACACAAGTAATCTGATATCCTGCAGAGAATTTGTTTCTGTGAAGAAACAAACAAATTATTTTACACTGCTTCTAGATAGTTGATATTCTTCTGCTCTTGAGTTAACAGAGTGCAGCTGCACTGCACCTGTACTTGTGGGAGTAAAGATATGGAGAAGCCCTTCAAAAAGTTTATGGAGATCTCTGTGTTATGAAACTCTATTTAAGTATCTTGAATGAAGCTGTTTATCTTCTACACAATGCAGGTTGTATAATGATTATTTTGTAGTCTCAACATAAAGTGTTAGCAGTTATTAAGAAAAGTGAGTTTTTGTATGAAAACAGGTGTTCAGGAAATGTGACACCAGTTTTTGTGTTGTCGTAACAGATTTTACGCTTGAAATTCAGTAGGATAAAGAAAGTCATTTGACAGCGGAGTAGCACTGACCTGTGTGATGCTGTGAATGTGCAACTGCACCCCACCAATTTCTTTTAAATTCATCTCAGTACAGCAAACAGTCACCTCTGTTGTGCATTAAATGTGGTTACAGAGTGGCAAATTCCAGTAACATGTTATGGTCAGTTTAGGATAAATTTACAAACATGCTCATATCTGCTTTTATGATACACTACAAAACCATCCTATACACTATCTTTACACCATTCCAAACATTTAATGACACTGGACACTATGGTATGGATTCAAAAAAAAAAAAAAAAAAGAAGGCTTGTCTAACATCTTCTATACACCCCATTTTAATGACTAATATGAATTATGAACAAGGATTAGCAGGCAAATGAAAGGCATAGGGTAACATTTTCAAGTAGGAATCACTTGTAATCCAGCACTATCTGTAAAGTAGTTGATCTAAGTATTCATATCAGTGCAGAAGTGTAGCAGTTTGTCATTAGCTAACCACATAAATATTTACTGATATCCGTGGATCTTTTACAGGCATTAGTCCATGGTCCAGGGCAATTGATGGACTAGAAAGGGAGTTCACAAACCTCTAACCTCTAATGTCCTATGTGGAGGACATTAGGCCATTATGAGACTAGACATTTATTTTCTGAAAAGAAACGTTTTCTTTCCTAATAGCTTTATTGATAACTGTATTAATATTGTCTTTACTCTGGAAGATGTTTCCTAATCCCTTCTACTATGGCTGGCAAAATTGTGTTCTAGTGTCCTTGATTTAACCAACAGAAAATTTGTTAGTATATGCAGCACTCACAGGATGAGGCAGAAGCTTGTATACAAACAACAACAGAGAAAAAAACGTGCACAGTATTCTCCAGTTGTGGTATGTTATGAATCCTGTCTTGTCCTGTCCTCTCCTCTGTACTTTTCTCCTCTGTCCTCTTCTCCTCTGTCCTCCCCTCACTTCCCCTTTTTAAGTTTTAATTATATGTTAATGCATTTATAGTATGTGTAGAGAATAAAATAAGTAATGACAGAAGTTTCCATAAACATTTCAGGCTTGTACTTACTATAGATTTTTCTGATCTTCTTTGTCTGTTCTTCTTTTTCTGATCTTTGAGGTATGCAGTGATTTAATAGAAATTGTGAGTGAATGTGTACATTCTGTTATGCATTCTGTCAGTATCTTTTGTGATAAAACTACCAGTTTTATGAGTTAGGTATTTATTGGTGTGCATTAAGAGTCAGTAGCAAAAAGAAAAAAAAAAAAAGAAAACAAACAAACAAACAAACAAAAAACACCACAATGACTTTGCCCTACTCTCCACATGAACTTACAAACTCAGGATAAACTAGTAAACACCTTCTCCAGCAATGACATCGACTGATAGTAGCTAATATTCCCATCTGTTGTATTTTCTTTTCTTTTGGCTACAGGTTTTGCTTATGTTGCACTCTGCTGCATAGGAGAGGTGTGGATCACAGAAACAGAGTGCGAGTACCAGCTGCTCACCCCCATTCGTAGGACTGCCTATTGCCAAAGCAGCTGCAGAGATTTCTAATACTGGAGTGATTAAAAAAAGCATGAAATGGTAGGAAGTCTAGAGGAACAGGCAATACTGTCCAAATCTGACATGCCAACACTTCCAGAGCATGAGCTGGTACACATACTATGTGAAGTTTTATCTTGAAACTACAACCCACAGGTGTATGGCTTTGTGCTATAGTAAGTGGTGTCTTTATCAGAATGTCATCCTACCTTTGACCTGTTCCTTGGAAGTCCTTTCACCTTTTATTTTTATTTTATTTTATTTTATTTTATTTTATTTTATTTTATTTTAATTTTATTTTTAATTCTCCAGCCTGCTTTCATGTTACCCTTGTGTAGGCCATCAAGTCAGGTAGCATGATAAGGCTTGAAATGTCTGGTAATGACGTGAATGAGGGAGCACTATATTTTTTCTTGAGTGAAAAAACAGGTGAAAAAACAGGTTTACTGCTTTTAGCACTTTTCTGTATGCATTTATATTTTTATTTTTGAGATATGTTTCCAAAAAAGAAAAAAAAAAAGAAAATTAAAAAAAAAATCATGAAAGAGAGCTCAGTATTTTATATAAAGATCTTTCTGCAGTCCAACTGAAAATATAAAAAGTTATCACGGAGTTATCATAAGAAACCTTTCTGCATGCAGGGAGGGGATGTCACACATACCTATTACCAAAAAGTTCAAGCTGTTGTTTGCAGGTTGACTACCTGACTGCACACATAAGTATCTTAAAGTCTTTGGGAAAGTAAAGTGGTCTGTTGGGTGGTGGTGATCTCTCTTTGTACACAATGAAGATTTTTAGAAGCCCAGTATCTGGCTTATCAGTGAATGGTATCAGTGTGGTAAGGACCTAAAAGTTCTTCTTTATGATGAAATCAGTGTTGATAATACACTGATGCTTTAGTCGCTGCTGAGCAGTGTTTGAGCAGAGCCAAGGACTTTTTGGCTTCTCACACTGCCCTGACAGCAAGGAGGCTGGGGGTGCACAGGGAGCTGAGAGAGGGGACACAGCCAGGACAGGTTATCCAGGCTGATATTCCATACCATCATGCTGAACAATGAAAGTTGGGGGAAAGAAGAAGGAGAAGGGGATGTTCAGAGTGATGGCATTTGTCTTCCCAAGAAAACATTACACATGATGAGCCCTGCTTTCTTGGAAATGGCTGAACATTTTGCCAATGGGAAGAAGTGAATGAATTCCTTGTTTTGCTTTGTTCGTGTGCACAGATTTTGTTCTATCTTTTAAACTGTCTTTATCTCAGCCCACAAATGGTCTCTGTTTTGTCTTTCCTACTCTCTTCCCCATCCCACAAGGTGTGGAGTGAGTGTCTGTGTGGAGTTTGGCTGCCTACCAGGGTTAAACCACAACAGACCTACAGAGCTCTCCTTACCCACTATCTTCCCTGAGAAGCTTGAACGATAAATTTCCAATTTCCACATTGCATGTCAGAAAAAAATACTAATAAAATGGCAGAATACTAATAAAATATAAACCTAGGCAGATATTAAAGATCCCTCCCACCCCCAAGAAAAACAACCCACCAACTGCTTATGAAAGGACAGAAGAAGGAAACTGTGCAGTGTCAGTGTGCATTTCCAAGGATATTTATAACAGGTGATCTCAGATATAAGAAGTTAATAGTAACTGAGCACAAGCAATGCCCAGATGTCTGTCATTTTAAAACAGAAAAAGTTGGGTAGGCTGAAAATGATGTCTAGGGATTAAACACTAAGAATGTTAACATATCAGGTGGAACAGCAAAGGTTCAATCCCCAGTTAACACTTCTACAACAGATGTGTAAATAGATAACAGAACATGAGTTTGAGACATTTGCAACTGCAAGAATTTGGAAAGAATGCTAAAACACGTAGCTAGACTTATAATTCCCCAAATAGTAGTAAACATTGCACATATTATAGATTGAAACAGCCAGTGTTTACATGTTTATTTATTTATTTTTCTTTCTGTTTTGTGGCATTACCATTAGGGAAAACTGCTAGCAGCGGGGGAAAGAGGAAAAGGAAAATGTTTGTACATAAATATGTTCTGTATTTTCAGCCTTTAGCCTAGGGAATAGAATGTCTGTTCCTTGACCCTTTACTTGTATACTTATAATTGTATACATTTGTGAGTATTTCCCAAAAAGCTGAAAATATTTGAAGGAGCTATTTCATACTTCACTTTTGACTGTTTTTTTTTTTTTTTTTTTTTTTTTGACTGGTTGTAGGTAAACATTTTTCCTTTAAGCTTTGTTCAGGAAACTACAAATAATCAACAAATAGAGCAAGTTTGCAGTTCAACAAAATCCTTAAACACATGCTTAAGTACATTTCTATTCACATTTCTTTATCACAGAATCACACAGAATCGCTGAGGTTGGAAGGGACCTCTGAAGTTCATCTAGTCCAACCCCCCTGCTGAGCAGGATTACCTAGATCACATTGCGCAGGATGGCATCCAGGTGGGTTTTGAATATCTCCAGAGAATGAAACTCCACAGCCCCTCTGGGCAACCTGTTTCAGTGCTCTGTCACCCTCACAGTAAAGAAGTGCCCCCTCATATTCAGCCAAAACCTCCTGGGCTTCAGCTTTAGCCTGTTGCCTCTCGTCCTGTCGTTGAGCGCAACTGAAAAGAGACCGGCTTCATCTTCTCAGCACCCTCCCCTCAGACATTTATAGACATTAATGAGGTCTCCCCTCAATCTTCTCTTTTCCAGGCTAAACAGGCCCAGTTCTTTCAGCCTATTCTCATAAAACAGCTGCTCCAGTCCTCTAATCATCTTTGTAGCCCTCCTCTAAACTCGCTCCAGTAGCTCCATGTCCCTCTTGTACTGGGGAGCCCAGATCTGGACACAGTTCTCCAGGTGTGGCCTCACCAGGGCTGAGGAGAAGGGGAGGTCACCTCCCTTGACCTGCTGGCAACACTCTTCTGAATGCACCTCAGGATACTGTTTGCCTTCTTGGTCACAAGGGCACATTTCTGACTCATGGTCAACCTGCTGTCCACCAGGGCTCCCAGGGCTCTCTCTGCAGAGCTGTGCTTCTGCAGGTCAGCACCCAGCCTGTGCTTGGGGGTTATTCTTCCCTAGGTGCAGAACCCTGTGCTTGCCCTTGTTGAACTTTATGAGGTTCCCTTTGGCACAACCCTCCAGCCTGCTGAGGTAGCATGGCTAAATGGTAGCATAGCCCTCTGGGCTTTCAGCCACTCCTCCCAGCTTTGTGTCATCATCAAACTTGCTGAGGGTGCACTCTGTTCCATCATTCAGGTTGTTGATGAATAAGTTGAACAACACTGAACACAGTACTGACCCCTGGTTACAGGCCTCCAACTAGATTCTGTACTACTGAGCACAACTCTCTGAGCACTGTTATCCAGTCAATTGACAATCCACCTCACCATCCACTCATCTAAGCCACACTTTCTGAGCTTGTCTATGAGGATGTTATGGGAGACAGTGTCAAAGTACTGAAGTCAAGATAGACCACATCCACCACTTTCCCCTCATTTACCCAGCTAGTCATCTCATCATAGAAGGGTATCAGACTGGTTACACATGATTTCCCCTTGGTGAATCCACGCTGACTATTCCTGATCACCTTCTTATCCTCCACATGCTTGGAGATGACCTCCAGGATTAGCTGTTCCATCACCTTTCCAGGGATGGAGGTGAGGTCGACTGGACTGTAGTTGTGTGGGTCCTCCTTGCCCTTTTTGAAGACTGGCATGACATTGACTTTCTTCCAGTCCTAAGGGACCTCTCCTGTTCTCCACAACCTTTCAAATATGATGGAGAGTGGCCTAGCAATAACATTAGCCAGCTCCTTCAGAATTTGAGTGGGGAAAAAAAAAAAAAAGAAAGTTTTATTACTTCTGGATTTTACCATGATGCTTCAATCCCTTATGTTCATGATTTTTGTTTTGTCACCTAATTCCATTTGACCACAGATACTTTCTTATGCTAGAAAAGAAATATCAATGGCCCTCTGTAACTTAACTGTCTTGTTAACTCTTTGACTCTTATTCTGGTGTTCCATGTGTAGACTTCAGGAGGGAATAACATCTGAGCCTAAGGAAAGGACCGATACAGTAAGTTTGACTAGAATCTTTGAATAGCTGGAAATTCAGACAGCGTAGTGTCTCCAAGTGATAGCTCTGGAGCTACATTTAGCTGCAGCTCCTGACAGAACAAGATCCTGCATAAATACCATGATGTACATATAGTTTGTGGTTTGAGTCCAATCTATGCTGAACACACCAGATATGCACGTATGTAAAGTACATAGCAGATGCTCTGAGAGTAAGTTGGCCAGACATGTCTGTGAAGAGCTGGACTCCTGCAGTACATGCTGCAGGTGCATATGCCTGTATTCTTTGTCAAAGAGAATAAAAGAATGAGGAGTGTAAGTTGTCGGCAGGTGTAGTAAAAAGCTGCTCAACCCTGCACAGTCTGGGCCAGAGCTGTATCTCTCCCAGCCTTGATTCTGGATTCTGGCTCTTACAAGTAAGCAAAGTTATCCTTCTTTAAGCAAATATTGCTGGATGCTAATGCAAAAAAAAAAAAAAAAAAAAAAAAAAAAGATTAAAAAACAAACAAAAACAACCACACACACAAAAAAGATGACACCACCACTACCACCACCAACAAAAACATTAAAAATGGTGGTGGGTGATTTTAGATATCTCATTTGTATTGCTTCCACATTTGTTTCTGGTATTTGAAACAATATTAAGTGAGGAAGGGGACTACAGGAGGAAGGAAGAAAGATAAGGCAATTGGCTTTTTAGGGAATTCATTTCTATCCTGCTACTGTGAGAGAGTTCCTAGAAAAAAGTTGTTGAAAATGTTGCAAAGGCAGTCACTAATTGTGTGTTTTGGCATTAGCTGTGCCCAGCTTTACATCCTCCACCTTGATTTACATAATTGCTGAGCATTCACAGCAGCAGCCAAAATCCCTGAGGCTTGGGCTTTGTAAATGTTCTGTGCACTGAAAAAAAAGATATCCTAAATATCTCAAATTGGGGATACAAAGTTAGTGAAAAAATTTGTCTTCCCCTCCTCCCCCCCCGTAAAATTTCTACAGCATAGAAATGTTACAGCATTTCTATACTGTAACACTTAATATTTAATAATTATAGATATTAATTATTAACAAAGCATCTGTATTATTTATTATAGAGTTAAATTACTATGATGATTAATGATTTTATAATATAAATGAAACTATATTATTAAAAATAATGTTTACTTTAATAAAAGTTCTCTTTTATTGTGAATGTCTATTTGAAACTAACAGCTCTGTAGATGTGGAAAATGACTGTCAACAAACATATTTTAAAAAAAATTAATTAGCATGATGTGGGAATGAGGTTTTGTGACTTTTTTTTAAAGTATATCCTACAGAGGGAAACTGTAATGTAATGTTGTAGCTTTGATAAGGCAGGAGCAGGGAAGGATTGAAAATAATGCAATTTAAATAAAAAGCTTTGGGAACATGTAAGCAAATGCTGATAACAAGGAATAAATCTCATTTCAGCCTTTTGCTTGTTTGGTCTCTTTCCTGTTGAAAAAAAAAATGTAAGCTATGCACATAATTAGACATTTGTGCTGCCACAATAAATCACTTTTCTGAACACACTGATGCACCCTGACACACTAAGCCCAGGCTGGCAGGTCTGCTCTAAATAAGGATCTGCTGAGTAGCTGACATGAACTTCTGATGCATTTCAAATGGAGACAGTGAGAATCCTTTAACAAGCACCCTCTATGTTTTTCAAAGACTCCCACAGAGTCTGAATATTACTGATTTATGAGAACAGTCCTGTGCATATACTGTATATCAGTGTAACTGTGTTCATCACAGCATTTTACTGATGAACTGTGACTCCTGTTCTCCTATTTTTTTTTAGTATTTGTTTTTATTTCCTTTAAACAGTTTTCAGCATGCACGGAATGTTTCTACATATGCAAATGTTTATTCATGTTCACAGGGAGCTCCTTGACCATGACATTCAAAATGAATAAAATAAGTCCAGCTTTGGAAAAAAGTAAATAGTTCAAGAAATCTCTGAAACTGAAAACTGTTGTTAAAAATATTGAGCATGATTACTTTAATTTAGTTATAATTAAAATCTATTCAATTTGTGCTCTGGGAACAGACAGGTACTGAAAAGTACATTTCTGTGGTAAAAGATGGATCTAGGAGAAACTGTTAATGACACCTTAACAATTAAAGTTATCACTGGTGCCTTGGGCATCAAATAAGTTAAATGCTATCATGGGAGAAAATGACTAAATATAGTCCAGTAGAAAAAAGGCAGCATATGTTTGTCTTTGTGTTCATACTTTTCCATGATGTTGTGTAGAAGAACAAGCTAGGTTTGACTTGCCAGAAGTGAGATGGGAAGACTGAACACATTTTCCAATTTTGTATGTCATGCTATATAATCCAGTTGCACTACTCACTGATACATTGAACATATCATCGAACAAGGAGGTTCAGCTTGTGCCAAGCAAGTATGTCTACAAAAGTAATAGATAAAAGAGGTGGTGCTAAGAGGTTCCTTTAATTTGTAGTCACACCTTACTCTGTGGTATTTTGTGAAATGACTCCAGATTTCTAGGACAAATAGTAAACTAAACCATAGTGTATACTTTATATATATATATATATACATATATATATATATATATACTGTGCTGTTATTCCATCTTTCTGACATGGATATAAAGATTTATTGAGTAGTAGTTCCAGCAACATGCTGCACCATAATCCAGATTACACCTTTTATTTTGTTTGTCAATATCAACCATGTTAAGTGTTTCTCAGATGACTCTTTCCCTTTTAACAACCTCCAAACAGGCTAGTAGGTTTATAAACCAGAGTGCACAGGAAAAAAAAAAAATTGTTGAATTGACAGAAGAACTAAATAGCAAAAAAAAAAAAACACAAACAAACAAACAAAAAGCAAAAAACAAAACAAACAAACAAACAAAAAAAAAAACAAAACAAAACAACAAACAAACAAACAAACAAAACAACAAAAACAAACAAACAAACAAACAAAAAACCACAACTTTTGGTATATAATTTCCAGAAAGGAATAGAAAAGGATGTAGGTATTTTGAGAATGGTTTCTTCTGATGCCAAACACTATTTATTTCAGCTATTACATATCTAGTGATCCAAGTCCCATTATATTTTTATTCATTTTTAATTAACACCTCACCTAGACATCAGACTATAATTTGATCTAGGTTTTGAAATAATTTTCCAGAAAGTATAGGTTTTCGTTATCAGCTCACACCTACCTTGAAAGCAGAACAGAGTGGTGCAAATCAGTTGATAAAGAGGAATACAAAACTACTAGCTCCCTTTTATCTCATAATCTACAGTCAGATGGTGACTCTTGTCAGTGCTGGCAACAAGAAATGAGGCTGACAGTTGATTGATTGGAGAATGCTTTGGCAATTGGACAGTGTTCTGAGGCAATGCAGCATGCAGCTTTGGTCTTAATAACTTTCTATTACACACAGTTCTTTTAGCAAAAGCAAAAGTGGTTTGATTTATTTTTGTTGGATCTTCTCCACACCAGTTTTAAAACTCATTGCTTGAGAAATACTGAAGGTATTTTATTGGTTCTATAAAAGCATTAAATGGTTTCAGGTGCAGAATCCTGCCATGTTTTACTGCTAGTAAGAGAAGTCACTTGCTAAAAAGTGTTTTCCTATCAAGTAAAAAAATTGAAAATGAACATGAGACAGTAAGTTTTTGTTTGTTTGTTTTTGACAAATAGCTGCAAAAAAATAAAAGAAAAAACAATCCAGAAATCTTCTAGCTATATGAAGAATCCATCACAACATATCACTAACCTGTCTCCGGGAAGGTGGTTTCCAATGAGCCATCTGTTAAGCTTTCATTTTTAACCTCCTAAGGAATTTTCAGCTTTGATATCAACCAATCTCTGTCAGTTTATTCCAAAATATGATTTTGTTTTAGTTTCACAGTTGTGAACTGACACATTGTTTATTTTATGATCACATTTTTCTGTATATGAAATCCATGTGAAATTATACTTGAATTCCATAGGTTTTTGTAAATCTTACTTATGTTTATATAGAATGTCAGCAAAAAGAGAGCAGAGAATGGCTGTTGACAGACTGACCAAAAAAAAAAAAAAAAAAAAGTGAAAAAAAAAACAACAACTCACGTGGACAAACCTGGAATAAGCACATTCCCTAGTGTGTTGTCATGCAGAGTGAAAAAGGATGAGTAGCTTTCATTCCTACCTAAGGGTAGGGCTGCACAGTTTATGAGTGGGGATGCTAGAAAAACTCCTTTTTCTGTGATGAAGTGAGACAAAAGTTGATAGGGGCATGGGAATGAACAGACAAGTACATTAAGCAGGAAGAGACTATTAATGGAAGTCTGTGGAGCTGAACAAATATAGAAAGTGTAGGTGCTAACAGTGGAGGAAATATGCAACATGGCAGGATTGACAGGACTGTGACTCAAAGGATGTTTACATAAGAATGGAGATAGGTGGAAACATACGCCAGTTCTTCTATCACCATATAGGTTACGTGGATTCTTGAAATGAATTGGGATACAAAGTGAGGTCTGGATTTGACCTTAGTACACTTTGGCATGTAACACAGGCTCTTTCTGAGCTTTTTCACTAGTTTATGGAGAGGGTAAAATATCTCTCAAATTAAAAGAGTTTGTATATTAGGTGCACTAAATAATGATTTAGATGAATAGGACCTCAAGAGGTGCCTATTTCCACTGACTGTACCTTACAGCCAGGAGGCTTCTATCTTGGTCTCATTCATGGCTAGTGACAAATCCTGGCCTGAATTAGGCTCCAGTTTCTCTCTCATTTGTGACAGGAGCTGTAAGAAAGGGATCACCAGAAGAGAAAGGACATAGCCTGGGGAATTAGATTATTTTCATTCATAGTGATGAATACTCAAGGCCAGATTTTTGCAGCTGGCTAAGTAATTAATGTCCTGTCTGCATGACCAGCAGGAAAATTTTGTTAACTGTTTTCCACCAGGACTGAGATGTCACAGCACACCTGAAACTGTGCTGTGAACACAGCTGAATGATCAGCTACTACAAGTCTCGTTTGGGAAAACCCATTGTAACCACATATTTCTGACAAATACATCTCAAATTTCTTAGTTTTCGTGTGCTTTAATGGTTGGTTTATTATAATGGGTGTTTTTTTAGTGGTTTAACTATGGCACATAGTTGGCTGCACACATAGCTAAGGTGGTTTCATACAGTGCCCATGCCTGGAGCTGACTGGATACCCAAGAGCCATGAAGTACATGGCTACCTTGGTGAGAAGGGCATAGACACATCTGTGAGAAAGACATATATTTTTACTTCTAACTTGTGGGGGGGACACATTTAAAGATTAAATACTCTTTGGTGAAAAAATAAAGGAAAATAAATCTCAAATTAAGTTGGAGAATCTTTTTTTTTTTTTTTCTTTTTCCCAGAAATATAAAATAAGCAAAAATTAGCAGAGAAGTCCAAGGGCAATAAAAGGGGACTTCAGGGCTTTGGGAAAATTGGTTAAAGGATCAGGTGTACAAGCGGTGCTTTCCTCTGTCCTTCTTGTAACAGGGACCAACACTGAAAGGAATAGGCAGACCCAGCTGATCAAAATGTGGTTTTGAGGTTGGTGTTATTGGAAGAATTTTGGTTTTGTTTTGATCATGGGATGCTTTACACAACACCAGGCTTGCTGTCACCTGATGGGATGCACCTTTCTCAGAAGAAGAAAAGGATTTTTATGCAGGGCTTAGCAGGGCTGAGTGCAGTCATTGATCACATCTAACATGAGTTCAGGAGATCAAAGTCCTGTTTAACAAACTTAATTTCCTTTTGTGACAAGGTCATGCACCAAGCTGACAAAGGGAAACCAGTTGATGTAATCTTTCTGGATTTCAGCAAAGCTTTTGATACTGTTTCTCATGATATACTTCTGTACAAAATGCCCAGAATAGAGCTAGATAAATGCATAATATGATGAGTGAACAATTGGCTGATGTGTCAGATTCAAAGGGTTATAGTAAATGGTGTTGGCTCAGGCTGGTGGCCAATCATGTGGTGGATTCTGCAGGACTCCATTTTAGGGCCAGATTGACTTAATGTTTCTGTAAATGTCTTCGTAATAAATGGCTCCATCTTCAAAATAGGACTATAATCAAAGCTTACAATTTATTAAAGGAATAGAGGTAAGCAAACAGCGCTGGGTGCGCCGGGAGTCTCTGATTTTTATGCTCCTAGGCTGATACATATTCATTACTACTTCTAAAAAAAACACGGTTATTATAATTAGTTTCTGGAATCCAAACCCTCCTACTGGAGCTTGCGTATCAGTCTCCGATGAGGGGACTCTGGGGGTCTCTGGGGGTCTCTCGTGCTGAAGGCTCATAGTCTTCCTCCCTCTTGTCCTTCTCCTTTGTCCAACTTGGCTGTATGTCAGAGACTTGTGCAGCATCCCCTGCAAACTTTGTCTTTTAGTTGTTCTTCAGCTCTCCCCGTCTCCTTAATCTCCTGGCCAGATATCAGAGACTTGCATAGTGTCCCATGCAATAGTCATAATAGTTAGCAGCTATTCTGAAACCCCCCAGATATCAGAGACTTCAAGGAAAAGCCTACAAATACATTTCCCTTCAAGCTCTCTATTGACATGAATTGCTAAAACATTCCTTTGCAAGATACTAGAACTATATACATTAACCACTCTGTTTTTCTTAGACTTGTGGTTATACAAGGGTATGTAAGACAGAAGGTCACATTCATCATACCATGCGGCCCTAGCATTGTTCCATACTGACATGAATCAGATGAACATATTTCACTTCTTGGATGCAGGACTTGAAGGTATATTAAGGTATACTAAGTAAGTGTGTAGACAACACTAAACTGGGATGATCTGTTGACTCCCTTGAGGGTAGAGAGGAATTATAGAGAGATCTTTACAAAGTAGAGGGCTGGGGAATCACTAATCACATGAAATTAAACAAGAACAAGTGCTGGATTCTGCATCTGGGAAGGGGCAACCCTGGATGTACATACAGACTAGAAGATGAGAGGCTGAAGGGCAGCCTTGCAGAAAGGACTCTGGGGGTTTTGGTTGACAGCAAGTTCAATATAAGTCACCAGTGTGCCCTGGCATCCCAAAGACCAAGCACGGCATTACTAGCTGGTCAAGGAAAGTGATTGTCCTGCTCTGCACTGGTGCAGCCTCATCTTTACCACGGTGTGTAATTTCAGGTGCCACAATGTAAGAAGCACATAAAGCTTTTAGAGAGTGTTCATAGGAGGGCAACAAAGATAGTGAAGGGTCTAGAGGACAAGACATAAGTGGAGTGGCTGAAGTCACTCAGATAGTTTGGTGCAGAGAAAAGGAAACTGAGGGGAGACATCGTGGTCTACAGATTTCTCATGAGAGGGAACAGAGGGGCAGGTGCAGAGGTAACCAGAAATAGGACCTGAGGGGACAGCATGAAGATGTGACAAGGGAGGTTTGGGCTGGATATCAAGAAAAAGTTCTTCACTGAGGGGATGGCTGGGCACTTGAACAGGCTCCCCAGTGAAGTTATCACAGCACCAATCCTGTCAGAGTTCAAGAAGCATTTGGACAATGCTCTCAGACTTATGGTTTGATTTTTGGATGGTCCTCTGTGGATCCAGGATTGGACTCAATGATCTTTGTGGGTCCTTTCCAACTCAGGATATTCTATGATTTTATGACAATTTTCTATTGTGACAGGTATTTCTTGATTCCTTTATGGTATTCTCCATTTTACATATGAGTGAAGATATTTTTGTGTACAGTTCCTAATTATGATACCTGGAGCATAGGGGACTAATCAGGGTTTACTCTTTCCTGAGAAAAACACTGGATACAGCCACTGTTAATGTGGCTGTTCTGATAATTGAGATCTCAAATCATGTTTCTTATTGCTTATTTTTAAAAATATCTGTTTGGTTCACAGTTTTCCTAGTGTTCAATTGATTTAATTACTTTGATTTATGCATGTTTTGATGTCTGATTAGAGCACTCTGTTTAAATACATTTGGTCCACAAAAGTCCATTAAATAAATCTTAAGTTGATTAAATCAAATTTTATTGTACAAGCAATTGCCTTTGTAAATAGAAATGAATATGCAATCATTACATATAATTACAACTGAGAAATCAAGATAATATGGATCTACTGGTCCTTATTGGCAGATGGCAGACAATAACATTGATACGTCTAGACAATACTCTTCAAGTTTTATATTCATATAGAATTGAAATTAGTTTTGATAATATGATTTGTCTTTATTCTTTGCTGGCAATGATGATACCAATAGCAGCCCTCATGTAAGATAATTGGTGAAGGTGGAGTGGGTTGTCTATACAGATAGTGAGGCAGAACCTTCCTTTCACAAAGTAACTGGAAGAAAGCATGATCTAGTTTCAGTATTTGTGGTATTTAGTTCACTTCCTGCTCTGTGAAAGATTTCTGACTTTGGACTGGTCACACACTCCCATAATGTTAATATCTATACCTTTCTTAAGTAGCCAAATATTTCTGTTACTATAATCATTAATCTGCTCAGATGTCAAAGAAGGATAAACTGTCCACCGATAAGGTTAATAATAATATTGCAAGACAGTTTAGATATTATGATAAGAAGATATAGAGAAATATCATTGATTGAACTAAAGAATGGAAACAAATACTATTGCTGAGAGAATTAATATCTCTCCATGAGCTGAAAGGTCATCCAGCAAGTATGTTTCATCTCTTCATTTCTCATGGTCCTTGGTCTACACTAGAACAACATAAACATGCATCCAGTGTGTCTCTATCAGTGTTTCCCAGGAGCTTTCACAGCTACTGGAAATTGGAGAGTCACCCCGGATGAGAGTGATCCAGCACCAGCCTCAGTGAGTGTAACTATCCCAGATACTGGAGAAGTGTTTTGAATGACTTATCAAGGTGCCATTTGCATAATAGAGGCATGAAACATTCCTCACGCCATCTAATTCCAATTGACATTTGCATTCTAATCAATATGAACTTTATATTTAAAGTCTGATTATTCATTTCCTCTGCTAACATCCATATGGCCTTTGAGCATTACATTTCATCTAGCATTTTGAATAATCATGTCTCATCACTGACCTGGACATCTCTCAGTGTAGCCAGTGTGGCCATGTCCATAGCACTGCTCCTGATGACCTAAGCAGCTTCTTTTATGTTCTTAGCAAGAAAGAATGACATATTATTTTCCCTTATGATAAGTATTAATCACTCTGCAGTAAAGTGGTTACGGTATGTGAAGTCACCTGCTGGCAGTCCTTGTGAGCAGTTTATCACTTTGGCTCCTGCTTTGTTAAATGTCTGGGCTTTTGAAAATAAATTCATCTCATTTATAATTGCACATTTACATATTTACCTCTAAGACTGTAAAATCTTCAGGGCAGGAGGGGAATATAGCAACTTTAGCAACTTTTTCAGAAGTCCACACTTTTTTGTCTCATTTTGTACTGCACCTGATGCAGTGAGTTTCAGTTCTGATCAGGGCAGATTGACGTTGGCACACAATACTAAGCATTACTTTAAAACAGAAAAGCAAGCACAGAATCTGCTGGTTCTCAGTGAGACCCAAGTCTAACTTTGCCAAAAGTTTGACTTTATTCATCTCCATAACTTGATTTAGATCCTTTTTTTTCATATACGGATTAGACCTTCAGAGTTGAAATACAAAAAGGAAATTATGAAATACTTGGTACTTGTGTGTGTACAGGCAGTAGATACTAGGAAAGAAATTAATGTCAGTAGAATGTGTTGAAATTAATTGAAGCTAGAGATATATTCAATTTTAGCTGAAACGTTAGAAATGAAAGTTCATAGATATAAAAATTTAATATATATATATAAATATATATATATATTTTTTTTTTCCCCCACTAATGAGTTCAGAGACCATTTGGTATTTTGAATGAAACTGAATCCAGACAGAGAATCTATTTAAACCTGTAAAGATGAAAATACTGGTAGATCTCAATATCATACAGCTCAGTGAAATTACCAGAAATATTTTCAAGAATCATCCTATAGTACAGACTTAAAAAATATTAAGCCTTGGAGCTGTGGGGCTGTGATGTGAACTAATGTGATGTACTCTCTTAAAAGGAAAATCATCCTTGTCACTACTAATCTGCAGTGATTGATTCTGGTATTTATCTTGAAAGTAAACTTAATGATTTTAACTTTACTTTTCACTGATACAGCTCTTGTAAACAGACAGAACATTGAGGTCAGTAAGATTTTTGTTTGGATAACAAATAGAATAATGAAAAGTTAAGTTTTCTGTTTAATTTAGTTAATGACTTAAATATATTTATCACATACTACAAATCTGCAAATCATCATATTGTAAATCTCTTTTTCTTGATTAAGGATCACCATAATTTATTTGGTATTGTAATTTATATACTTTAATTACTGTATTGAATTATGTACACTATGTACTTGAAAAACAATTATAATTTAATTTAAGAATTATTGTGAAATGGAAAAAATAAAAATAAAAAGGTACAGAACAGTGTAAGTGTGTGTAATAGAAAGTAACCAATGGTAATCCAATTTCAGAATTAGTCAATCATGGTCATTCAGCTAGGTATTCACTGTTCTTTGTATGCATAATATAGGACTGTTCATGCCATCCAGTCATCAGTAGTTATGAGAGCAGAGTAAATGTGTTTTAATAGAAAGATCCCTCTCTTTTCCTTTCCTCCCTTCTTCCCTGTCAAATTTAGCCAAAGCCTCATTAAATTTGTAAGGACTTGCCATTCTGCTGATGAATGGCAATGAACACAAAATGAACACAAACCTCACATGAGGTTGTGTTCTCCCCTACTTACTTGTATCTTTATAGTTTTTGCAGGTGTAAATTTTTAAGTCCATATCAGCTCCACCTGGAGCTCTATTTGATATCCGGAGTTTTGTCTTGAGGTAGTGAGTGCAGGAGGCATGGACACCCAGAGGTGATAAGTGAAGCTGCCAGAGTCTCAACACAATGAAGCAATATTCCCTGAAGTTTCCAGAAGCAATACTGATACTTAATTATCCACATTTCATTTCCTCAGAGCAAACAATAATAGTCTGAAGCAATTTTTTTCAGGTGCCCCTCTTTGTTTGAGTAGTCATAAAAATGGACAGCCAAAGCAAAATCAGTTTTGTATTTTCTTAACACGTAGACTGTTGAGATAGTAAAAGATGTCCTAGATGAGGAAAAAAACACAGGAGGAAACACATGAGGAAAACAAAACAAAACAAACAAACAAACAAACAAACAAAAAAAAGAGAGTATACCTGGTATACTACATGTTAAAGTTACATTTTTTCCTTCTATTTTTTATTTTTATTTATTTATTTATTTATTTATTTATTTATTTATGTTTTGGCTGTCTAACCCTTTTTTAAAAACCTGCACTTTGTTACCAGTTACTATTTGTTACCAGTTGATTTTGTGGCTCTTGGACCTTAGTCGTCCAACTGAACATCCAAAAGGACCAGTGTACCTGTGTATTTCTTTACACAGGTAAAGAAATAACTTTAGGCTCTGTATTTATTTATTTATTTTCCCAAACCAGCTATGATGAAGCAGTGCACTAAACTCCACTGCTCCACTGCTTTTCCTGCTTCTGGTTCAATGTGGATAGATAAGAAAACGTTTATTTTGTGGGACATGCCTTGGCTTGCTGGGGATAACAGGGTGGTAACTGTCTGTAGCTTGGGGTGTTCAGTTATTGTATTAAGAAATCTAAATAAAGGAATAAAAAAAGTTATTTTTAATGAACTCTCTGCGAAATCCATAGTCACAGCTACTGTTTCCAGATTGAATACCTACTGTCAAAAAAAAAAAAAAAAAAAAAAAAAAAAAGAAAAGCCTAAGCAATAAGTTTGTGTCCTGGTGTGAGACAAAAAATAAAAGATAAATTAACTGCTCATGGTCATTTAAAAAGATTTATTTTTTTTGTTTGTTTCTTTGAGCTGAAACCACAGAGGTCACATTTTTTTCTTCTTATCTTGTACTAAGCTCAAGAACAGAAGCAGGAATTGAAATGCCTTTAAAGAAACTTTGCACAGATCTTGGTATTACTGACTTACTCCTTCCTTCCTTCATTATACTCACATTTATCAAAGAAAGGTCATTGTATCAACAGCAGCACTTTTCCCTGTCATTGATGCATCCATTTAGAAATGGACTTTCCATTTCCCCCTTTCACCAGGGGCCGAGACACTAATTATACCCCCAGGAATGTTTTCTATTTTTTTTGTGACTTTCAGAAAGACTCTTTCTTTGGACTGAGTAGCACCGAGTATTTTGTCATCAGCATAGGAAGTAAAATTAAGATCTCTAGTTTTAGTACATGTATTTGAATAAGAGAATAGTATAGATTCCAGTCTTTTGGCTAATATTAATTTTTTCTAACTTTTTGAGCTAAAAATTGTATTGAATAAAGTGATTTCTGTTACAGAGTAGTCATTTTCATTATATATAGATATATATATATATATATATATATATGCCAAAAAGTAAATGTGAGAGAAGTTCAGCACTAATCAAAATTAATTCTTTAGGACATGTGGCTAAAGAATAAAGCTCATAAAAAGGTATACAATTTCTTGGTTGCTGAAGAAGGCTCAAATCCGCTAACTGTATGTGATAAAGGTATTTCTAAATCCATGTCAAAGAAAATAAACAGCACCCTGTAAAAGGAACTTTTAATTATCTCTATGATAGGCCCTGGTCTTGTCTGCCTCTTGCTCTTTGCAAAAAGGAAAGCGTATTAAGAAGAAATCGATGTCACATAATGTGACAGAAATCAAAAGATGGTGTTGAGTGTGGAATAGTATGAGTGAAAACAGACTCATCATTGCCCGTCAGCAAATATGAGGAGTAGATCTGGATGAATCTGCTATGTCAATGTCCTAATATATTTTCCAGTGTTTCTAAAGGCTGCAGGAAGACACAGTGACTCAAGTAGCTATTTATTATTATTTTGTTTTGTTTTGCTTTACAAATCTGATATTAAAATTTCTTTGAAATTCATTCCTCATCTGAGATTTTTATGAAGTTTCAGAAAGGCTTAAAACACCTGGGGAGAAGGTCACAGTTTGGACTTCTTGATACCATAAACTTTGAAGTGCCTGTTAGAAATAATGATCATAATTTTTACAGAATCATTTTTTATGCTGAGTAGTTCGTTTTAATTAAACAACAGTATGTGGGATGGAGGGAAAAGTTTTGAACTGAAATGAAAATGAGATATTGGCAAGAATGAGAGAAAAAAGATAATCAGAGACTTTCTGCACCTTATTCCATCTCACAGAATGATCAGTAACCTACTAGATAAATATTACTGTAGGAAAAAATGAGATTCAAGTTTCTGTCACAACGATTATTGTATATACAGTAATCCAACAGGAAAGGCATTCCACTGTGTTTCAATTTTCTAGATAGAGTGGTTAAGTAATGGGTGGACTAAAAATAGTATCAGAATAGATCCTGTGTGTTAACCAGAAATTCTCTTTTGAATCTAAAAACACTTTATTTAAGTATGTTACTTTGGTGATTTTTCTCTTGTCTATGTTATCTATGCATTCAAAAGCCTTTGATTTTGTTTTTAACTAGGTATGTTTTCCTATATAAACTTCTTCCAGTGAAGACTAACTCTCTGTGTTCTGTTCTAAGAAACTAAACTTTATATAAATCTGTTGCAGGCTTAGCCTTTTCTGTATGGTTCTTGTTTTCCTATTTTTATTTGGCGGAATTTATTCCCATGTTGGCTTTTTTTATTTTATTTATTTTTGTTTTGTTTTCTTTGAGTGTTTATTTTTCCTTTTAAAATGTGTTTTGGATAAGGTGTGTTGGAGCCATGTCTGTGAGTGTGAAGGACGAAACTAGAATTTGTGGAAAGTGTTCTCACAATTTCACAAAGAAGGGAAGCATTTACTGCACACTTTAGGATTTTGTTTCAGTAAAATCCTTACCAGCAAAGCTTTTAACCTTGATTTTCATATCTATTGCTCTGCAAGAGGTATTGCTTTCATGTTAAAGATTTCTGACTTGTATTAAGGCAATACTCAGCAGGAAAGGTTGGGACTGATTTTGGAACAGTAGAATGTTTGCCACAAAATTAAATGATGCACTGGTAAATTGAGTATGAGGCAGAATATAAAACAGGTAAATGATAATTGGTCTTTTGCAAGTATTGGAATTTTGGATGAAAATTTTAATACAGCAGTTTGGAGAAAAAGTAGAAATATTAACAGGGCACATGATGTTTGTGCATTCATGCGTATATTCACATGCATGGACAGATATGTGTACACATTAATGAACAGATTTTGATTGAAATGGAAAGCAACTGTGCCACATTTCCTGGAGATAAAGTGAGATGGGATAATAAACTAGTAGTATTCTCTCTCTCCCCCTCATACTTGTAAAATTGTTCAGAACTTATTTTTATAAGTTCTTATTTTTATAAGTTGTGTGCAAAAGCGTGTACATATTTCTTCTGATTTGATATTTATTTGTATACATATGTATATATACATAAAAAATGTATAAGTAGAAGAAACACACGTGTGTATCTAAATCTATATACATACAGAATATGTCCTCCCCCAAAAGATGAAGGAAGCAAAACGTATTGGTCTTGGCAAACCCAATAGTTCTGCTTCTCAGAAGTTTCTTTTTTGATACCCTTTTACACTACACAAAAAGCCATGACTGAGTGCTTCTAGCCAAGGGTGTTTCAGGGTTATCAAGTATAGAAAAGTTGGATCTTGTTATGTAGTAAATGTGTTTTAAATTTGAGCTTGCTCATAGCACTTCACAGCCCATGTATCAATTGAAGTTCTTGTACATGGAGAAAAAAGAGGAAAGGAAAAAAAAGGAAAAAGAAAAAAAAGGAAGGCCAGGGGAGGGCAGGGCAGGGCAGGGCAGGGAAGGGCAGGGCAGGGAAGGGAAGAGAAGGGAAAGGAAAGTGATTTTCATTTGAATGCCATTAGTCATATTTTCTCTCTTTATGTGTGGGATCACTCTCTTTGTGCTCTCATTATATCAGGCTTTTGACATTTTCCTCAGTCTTCCCAAAGAGCCATTTGCCTCTTGCCAGCTGCCATAGGCTTGTGCCGAAGGGCTTGAGAACCAGTTACTTCTTTCTGAAAGTCAAGACCACATAAGTTCTGTCAGGAAGCTCATTATATTCAACATCATTGGTAGGTTCCTCCAGTACAAAATGTTATCAAAAGTCATTTTCCTGACTAGTCAGCCTCAGATATCATGAAAGAAGATGTAATAACCCTGTAGTCTTTATTTAGTGTTGTTTGGAGTTGTTATTTATACTAGTTATTTGTTCAGGTCTAGTTGTTGACAGTAAATAAATTACTCCCCAGCTAGTAAATTGCTGCACTCTTCTAATGCTTTTGGAGCAAGAAAGCAAAGTGATGAATTGGTAGCTGTAAGAGGTTTATTTATAAATATTCTCTCAATTTCTTTGAACCTCCTCCTCCTACTCTTTCTTTCTTCTTCTTCTTATTCTTCCTCTTCTTCTTCTTCTGAATTCACAAAGAAAATAAATTCTGTCAATAAATTCCTAAGTGGTATAAAAAAATCTTGACTAAAATTCAGCTATTTAAAAGTCAGGTTACTGAGATATTTTATGATCAGAAATCATAAAGCTTGGCAGCAAGGCTGCCCAGAGGATAACTACATTAACTTTTATTCTGATTTGTATCTGAAAAACTGAAAATGAGAAGTCAGTCCAAGAGCTTCACTACAAATTCCAAATCATATATTTTTATTTAGTTAGTTAGTTTTTATAAGTCAGTGAGATATATTGCAATAAATTGATGCCTGTCTTCACTGTTTTCACTGCTTGGCAGTTTGCTTTGTGCTGCTGTAAGCAATGCACAGAATCAAGCAATAAAGATCAGTCTGTCCTCCTCTTTGGCATTTCTCTGTTTCTTATTGTGTCATTTGGTTATCAGCTCTTATCTTCAGTCCTGTTTTTTCTTCTTCCCCATCTTCTACACTGGTGATAAAAAGTGTCTTTAATTCAGATGTAGTGTCTTAGAAAATCCATCTAAGAAGATCCAAACTTAAAGAACTGATCAAGCTTGGATCCTGTTAGCTTTGATGGGGATTGAAAATATTCCTGTGTCAAAATCTAGTCTTTTTAATGTATTGATAAAAAATTCCCTGAGCTATATGATGGTGGAAAGAAGAAAGTGCAATGTTACAATGTTTTTCTTCATTCCCATAGACATTCTGATGAATTCATTTGGAGGAGAACTTCTTATTCCCTTCTAACAAAGACTTAAATTTAAATTTCAAATATAAATAAGGATTTTGTTTCAATATATAAAGCAATAGAAGCTATCACCAGAATATTTTATTCTGTATCTTCCAAGGCTCTCTCTCATCGTTTGTATTTATCTTGTTTATTACTCTTGTGAAAAAAAAGGTTATTTGAAAACAAAGAATTAAAGAATTATATATAACGTTTGTTCTCTGAGATACACAAAATGTGTTACAAAATAATAATGATAATTTAAAAAAGAGATGAATACAATTCAATGTATATCTATGTTGATTTTACCTCAGTATATCTTCATCAGATGATGCTAGTCTATCGGTTATGCATTTACATTTCCACCTTTAAAATTCCGGAAGATGTATTTAGTGAAAATAAGAACCGTTAGGATTTAAGACAGAAAGCTCTACATCCCCTTTTTCAGTTTTGCATTGAGACTGGGTTGTATGTAATTGACAGAGTAGGTCAATCATATAGAAGGAAACACAACGAAAATCTCATCATGATATCTTGGCTGCTGCAGACTGCTGCAGACATTTTGGGGTCTGGTGTGCTTTAATCCAATTTAACACAGTAGCATAACCTCATGTACTGTTAATACGTAATAGGACTGTGTGAAGATCATAATAGGACATAGTGAAGATAACTAACATTTAAAAATGGTATGTTCCTTCTAATGTAGCTGTTAATAAAGGTGAATAAGATTGAACACTTCTGAAAACACTTATAATATGATCCATAGCAGTGAAAAAAAAAATAAAAAAATCAGCATTACTTCAAGGCAACTTCATGTAGTTTAACAAATAGAATCGAAAGAAATATTGATATTCATGTCAGCAAGCTTGATGCTTAAATGTATCATCTAAATGAGGGTTTACTTTATTAAAATGTGAATAAAGGACTTGAAATATATAAATACATTAATGAAATAAGTCCAGAAATGGGCTTTCAATGAGTCTAGATTTTTTCTTGAAGAATTTCAAAGAAAGCTTAATTACAAATGGTTTTATATTTTATTTATAATAATTTACAGAACTCTAAAATGGATTGCAAAAATCAGACTGCTTGCAGCCTGATTTGAAACCAGATATATTCTGAGTGAAATAAGTTTAAATTTACAAGCAAGGCTTAAATATGATTGGATTCCAGTGTTTCCTGGGGACTGTCTATGGCTCCTGGATTTGGTTCATCCAAATACATCTTAGACCTTTAAAACTTAGATCATCATATCTTAAACATCATCATAATCTAAAAGAGGTATTTAAGATAGGTGGAATGAAATTCTCTCCAGTTGCCTATATCTCCTTACTGACTATAAAGTGAGTTCAGATTGCTAATTTGTACTAAGTAATTAACAATCTAAAAATTATTTAAGTGAGCTGACTCTTGAGCTGAGTATCTAACTCATCTTTTTAATAGTTCTTTCAGGCTTACTCGCATACTTCTGTTTTGCATGTTCATTAATGTTTTATTAAGTGCTAATTAATCTTCCCTACATGTACTGATACAGCCTGGTAGTGGTATAAAATTGGACATTCTGTTCAGCTATAATGGAATACAGGTAGATTCACTCTACCTATTCAGAAATTAGCTTTTGGATATGTGATTTTTTATTTTATTTATTTATTATTTTTTTTTCAGTGTCTGTCTTTTTGTACTGATTAGGTGGGTGGTATTTACCAGTATTTTAGATCTGACATTTGGGAGTATTGTGGGACTGAAACTGAACTGTGGGATGTATAGGCTAAATTGAAAGGATTCTGCCCAAAATTTGACAGCCAGGGGTACATAAAAAGCAGCATGACAGACTAATCCTAGCAAAGGATTTCTCTAGCAAATTGGAAAAATCTTAAGTTTTCCTTAAATCCTAATGTGTTTATTTGAGTACTGCAAGACAAAACAGACAGTTGCTGTCAGCAGTCCTGCAAAGACAGAGCACAAAAGCCTTTTTAGCCTAAGAAGTCTGAATAGAACCTGTTTGCAGTCTGGATTAAAGCTGAAATGGTGAAAGGGTTTAACACAGTTACCACATCTCAGCTGCTGTAATGCATCACCTATGTCTAAACTGCGGTCTGGAGGAACACTTGCACAGACTGAGCATCACATAGTGATTGAGTGGCCTGCAGAGAGGTTGTGTCATGCTCTGGTTAGGTCTGGATGATACAGGGGATCTGCCCTACAGTCTGCAGACAAAGATGTTCGCCAGGCAATGAATCAAAGCAGTGACTTAGTAATAGATAAAAGCTTACAGGTAACACTGAGTTTATTCTACTGTCCAGATTAGAAGAATAATTTCTTCCAAGTACTGTTATTATGTCACAGACTGCCTGTGGGGTCCATTGCATTTCACACATTGACTGTGGAAGTAAAGGTTTCTTTCAGGCAAGATGAAACAAAAACAAGTGAACAGCATAAACAAAAACAAATAAGAAGAAAAAGAGACAGTGAAAGAAAAGAGAAATTCAAAACCTTCTGCAGAGTGTGCACTAATGATTTCTCTAGTGCAACAGGAGGTCCTCAACCATACATTTTCCCTAGCAGTATACAGTTTTCACTTGTGCCTGGCAAGGGTCCTTGCAGGAAACTTTTTGTTTTTCCTTCTGTATTCCTGCTCCTACTCACAATGCTGCTGGTGCTGATAGGAGTGTGGTTTGGTGATGACTAGATTCTGCTATGCCTCCTTCTCCTGTAATATAAACAAAACCCTACAAATCTAGAGGTATGAAGAGAGCTACAGAGAAGGGGAGAGACAACGGCCTTAGGCAATCATTTCCTATGAGAAACCCACTTCCCACAGAAAACTTAATTTCTCTTACCATGAGAGATACCCCATCTAGGTACTCAGATGCAAGGCCATGAACAGTTGCACAGATTAGAAGAAAACACTAGAACAGAAACTGGAGAATCCCAAGTCCTAAGGCAAAAGGTTTCACAGTTGTAAGTGATGGAAGACTATTTTTTTTTTTCCATTACAATATTTATGATCCTTAAAGTACAACACAACACTACATATGGTACTAATTTGTCAATGTACTTTCAAAACTAGATTAGGTGATGAAAGCAACAGGGATTAAAATATTTTCATGTTATATAAACTGCATAAAAGTATTACGGTATTACTGCATATTTGGCTATGGACTATTGCTGCATGTCATACATAGTTACATCAAATAAAAATAAATGAAATAAAATAAAAATAAATAACATTAATTTAAAATAAAATAAAATAAAATAAAATAAAATAAAATAAAATAAAATAAAATAAAATAAAATAAAATAAAATAAAATAAAATAAAATAAAATAATAAAATGCTAAGCAAGAATCATCAATCTGATGTTAAAGAGTAAATCATAGAATCATAGAATATCCTGAGTTGGAAGGGACCCTTAAGGATCATCAAGTCCAACTCTTGACACCGCACAGGTCTACCCAAAAGTTCAGACCATGTGACTAAGTGCACAGTCCAATCTCTTCTTAAATTCAGACAGGCTTGGTGCAGTGACCACTTCCCTGGGGAGCCTGTTCCAGTGTGCAACCACCCTCTCTGTGAAGAACCCCCTCCTGATGTCAAGCCTAAATTTCCCCTGCCTCAGCTTAACCCTGTTCCCGCGGGTCCTGTCACTGGTGTTAATGGAGAAAAGGTCTCCTGCCTCTCGACACCCCCTTACGAGGAAGTTGTAGACTGTGATGAGGTCTCCCCTCAGCCTCCTCTTCTCCAGGCTGAACAGGCCCAGTGACCTCAGCCGTTCTTCGTACATCTTCCCCTCCAGGCCTTTCACCATCTTCGTAGCCCTCCTCTGGACATTCTCCAACAGTTTCATGTCCTTTTTATACTGTGGTGCCCAGAACTGCACACAGTACTCGAGGTGAGGCCGTACCAGCGCAGAGTAGAGCGGGACAATCACCTCCCCTGACCTACTAGCGATGCCGTGCTAGATGCACCCCAGGACACGGTTGGCCCTCCTGGCTGCCAGGGCACACTGCTGGCTCATATTCAATTTGCTGTCTACCACGACCCCCAGATCCCTCTCTTCTAGGCTGCTCTCCAGCGTCTCATCGCCCAGTCTGTACGTGCAGCCAGGGTTTCCCCGTCCCAGGTGCAGGACCCGGCACTTGTTCTTATTGAACTTCATGCGGTTGGTGATCGCCCAGCTCTCCAACCTATCCAGATCCCTCTGCAAGGCCTTTCCACCCTCATTCGAGTCCACAACTCCTCCAAGTTTGGTGTCATCAGCAAACTTGCTCAAAATACCTTCTATTCCTACATCCAGATCGTCTATAAAAATATTGAAAAGTACCGGCCCTAAAATGGAGCCTTGAGGGACCCCACTGGTGACCGCCCGCCAGCCTGATGCAGCCCCATTTACCATAACCCTTTGGGCCCTGCCCGTTAGCCAATTGCTCACCCATCGTATGATGTTTTTATTTAGCTGTATGGTGGACATTTTGTCCAGTAGGATCCTATGGGAAACCGTGTCAAAAGCCTTGCTGAAGTCCAGAAAAATCACATCAGCTGGTTTCCCTTGGTCCACCATACGGGTGATCTTATCATAAAAGGAAATCAGGTTAGTTAGGCAGGACCTACCCTTCACAAACCCATGCTGGCTGGGACCAATGACTGCTTTGTCCCCCAGGTGCGCCTCAATAAGTTCGAGAATCAACTTCTCCATGATTTTACTAGGCACTGACGTGAGACTGACAGGCCTGTAATTGCTAGGGTCTTCTTTCTGACCCTTCTTGAAAATCGGCACAACATTTGCCAGCTTCCAGTCTACCAGGACCTCTCCAAATTCCCAGGATCGTTGAAAAATAATTGAGAGAGGTTCCGCGATGACGTCCGCCAGCTCTTTCAGCACCCGGGAATGAATCCCATCCGGACCCATGGACTTGTAGGAAACCAGGTGGAGTAGCAAATCCCGCACACGTTCAGGGTCGGTTGGGAGTTTGTCATCCCCACTGTCCCGGTCCTCCAGCTCAGGGCACCCTGGGTCCCGAAGCCCATCATCGGCATTGAAGACAGAGGCAAAGAAGGCGTTAAGCGTCTCTGCTTTGCCTATGTCATTGTCTGTGAGGAGACCTTCCCTACCAAGGAGCGGCCCTATGTATTCTTTAGTTCTCCTTTTTCCATTCACATATCTAAAAAAACCCTTTTTATTTTCTCTCACAGACACAGCCAGCTTCAACTCTAGGTGTGCTTTGGCCCCACGAACTTTCTCCCTACAAACACGAACAACATCCCTGTATTCTTTCCATGACACCTGGCCCTCCTTCCAGTAGAGAAACACTCTCTGTTTCCGCCTAATCTCCATTAGAATGTTCCTGGTCAGCCACGCCGGCCTCCTGCCCCGCCTGCCTGACTTGCGATATTTAGGAATTGCCTGATCTTGTGCTTCTAGGAGGCATCGCTTAAAGAATGACCAGCACTGGTGGACATCGAGGCCTTCAAGAGCAGTTTCCCAGGGCACCTTGCTGACTAGTTCCCTGAGCAGCCTGAAGTCCGCTTTCCCCATATCTAGGGATGAGGTTTTGGTGGCACTTTTCCTTCTGTCACCGTAAATTTTGAACTCAACCACTTCATGGTCGCTATGACCGAGGCGGCCACCAATCACCACATCTCCCACCAGACCCTCTCTGTTTTCTAGCAACAGGTCTAGGAGGGCACCTTTCCTAGTTGGCTCTGTTAGCACCTGCACCAAGAAGTTATCATCTAGGTGCTTCATGAACCTCCTGGACTTGCTCGTGTCAGCTGTGTGGCACTCCCAGTTAACGTCTGGCAAGTTGAAGTCCCCCCTAAGAACAAGGGGAGTTAATCTCGAGGCCTCTCTTAGTTCTGTAAAGAATAATTTATCGGCGCTATCGTCCTGGCCAGGCGGTCTGTAATAGACTCCCACAACCACATCCCCTTTATTCGTTCGTCCCTTGATCCTTACCCAGAGGCTCTCAACTTTGCCATTGCCGACCTGAAGTTCCACACAGTCCAGCCCCTGCTTCACATACATCGTCACCCCACCACCTCGCCTACCCTGCCTGTCCCTCCTGAAGAGCCTGTAACCATCTATCGCAACACCCCAGTCACAGGACTCATCCCACCAGGTTTCGCTTATGCCGATGATGTCGCACGCAGCATGGGTAACAAACAGGAGGAGCTGGAAGCCATCGTGCGGCAGGCAGGCTACGACTTGGTTGCCATCACGGAGACGTGGTGGGACCAGTCTCATGACTGGAGTGCTGCAATGCCTGGCTATAAGCTCTATAGAAGGGACAGGCAGCACAGAAGGGGTGGTGGTGTGGCTCTCTATATTAGAGAGTCTTTCGAGGTTGTAGAACTCGAGGTTGGGAATGACAAGGTCGAGTCCCTTTGGGTTAGGATCGGCAGGGACAACAAGGCTAGTGTCCTGGTCGGGGTCTGCTATAGACCGCCGAACCAGGATGAGGAGACGGATGAGGAATTCTACAGGCAGCTGACAAAAGTTGCAAAATCATCACCACTTGTTCTCGTGGGCGAATTCAACTTCCCTGACATATCCTGGAAGCACAACACAGCCCAGAGAAAGCAGTCTAGGAGGTTTCTGGAGAGCGTGGAAGATAGCTTCCTGACGCAGCTGGTTAGTGAACCTACCAGGGGTGGTGCCCCGCTAGACCTTCTCTTCACAAACAGAGAAGGACTGGTGGAGGACGTGATCGTCGGGAGCTGTCTTGGGCAGAGTGACCACGCAATGGTGGAGTTCACTATTCTTGGCGAGGCCAGGAAGGGGACCAGTAAAACCGCTGTATTGGACTTTCGGAGGGCTGACTTTGAGCTGCTCAGGACACTAGTTGGTGGAGTCCCTTGGGAGGTGGTTCTGAAGGGCAGAGGGGTCCAGGAAGGCTGGGCGCTCTTCAAGAGGGAAGTCTTAATGGCGCAGGAACGGTCTGTCCCCACGTGCCCAAAGACGAGCTGGCGGGGAAGAAGACCGGCCTGGCTCAACAGAGAATTGTGGCTTGATCTTAGGAGGAAAAAGAGGGTTTATAAGCTTTGGAAAAGTGGGCAGGCCACTAAGGAGGACTTTAAAGAAGTAGCGAGGCTGTGCAGGGACAAAATTAGGAAGGCCAAAGCTCATCTGGAGCTCAATCTGGCTACTGCCGTTAAAGATAACAAAAAACGTTTCTATAAATACATCAACACAAAAAGGAGGACTAAGGAGAATCTCCATCCTTTACTGGATGCGGGGGGAAACTTAGTTACAAGAGATGAGGAAAAGGCGGAGGTGCTCAATGCCTTCTTTGCCTCAGTCTTTAGCGGCAATACCGGATGTTCTCTGGATACTCAGTACCCTGAGCTGGTGGAAGGGGATGGGGAGCAGGATGTGGCCCTCATTATCCATGAAAGACTGGTTGGTGACCTGCTACGGCACTTAGATGTGCACAAGTCGATGGGGCCGGATGGGATCCACCCAAGGGTACTGAGGGAACTGGCAGAGGAGCTGGCCAAGCCACTTTCCATCATTTATCAGCAGTCCTGGCTATCGGGGGAGGTCCCAGTTGACTGGCGGCTAGCAAACGTGACGCCCATCTACAAGAAGGGACGGAGGGCAGACCCGGGAAACTACAGGCCTGTCAGTTTGACCTCAGTGCCAGGAAAGCTCATGGAGCAGATCCTCCTGAGAGTCATCATGCAGCACTTGCAGGGGAAGCACGTGATCAGGCCCAGTCAGCATGGCTTTATGAAAGGCAGGTCATGCCTGACAAACCTGATCTCCTTCTATGACAGAGTGACGCGCTGGGTGGATGAGGGAAAGGCTGTGGATGTGGTCTACCTTGACTTCAGCAAGGCTTTTGACACCGTCTCCCACAGCATTCTCCTCAAGAAACTGGCTGCTCTTGGCTTGGACTGGCGCATGTTTCGTTGGGTTAGAAACTGGCTGGATAGCCGGGCCCAAAGAGTCGTGGTGAATGGAGCTAAGTTCAGTTGGAGGCCAGTCACTAGTGGCGTCCCCCAGGGCTCAGTGCTGGGGCCGGTCCTCTTTAATATCTTCATCGATGATCTGGACGAGGGCATCGAGTGCACCCTCAGTAAGTTCGCAGATGACACCAAGTTAGGTGCGTGTGTCGATCTGCTTGAGGGTAGGAAAGCTCTGCAGGAGGATCTGGATAGGCTGCACCGATGGGCTGAGGTCAACTGCATGAAGTTCAACAAGGCCAAGTGCCGGGTCCTGCACCTGGGGCGCAATAACCCCAAGCAGAGCTACAGACTGGGAGAGGAATGGTTGGAGAGCTGCCAGGCAGAGAAGGACCTGGGAGTGATGGTGGATAGTCGGCTGAATATGAGCCAGCAGTGTGCTCAGGTGGCCAAGAAGGCCAACGGCATCCTGGCTTGTATCAGGAACAGTGTGACCAGCAGGGCTAGGGAGGTGATCGTCCCCCTGTACTCAGCTCTGGTGAGGCCGCACCTCGAGTACTGTGTTCAGTTTTGGGCCCCTCGCTACAAGAAGGACATCGAGGTGCTTGAGCGGGTGCAGAGAAGGGCGACGAAGCTGGTGAAGGGCCTGGAGAACAAGTCCTACGAGGAGCGGCTGAGGGAGCTGGGCTTGTTCAGCCTGGAGAAGAGGAGGCTCAGGGGCGACCTTATCGCTCTTTATAGGTACCTCAAGGGAGGCTGTAGCGAGGTGGGGGTTGGTCTGTTCTCCCACGTGCCTGGTGACAGGACGAGGGGGAATGGGCTTAAGTTGAGCCAGGGGAGTTTTAGGTTAGATGTTAGGAAGAACTTCTTCACTGAAAGGGTTGTGAGGCACTGGAACAGGCTGCCCAGGGAAGTGGTGGAGTCACCATCCCTGGAAGTCTTCAAAAGACGTTTAGATGTAGAGCTTAGAGATATGGTTTAGTGGGCATTGTTAGCGTTAGGTCCGAGGTTGGACTCGATGACCTTGAGGTCTCTTCCAACCTAGAAAATTCTGTGATTCTGTGATTCTGTAGTTGCGGGACTGGGCCAGGACTTCTAGCTCATCCATTTTATTCCTCATACTGCGTGCGTTCGTGTAAAAGCACTTCAGGTGCGTCTCCTTACACTCAGCACCTTGTGGATCTGACCGAAGGACCTCACTGGCACACAGCCCCTCTGATTCTAGCATACCATCCCTTAGGTCTTAACCGGCGTGCCTGGTTTTAGCCCCTTCCCCCTTCTACTCTAGTATAAAGCCCTATCTATCAACCCTGACAACTCCTGACCAAAGATCCTTACCCCTCTCCGAGAGAGGCGCATGATCAGTTGCATTTGTTCAGTTGCATTTGTTCCAAATTTTAGGAGAAGAGAAAAAGGGAAGTCTCTGACAAATTTGACTTTAGTTAAAAAGGTAAAACCAGAAATCTGTCCCCAAAAATGATCAGTGTTTTAAGAAAATTGCACACGTATTTGTTTTTTGTCTTAATCAAAATGATATTAAGAATAACTACATTAACAATGTAAATTCTTGTAGCAAAAGAGATATAGCTTTGAAAAATCAATGTTTCCAAGTTGCATTAAGTCTGTTATTATAATCCAATTTAAGAACTTGGGAAAGAATCAGGCATTATAAATATAGCTCCTTATTTAAGGCTAAGTGATAACATCAGGTTTGCTATCTCAAAACCTCTAAACACTGACTTTAAAAAAAAAAAAAAAAAGTGCTGTGAGCACTGATACCTTGGGAGATTCTGCCATATGCCTCAATGTGCTCCAATATAGCAGTATAGAAGTGCTGCTGCCTCAGCCTGTGGACCATTGTGGCTACCACATATTAGAAAGTGGAGTTCCAAGGCAGGCCGCGATTTGGTCAAACAGGGAGCTCTCAGTCACAGTTACTGGGGCTCTATTGTCACTTTGACAGTATTTTTCAGTTTTATACAGGAGACGTGAACAATATCACTGCAGTTTGTCAACAGTATGTGAAGATGTGGAAAATAAAAGTAAGGGAAATGTACCGTCTAAAGTGTATGGGAAATTTAACAGTGGGTAATTCTTCTGTGTCACAGGGCATGGCTTGGCAACATACTCTATTTGAAGACACTAGACTTATCTTTCATGTCAGCATCAGCTCCTTCATGCCTTTTTTTTTTTTTTTTTGTGACTGTTTTATATCTTTGCATTCCACTAAAAGAAAATATGCTATCAATAGGGTATTAGACAATATATGTATATAATTTTTTACTTACTGGAAATATAAAATGTATTGCAAATGCTTCTCAAAGTCACAGAGGAAATACTTGCTGTCTCCTTTGTTCCAAGAGAAATAGAGATGTTTTTCAGACAATGATTCAACAAATGAAGAATATTTTCTTTGTCATTTCGGGGAAAATGAAAATGTTAATTTAGAAATAGATTATAGCATTAACAGCTAGTGACAAAGTGTAATTTTAAAGTTAAATGTCTATTAACCAAATACTTGACTATTAACCAAATAACTATTATAACCATATAACTATTAACCAAATACTTGATAAATAAGGACAAACAACCTACTCCCACATCCAGATACAAGTCTGTTAGTTTCTGATAACAGTAAATATTGTGTTTAACACCTTGCTGAATTCTTTGTAGAGTGATACAATACTGTTTTCTGGACAGCTCCATTTGTTGGAAGTGGGAAACCATGTAACTGTCTTTGAAAGTAACCTGATAAAGTAACCTGAAAGTAAACAGTGCAATGTGTTGATTAAATATGACTTATAAAAACATTATCAGCAATTTTGTGGTGAGAGTTAATATCTAAACAGAGATGTTCTGATATTAAGTGTATCAAAACAGTAAAAGAATCATGATTTCAGATGTCATAAATATCTATATTTATGATTTATATATATTATATTATATCATATATTACAATATATATGATACCATAATATATATTTTATTTTATTTTATTTTATTTTATTTTATTTTATTTTATTTTATTTTATTTTATTTTATTTTATTTTATTTTATATATTTATTAATATCTATATATTTATGACATCTGAAATCATGATTCTATTACTTTCTCCCTTTCAAAGAAAAGGGAAAACAATGTAGGACTTAACACATATACTGCTCATGATATTTTAAATACCTTGTGCTTGTTTGTTGTTTGTTCCATGAAAATCTGGATCCCTGAAGAGCTTTTATGATCACCTCATAGGTCATTCAAGGTGAAACATAAAGTACTACATATATGTATGCAACTGAAGTTATCTCATCAGGACCAATGTTTTGTGACTGAACTTGGATGTGACTCCTTGAAAAGACATAGTTACTTGTATTAAAAACTTCAGACAGAACAGCTATGGATAATACTTGTCCATTGTAAAAATAAAATAATAATAATAATAAAAAAAAGGTCTTCCATTTGAATTTTAGTTCACAGAACTTGATAGACTTTGTATCTGGATTTTCTCAGTGGGGGAATTTGGTGGAAATGAATTTCTTCTCTCACTCTTTGTTTACGTTTCAGACTTGTTTTGCCATGGCTGTTCATATAAAACATAGGAGAAAAAAAAAAAATCTTTAGTTATTCTCTAGCTAATTGTCTATCACTGGCAGATTTTTTCAAGTGTAGCTGTGTCTTATGCAAGGAGCTTTTCCCACACTAATGTCTCTTTCCACAGGCCCTCCAGCAGTGAAACACATTGTACCAACATTTGTAGCATAATGTCTCACTGATTGACTTTCTGCTTGGAAGTAAAAAACACAATTGAATGGTGTCACAGTATAAGAACACACTCCACTAGCCTAACACAGCATTACAGTTCCTAACATCACAAACAGTTTACTAGCATCACATAAGCTAGTGCAAAAGATATATACATGTTAAACAGGTCTTATGCATGGAAAAAAAACAAACAAAACCAAACCAAAACAAACAAATAAAAAAAAAACTTCAGAGATGTATTTTACTTTCCAGAAGAATCTGAGTAGGAAAAAAAAAAAAAGGTAAAAATACCAACCATATTTTTGGATATAGAAAGGAGAAACATGAAAATGGTAGGTACAGAAACAAAGAGAAAGTAAAAACTTCTAGAGCTTTTGTCCCAAAGGGAAATATAGACTTGACAGAGTTTACAACTGATCTGAATGTAAAAGCTTTATTAACTTAACAACAAAAAAGGTCTTAAAACGTGTTATTTTTTTCCCTCAGATTTTATTAGAAGAAACACTTTAATAGTTCCCTCAGGTAACTGATAGTCATTGTTCAACATAAACAAGTGATGAGCTTTGGATGCTACAAGCTGTAGTGAAGTGCTGGACGTGATAAACCAATTCCTGTTTCTTTTGATGCAAATCTTCTGTTTTTCTATGTAAGTACTCTTTTATTTCAAAATCCTTTCCATTTTCTGTTTCATGCATGAGCTGCAATCCATAAAACACACGTTCTATTAGCACAGTGCTCAAGCTAACCATTTGATGTCACATTCCTGGCTATATTTCTGCATGGGATTCAGTTGTATTCTTGTTATATTGATTTTTTCACCTACATGTCTTTGAATGGTCAGTAATAGCTTTACCAAACGATTAGGACCTGGGGCGACAGTGGATGTGCTGTTCAGTGCCATTCCCTGAACCATTTAGTTCTCACCCTTACCTTTAGACTGATATAAATTGAACACTGTTTCTTCTGTGAAGTTTGCCACGCATTCAAAAGAATGTAGCAGTAGTATTCAAAAAGATGCTTCCTCATGTACTTGACCTTGCACAAGACCTTGCCCTCTGTTTCTGAAGAAAAATCAAAGAGCTGACTGAGCTTCCGCTTAAAATACTGTGAAGTTCCTTGAACCATGAAGTTTAGCTTCCAGCCTGAGCTGGAACGCAGATACTGCCATATGGAAGGAGACAGTCTCCTTTCCTAAAACACTGGTGAATTTTTAGTACACTGGATGAGTCACAATGAGAGCCTATCATTGATAAAATTAAGCTAGAGAGATGTATACAATAGGTAACTGTAGGTAAAAAAATTAATTGGTAAAAAAATTAATAGGTAATAAATAGCTATCTTATAGGTAAGATAAATTCAAATATATGCACATATGCAGTTTATCTTCTATAATATACTAATTTTACAATCAAACTGCTTGGCACATAAACTAATAATAAAAATAAAAAAAAAAATTTGAAGAGACTTGTTTTTTCTTTTACACAGGTTGTGTTACATTTTTTTTTTTCCTTCTTCATAACAGTTATGAAAGGAGATGCTGTTAAGTCTCTGAACGAAATATGAAATTCTGTTAAATCCATGTAGCTTTACTGAATTCAGTAGCATTGCCTTGTTTCCCATACACTGAAAATCTGTATCACTTTCCAGAGCAAATTTCTTCAGCCTGATTTGTTACATGTGCAGAGATGCTAGAAGAGGCAAATCTCTTCAAGATACTGTTATCACAGAATCACAGAATTGTCTAGGTTGGAAGAGACCTCCAAGATCACTGAGCTCAACCTCTGACCTAACATTAACCAGTCCTCCACTAAACCATATCACTAAGCTCTCCATCTAAACATCTTTTAAAGACCTCCAGGGATGGTGACTCCACCACTTCCCTGGGCAGTCTATTCCAATGCCTAACATCCTTTTCAGTAAAGAAGTTTTTCCTAATATTCAACCTAAACCTCCCCTGGTGCAACTTTAGTCCATTCCCCCTCGTCCTGTCACCAGGCACGTGGGAGAATAGACTAATCCCCACCTTGCTACAGCCTCTTTTAAGGTCTCTCTATAGAGAGCAATAAGGTCGCCCCTGAGCCTCCTTTTCTCCAGGCTGAACAACCCCAGCTCCCTCAGCTGTTCCTCATAAGACTTGTTCTCCAGACCCCTCACCAGCTTTGTCACCCTTCTCTGGACTCTTTCGAGCACCTCGATGTCTTTTGATGTAGTGAGGGGCTCAAAACTGAACACAGTACTCGAGGTGTGGCCTTGTGTTATCTTTAGATAAAAGACACTTCCATAAGTTAAAAAGTATTATGATGCTGATAATTGCAGTGTACATTTTATTTGAAATTTACCAATTTACTTGTAGTTTTGTGTTCTCCATGCGTTTTTTATTCTACAAATGTCAACTTCTTCCAAATCACAGTCCCTTCCATGGCTACAAACTATTAAAAACAGAGAGGGGTATAGTTTCAAAGTAGTGTGTAGGAGGTATTAGCGCAAATCCTGTTATACATGAACAGATTTTAGCACATACCTCCCTTGCAGTGCTTTGAAAATGTATCCCTTCATATAAAAATACCTGCATGGATGGTAATATAGAATATAGACTTTCTCTTGTTTTGTTAGGAAAGCTTTGCATTCTTTGAAGTCCCTAAAGTTATTCAAATTAACCCTTTTTGTAGCAAACGGGAGAAGTCTGTGATTATGCAGAAGTTCTCCAGAGATTTATTCAAAAGCCCACACAGTTTAGGGTGATTTTTTCCAGCTTGTTCCACTAATCCAACAAGCATTAGAAAAGCAACATTAAAACCAACAAAGAAAATACAGCAAATCAACCAAAACTCAGTCAAAACACAGCAAAACATAAAGTGAAAGATCAATAGAGATGTGAAATAGACACTTTTAGCTTATTTCACCAGGGATTATTACTTTTTTTTTTTACTTAAGCAGATGTACAAAAGCGTGACTTGCAGCTTTTGAAGATATCTTTCCAGAATGTGATAAGAATATAAAGATACACAGACACAATAATTGCCATTTTTATTTCAAACTGGCAGAACACTGTATACTAAATGCTAACATAAGGTACTGTAGAAATAAAGACTTTTCTGTTTCTTAGGGTTAAAGAAGTAAGGATAGCCATCTCTCCAAGGCATGAAACTTCTGGAAACCATCTTGTTGCATTAAGGAGTCTCAACTTCTTCCCTTAGCTGCTGCATAATCCCATCATCTGTTTTGAATTCTTTTAATCTTCTTTTTCTATTTTTTTTTTCCCAAATTATTTCAAAAAAATTTTGAAATTTTTTCAAAAAAATCTTTTTCTTTTTTTTTTTTTTTTCCAAAATAATACTTGGTACCAATAAATTATACAGACCTTTTATGTCTATTATCTATAAAATTATTTTTTATTTCATCCATTTTACATAGCTGATCTTTCATTTGTACTAAATCTTGCATCTTGCATTCTAAGAACAGGAAAGTCAGAAAAATAAATTTACTTTTCCTTTATTATTTTCTATAATTTTATAATACTTTTTCTTTCTCATATGGACCTACATCCAATGCAAGAATTTAGACAGGCCACTCTTATGTGCAGTTTCAATGGAAAGAAGTAGAATTCAGACTCTGAGATTAAAAAAAAAAAAAAAACAAAAAACAAAACAAAACAAAACAAAAAACAAAAACAAAAACAAAAACAAATTGTTTTAACATTCTACTGAATCCTCACATAGTACTCCCATTAAATAAAGAAACAAATAAGCACACATTGTTTTGTTAAAAACAAACAAATAATCAACAACAAACAAACAAAAATCAAAACCACCAAAATCCAAAAAACAAACATCCATGTAGAGTTGACACATCTTTTCCTGAATAGCCAGACACCTGTTTCCTGCATCAGCTCTGCCACAATTCAGAGAGATGCTCCAACTCTGTTTCTAAGAACCAGATACCCATCTTTCACGTAATACAGTTGGTTATCAAACTCATCATGTAGCATGAGGAAAAAAAATAAAAAAATAAAACAAAACAAAATCCTGTCTTTTATTTGTCTGGGTCTTAAGGTAGAATTTAGCTAGAAACATTGCAATTCCAGACTGGTTCAAGAGCAAGGTAGAACATACATGTTTGTTTGTTTCTTTTTTTTTCAGGGGGTGGGGAGAAGACATTTTTAACATCTGTGCACAGTTGTTTTTCTTCCTGCTTTAAGAAACTTTGGTTGAACATCAGATCATGAGTATGGAGCAAAATGGAGGAAAACTGCCACCAGCACAAGTTCAGTTACGGTCCAAATATGACATTGCTTTTTCATTGAGGTCTAGAAAAATGTCTTTCCAAGTGTCTAGGGACATATTGATGCTTCTAATTGGGCATGCCTGAGGGAAAAAGAGCACTTGAGGACTGAACAGTAGATGTTCAGAGGCACTCTATACATATTTAACTGCATCTTAACAATCTCATGTGCATCGTTTGTGATGAAATAAAATAAGAATATTTTCTGCTTCTTAAACAATAATGTGAGACGTCAAAGAAAAATCAACATTAGTAACAGTACATTTGGTATCCAAGCATTTTTTAATTTACTATGTCTTTGAGAAGCTTTATTCATACAATGGAGTAATGGACAATTATATTGTAGGGTGGGTCTATATAAAAGTTGAACAGCTAGTTTAAGCTAGTTTTTGTACTAATTTAGGAACTTGTCTGAAGATGTCTGAAAGAAGGATCCTACGTAAATTGCCTTTTTTGCCTTTTTTTCTTTTTCATCAGTTTTAAAAAGCTATAGTCAGATGAAGTGAATCTAACCTGAAAAGACTCATGACATGCTCAACTGTAAGTATGTAAGGAAGAAGACACTTGTTCACTAGAGCATTTAGGGCCCTTGAGCAGGAGCTTAAGTACATACCTAACTACCATGCTTAATAGAAAGGCAATTTCTGCTTGTACTTGCAATCTTTATAGGGATTATTCTGAACTCTTTTGTAGCAATATAATCAGGTTTCATAGAAATTAACCAGGAAACACATGAAGATTTAATAGATTGCCTATTCAACTAAGCAATGGAATACTAGAGAATGGATATACTTTTCTATTAATATATTTCAGCTGATGCAACACTAAGTGAGACTAATATTTCACATTCTTTTATTTCACAGTTCTATTGAAAAGCAAGACACAGGGGTTTATTCCATTTCTCTCCTCCCTCCCTCCCCCCTCTAAGAAGCTTGCAGTCTCATCAAATTCAGATATGCAAACAGACAAAAGCCATCCTCCCGGCTACCTAATTCTAATTCAAGCTGCTTTGCACAGCTACACTATTAGGAGGCCCACGTTCTGCCAGAATGATTGCCTTTTCTGCATACTTATTAGCTAACTTGGTGCCTAGAAATGTTTTGTCTTGTACTGTGCAATCATTTTTGGATGCCCTTCTTGAAAAGAAACTGCAGCTCAGCTGCATCACAGGCCTTGCTCTTGTACAACCTAGCAGATCACCTAGGTCAGGCACACCTGATTACTGTGTGGTGAATTATGTAGATTCTCCTGGCCTTTATGGGATAAATCTCGTATAATTTAAGTGAACACTACTTTCCTATAGAAATTACAAATTAACTTTCAAGTGTTTCTGTAGCTGGATAACAATTAGATGTCATAAACTGCTCAAAATAAAATGGCAGAAGGAGGGAAGGAAGGAAGGAAGGAAGGAAGGAAGGAAGGAAGGAAGGAAGGAAGGAAGGAAGGAAGGAAGGAAGGAAGGAAGGAAGGAAGGAAGGAAGGAAGGAAGGAAGGAAGGAAGGAAGGAAGGAAGGGAGTCTCAATTAAAGCTTATAGCTCACTTAAGCTATTTCTATAAGAATATTCCTGACTTCTGTTTCTATGTAATTTATCAGATTTCCGCTAGGATCACATAATGCTAGTCCATATAGAAAACTACAGAAGTGCCCATACATAACTATTGTTTAAACATAAAAATAATTCAATAATATACTGAACAAATTTAGCCTCCTTGGCTTGTGAAATATCAGTGGAATGATGTAGACCCAGTAGACCTTTTTTTTTTTGGGGGGTGGGAGGAGGTTAGAGGTGGCTACAGTGGTGGTTATATTTAATTATTATGTTTGTTTCCTGGACTGAAATAATGGAAGGGGGAAAACTACTGTTTATTCATATGACATAGCTCAAAGACAAACATTGTTTTACCTGATGTACACATTACCCATGGGCATGTGTTAGGACTGAACTAGCAAAATCTCTGGAGTGTGATTAGAAAGCTAACACCTAACACCAAGTTAACATATTGAAAGTTATTCATTTAAGTTCTTTTTATGTTTGAGGAAAACAATAACTTCCAGAGGCTCCTTCATACTATTTGTCTTAAAGGTTTATTTCCTATTCCTTCTGAAGGTATTAGTTACTATCTTATCATAGATAGCTGAAGTTAGGTGAAATCATTTTCTTTCACTTCCTATTATTTTCCATATGACCTTGTATGTTATTCTTTGTCTCTTTAAGCTGCAGCATGTTTCTGCTAGAAAATGGATGATAAACCTAGGTGGATCCAGATCCACTCAATACAATGTTGTTATCACAACCATACTTAATGTGGAAATTTTTGTGTGAGTTTAGCAGGAATACAGTTAAAATATCTCTAGTCAACCTGAGTAGATTTCTGATGAATGGAAACCATATTTAAGACATTCTTTTGCTGTTGTTGTTCCGTTGTTTCTGGAAGTCCTAACAGCTCTGGGTAGAATTCTGAATGTATGCAAGATTGAGCGATTAAGCCTCTTATGAGCTAAACAGAAAACATTCTCAATACAAAAGAGAGCTTGCTACCATATGTCTCTTACATGGAGTTATCTATAGATTGTCATCAGGTAATAGAAAAATGGTAATTCATCACAGTCATGGATTTGTGAGGTTTATGGGAATCTGAATTTACAGAGAGCAATAAGGATTTCTGTTTTAAAAGCTGAAAAATAATACCACAGAACAGATATTACATTGGAATAACAATGATACAGTTTCTCTACATGACATTTTATTTCTGTATGACAGCAAAGATCAATATACTTTCCTATACATCTTGAATTAATATCCCTTGCTACTAAAGAATAAAATGTTGTAACAAAACTGCCTGCTCTATGTTGCAAACCTCTCACTGTAATAAAGTAATAATACATACATTTCAAAGAAGGAGATTCTTGCTGGTTAATGTCAGCATAAAATATAAGTTGATATTATGATATACTGAGTTGGTCTGCACTACTATTTCAAGAAGAAATTTTACTTTTAAAAAGCTGAAATGTCAATAAATACCACAAGCATTGCTGCAGTGGATTTTTCCTTTAGTGGGTGCTGTGTACAAATTAAGGGCTATGCATAGCTCTTTTATTAACTCATTTGAAATCTCCTACAATAAAGGTCAGACTTCTTTTTGATAAAGGTTTTCTTGGAGGAAGGCAAAGATTTTACAAAACAGCTCCCCTTTTCCATAACATTCACTTAACAAATTGAAAAACCTCTTTTGAAAATATTCCATATTATGAACTTTTTACTCTTTTTCATTATATCTTTTTTCTTCCACATTCTGATTTTTAATTCGGATAGTAATAACTAAAATATGCTTTTCTAAATATTTTAAATGAAAATATCTACATTTAAAAATGTTTTTCTCAAGTAAGACTTTATTTTTTTTTAAATAAAAAAAAAGCTTTTGGCTTCCTGAATATAAAAAGACTATATCATTGGGTCTTCATTATTCTATATGTTTGTTTTTTTTTTTTTTTTGTGTGTGTGTAAAGACTTTCAGAACTCTTGATGTACTGTGTTACATTCAGCTGTATGTGCATACAGATCTAAATGAGACATAATATTAAGAGATTTGATTGCTAGTGTACTAGTGTATTTTATTTTTTATTTTTTTAATGAAAATTTGGATGTGAAATTTGTCCTCCAAGGTGGGCAATCAAAAAAGTGTGTCACAGACTATAATGGTAAACTATTCTGGTTGTCAATTAATTATTTGATTATTTTATTGCTGTGATGATCAAGGGAATGCTGGTGTATTTAAATACAGTAGGAGGAAAAGTTACAGAACAAATCCCGTGGTTATAATTGAGCATCTTGTTGCATACCCACATCATATGAACTCCTCCTTCGCAAGCTGCAATTAAGCAGCCTGAATTGCCAGGGAGAAATAGGTACTCAGAATCAGCTCCCCTACCTCCTTTAACAAAAAATTAGACTGTTTTTTGTTTGTGTGTTCATTTTTAATGCTTGTGTTAGACAACTAGTCAGGCAGCATGGACCAGGGCTGTTCATCTGCCTCTTCTAAAAGCTGTGATATGATCAAGAACGGGGCCTCTGGAGAGATGAATTTTCCCAGAGGAGCAGGATGGGGCCAAAGAGAGACTGAGATCAGGAAAAGGTACCTGAGGTATGAATAGAGTCTGGGAACTCAAAGGGGAGCACACAAGTTTCTGAAATAGAAGATAGAAGGAAACTTCCCTACAGTCTTTAGGAATGGCTATGAGATATTGTGTTGCAACACAAGAAGCCACTGAAATTTATTAGAGTAAAATTAAAGCAAAGGGACCGGTCTTCCAAAGATAGGGTGGATGGGAAGAAATTTTTTTTTAACCTTTTAATCTTTCTTAAACAGAAAAAGTGTGTTTCCTCTTTAGAAAATTAGCTTATTCTAGTACAATATTTTATAACCCAAGGAAACCTTTCTTTAGAGACAGTAACCAGATCATAGAAAAGAAAATGTCCAGGCAGTCCAACATACTGAGCTTTTGCAAATAGAAGGTCTTTTCACATCTCTTTGATTCAGTGCAGGAGCTCAAGGACTGAGAAGTCCATGCTTCTTATTTCCAGTTCCTCCTTGTGCTTCTCAGATTGGAAAGGGAGCCTGTCCCAGCTGAAGACCTTAGACCCATCTGAGCCTCCTTCCTCCCCTTCTCTCTGATTTCTTTGAGCTGTTTTCAAAGTTACCATTTATTCATAAAAACCAACCAACCAAACAAAACAAAAACAAAGCAACAACAACAACAAAAACAAGTCAGCTTTATCTGGGTATCATTGTATAGTTTTGCTGTTCTCATTGGATAACTATCATGTTATAATTTTTCCTTCAAAATCCATTGAAGTCTGGAGATTTCATCCACAGACTTCAATGATGGTTACATCCAAGCTTCTGGTGATAGAAAATTCTCTGTGTTTTAACATGAGCAGATTATGGCATGGTTTATCTGGTTAATGATTTTCCAGTGTTGAAGAGCACATATCTAAACTGCTGAACTTTCATCTCTTAATAGTGCTTATATAATATGAATCAATGTAATCTAATAGGATCCGACCTGAAACCACAAATTCCTAATATTACATCACAAATTTAAAGTAGTAGCAAGTATTTGGAAGACAGTGAAAGGTTTGTGCTCTTTAAAAACTCACTGAGTGTCCTTAGCCAGGGAAGTTAATAACTTAGGTGTATTAAATTACCCTGAGCATGATATATATTTTTTTTCAAATTCAATTTTCTCTGAAATGATTTAAAATCGCATCAAAGCCCTCTACTATAAAGGGATCAATTTAGATGACTTCAGAAACATTAAAACCTGATTTAGACTTTAATTGAAAGTTTAGTTCTTTCCCTTTCTCTCACTGATATTATTTCTTGTTAAAAAGGCTTTTTGTAAAGACATCTAAACTGTGAAGAGCTAAAGTGTGTATGTATATCCAGGGTTTCTTTTTAAGAACTTTTTCTGAAATACAAGGGAGGAAACAACAAGAAGTCGAAGACAAAATATCCCTGTGGCTATCTGTTAGGCTGGTCACACAAAACATCCTGTTCATCCACAGCCCAAAGCTCCAAGGACTAGATGCTAAGGGCAAACAGGTGCAACACAGAAGCTGTTATTTACCATTATCACAGAGAGTTATTGCCTCATGGCAACCCTTTGGGAAACATTAGTCTCTGATGACAGTTCATGCAATTTTTGCACTCTTCAGAGTGACTTCAGAGTGACTTGACTCATGTCACTTCCACGTTGAAAACTCTCTAGCTCCTGGCTAGTTTGCCTTCCAGAAGCGGTTTCCTCTTGAGCCTGGGTGAGAGCAAGCATGTCTTCAAATTGTCTTCTGTAAATTTGGTGCAACCGAAGACAAATGTTGCAAAAAATGTACTTTATAACCTACTATCATTGCTGATGGTGTTTTAAAGGCCTGCAGAACTAGTAGACTTCTAGAACTCATCTGTTGTGTACTTCTCTTTCCTCACTTAACTACACAAAATTGATTCTATTGCAGGACCTTTAAAGAACATTTTTTTTCAAGGAAGAAAAATTTAGGAGTTGCATTAATAGATCATCCTGGCAGAGTAACTTGATGCTACTATAAAGCAGGAGGTAAGCACATCCAAGATAGAATCAGTATAAAGGGAAAAGTGTCAACCATGGATAGGAATAGGAAGATGTTTGATGTGAAACAGAATAAAAAGGAATTGTTGTAAGATGAACAGCAACATACCAAGCTATATAATATGAAAAACAAACTAGATGGCTTGCTTAGACTAGATATCTTGTTAGTTGCAATGAATCAGGAGAAAATTAGTGGCAATAGAAGTGGCAATTTTTAGGAGGTAAGCATTCATGAAGGCTTTTTCTTATTTTCCTAGTGAAGTTAAAAAAATGACTTACTGGCCTTGCTATAGGGTTGTACAGGTTAACCATTATTTCATGTAAGTTCTAGAAAAATGATTTGCTCTGCAGATGAGATTAATATATGCTAAGACATATGTGGAAGTATACTAACACCAAAACCAAATGAGTTCAAGGACTTTCTGTCATGTCCATGCAGAAACAGCACTTCTATAATTTTTTGTTATGCTTTTTTTTTTTTTTTTTTTTTTTTTGTCTTGGTATAAAGACTGTGTATGATCTATTTTTCTCTCCTAATTATCCAGTTGTAATCACATCTGAGTTAGGATTCTGAGCTATATAGAACTACAATCTCATCTCTACAGACACTTCACTTTGGCTTACATTATGATTGCTTTTAATGCAAGACAGTTTGCACTGAAGGTCTCTGATAGCAGTGCCCTGCAACATTTTATTGTTAAGTGATATAAAGAGGATGACCACTTCCTCCAGCTGCTCCAGGCCAGGACAGCTCCTGCCTGGCTAATGGACCCAGGACCTCTACCCAAGATCTCTGCACAGGCTGGGGGACACAGCTGCTGCTTTCCCTTCTGCAGGTTCAGCTGGCGAGCTGAAACTGAGCCTTTACCCTAGGCACACACAATCACACAAAGGCAAACCCAGACTCACACACACAGGACTGACAGGGTTAGTCACAAAGAATGCTACATACAAAGAACTGCTTTTAAGAGTGCCTACACACAGGATTCACATAAAACAAGTGCAGTCAGCCAAGTCCCCTCCTCCCCTTGACTGACAGAGAGAGCAGGGTCTTGGTGCAGTCACACACATGACATCCCCAGGCTCACATGGATCCCTTGAATACCAGCACAGCCCCTCTGACAGCCCTGTGTCCTTGCCTATACCCTGTGCCCCCTAACCTGCCCCATAGGTGCCTGGCTCGCTGGCTGCTCCTGACTACTGCTGGCTGTACACATGCAGCTCTCACACACTCACACTCCCTCAGCACCCACACTTGCAGGTCTCCCTGGGTGCACCACCAGGGAACCCATGCCCACTTGATTCCCTGACCCACACGCAGGGCCACTGCTTGCCAGCTGGTCCAGATTGACAATGAATGTACACTTTCTGTCAACCCATTTTTATTTTAATTAAAATAAAACCAAAAAACTACAACAAAAAGGAAACTTTCTCATCAGTTATTTCCTCCCTCTGTCACTTTGTACTTAGCTTCTGTCTGGAGGCTTATTCTTAACTTGAGTGGAAAATTCTAAACAAAGAATGAAAGCTTTGCCCTCAGAGGGTTGTTTGCAGCTCATTCAGCCGTGGCAATCTGTAAAATTCCAGTAGCAAGACAAAAGGACCAATTAAAACAAAATACATGTGTTGTGATTTAGCACAGACATGTACAGGTTCTATTGTTTTCCTGGTATAATTCCAGTTTTCTGCAGTCACATCTGTTTTAAATTCAGCCCTCAATAGCTGTGTATTTATTGTCATGCAGGAACAATGCAATAAAACATAACTAGAAGAGGATCTTCATCTATACCAGAGTAGGCTAAAGGAATACTCTCTTGAGTATCTCAGATACTTTGCTTGGTGGAACATTGCTACTTTGTTCATTAGGAGGGTAAAGAGCTTACAAACAGACTGATATAAAAATTCAAAGGGTTGTTTTTATTATTATTATTTTAAATATGATTTTTTTATTTTGTGCTATTATTTTTTATTTTGTTCTATGATGTCTGTCTACTTTTTTGTGTTCTTTCACAACAATTGAAATTCGTACAAATAAAGTACTTCAGTTGATCCTGGCACTGTATATATTGAAGCATATCTTATTCATTTATAGACAGCTGTTGACTTAATTGAGGCATTACTTATGCTCCCAACTTTAGGTTGCATTGAAATTTGATACTCTATAGTGTCTCTAGTATCTCCTTGCAGTGAGTGAGAGTCACCTTACCTGCCTTTAGACCAAAAAAAAAAAAAAAAAAAAAAAAGACATTTGGTTATATATAGTCAGTTATAATCCCTTTACAGTGAAAAGACAGCATTGCCAGAGGTTAATTTATTCTTGAGTGGCTATAGAGACTATATAGATTCTGAATGTCTACATTTCACTTTGTAAAGGTTGGAATTTAACTGTGTTTTCCTAACCACCCCAAAACAATTGCTGATTCCTTTTTACTTTCCTAGCTTTTAAATAGTAGAAAGCAATTCTGCTTTTTAATAGCAAAATCAACCTAGTTCAAGGGTTTTTTTTTTTTTTTTTTTTTTTTTTTTTTTTTTTTTCCATGTTGCAATATTTTCAGTATTTGCAGAGAATAAGTCATTTCTACTGATCTGATACAATAAGGTCAAACCCACAAATTCTCAGTAGCAGTATGTCTGGGCTCAGGCAACAAGCAAGCTGACTTTTCTTATCACCAGTACTGGTGAAGATACATGTTCCTAATACCTTCTTTATGCCTAATGAACTGTAAAGACAGTAGGGATGTCAGATGCCTCTCAGCGACCTACAAGAAGATGGAGGAGGTGGTTTGTACACATAGCTTTATTCAGAGCTACGACTGGTACAGAAAGCTAAAGCTACAAGCTATCTAACTTCTGAATAGGACACTGCACAGTGATATTCACTACAGCCAGTTTTCATTAAAGAAAACAATGCTTTTCCAGTTACAATGACAATTTTTTAAATGAATAACTGTCTCTCTGCCTGCATTCTTCATCTCTCCTTGTTCATTTTCAAGCAGGGATCTTCAGGAGTTATAAGTTTTAGAAGAACAAGTGCCTGTGAAAAGGAGTGAGTTTTTTAGGGATCAGCTGTTTAGTAGTGCCTACAAGTGCCTATAAGAAGCAACACAAGTTGGTAGCTTCTGCTTACTGGAGCTGCCATTATCTTCCAGTGCAAAGTGGCAAATCTACTTCCCATTGTGTGTCCACATTGTCATTTTAGCTTACTGCCTCTTTTTTTTGGGGGATATTCAGCACACATAATGTATGCATGGACATTTTTGTCTCGGCTTCCTTCTGGAATAACTCACTAGGTCCCCATGAGATTAAATTGTTAAATTCTTGCCAATGTGAGAATCACAGTTCTGCACAGAGACAAGATCCCAAACCACATCCCTTATTTATTTACCTCACTGAATGCTCAGCCTTCAGCAATCTTTTACCTATTCTCTCAGATTAATTTCTTTAAAAAAAAAAAAAAAGTAATTAGTGAAAAATGGTTCTCTAAAGAAGGCTACCCTTACAGGGATTTTCTGCCTACTTTAATAAAACATATTTCTAACTTAATTCAATGAGAATAAGATCAGGTGTAAAGTTGTTCCTAGGTCTGGATCATGTAGGATTTTACTTAGAAGCAAGTGCATTTCTTTTGGACAATTTCTATTAATAATATTTCTATTTTCTATTAATAATAGAAATTGTCCAAAAGAAAAAGAGAAACTCATTCAAGCAGGTACATGTAATTTGTTTCTGTAGCATTCAGTCTTAATTACTATATCCAAATGTAATCTTATTTATGAAGTTAAAAAAATGAAATGTGATGATTTTCAGACTGAAGGCCTTGAAATTGCACGTCAATTTTGAGTCTCATATACATGGACAGCAGCACAACATTGTTTAGCTCCACTTGCAATATCTGCAATTACAAGTGTAAAAACTCAGCTGTCAAACAAATTAAACTAAGCCTTGCTGCATAAAGGATGTTATTTAATCTCCACAATCTGTTTGCCACCCATTGAGATACAGCTACATTAATGCATTAAATTAAGTGATTTTATTTTACAGCTTGCATACAAATCAATACAGCAAGAGAATGAATATTAACTAACCTAAGCCGTAATTAGCATGAGACACTGATGACTGCCTTATCTTGATATTTGAAAGTTAGTTTTAAATTATTATTGGAGATTAGACACTTTCATCCTCAGCCTGAATATACAGGTATTTTCATTATTAAAATGCCACACCTCATATTAACAGTCTGGGCTAAGTATATTCACAACAGGGACAGAAAATTGTGCAGTATTTAGTAAGCCTGTCAAAGAATATCTAATAAATATTATTTCATTCTATATTATGTTTTCTCAAACAGTATAGCACAAACCTTATTTGAATTTGAATGGAATTAGAATAATATATTACTGGTTCAACACCTGGACACACATTAGTGTTTATAAATTTTGTATGAATGCATAGAAAAAATTATGAATTTTAAAAATCTCACCATACAATTATAAGTTATATATTTCTTGTTTCAAATAGAAGGTTAAATGATCTTGTCTCTTTTTAAACAACATTTTACTATCCCGCAGCTCCAAATATATTAGTTAAGGAAGCTGAATATCTCAGGGGTTTACTCCTCTTATCTACAAAGTAGAAGCTTTATTTCCACCCTGATTAAGCAAAGTGCTTAAGTGTGTGCTAAATTTTTGTTTATAGCTTTTTGATTTGAGTGAAAGTGTTTTGTTGATATTAAATGCATATCTCTTTTGCTAAATTGTTAATATACTTGTTCCCCTCCAAGAGATTTCCACCTCTTGAAGTTGAAAAATTGAGAGATGAAAATGTGCTTTAGCTCTGTGCAAAACTAGTAAAGCCAAATTAAGACAGTTCGACATATGGGATATCTTTCACCTTATCCACATTCTTTACTGGGTTGCAAAAACTTTAGGAGTTATGATGAATGGGACGGTTTGACAGCCTTTGAGGGTTTCAGACTCTGAAGAAAAAATGACATTAATTTGTTATACAGTTCACATTTATAAGTATTACTTTGCTTCCTTCAGAGGTAGAAATGTGGGGTGTTCAGTGTAAATGAAACTGGGAATCTGTTTTTTGTGACCCTGAGCACAGCCTTGAAATACCAATGCTTTGCTAAATCCTTTAGTTTATGCCATAGATCCTAAGCTTAATACTGAAGTCAAAGTTACATAGCAAAAGAGATCACTTCTATCCCTTTCTGGTTCGAAGTACACCTGTCTCAAGCTTTTACCATAGTTTTCTGATGTTTTCACAAATGTAGTGACTCCTTCTAAGTACAAGAATGCCAAAGTTTTTGAGGGAATCTTTATAAAGTCAGAGAAAATTGTGCTATGACTCTTGTCTACTCTCCTACGTCTTCATGCACTTGAGGTCCATTTGCTCTTCCACATGCCAAGTTCCTCACCTTTTAGGCAACTTGAACTGAAGAAACATGGCTATTCAGTTGGATGATCAAAATGGGAGATTCAGGATAGATATCTACCTGTAAAGGTGAATGGAAAGAGTGCAGTCCTTCCTTTTCCATGATTTTTAAAAAATAGTTTTATATTTTCTTCTGGGAAAAGTATCATCTGCTCAGTAGTGTGAAGGCTACGGAACATAAATCAATAGTTTTACTGGTACCTCTATTCTTTTTCAAGTTACAATAGCAAATAGTTATTTTTACACAAAAACACCCTCCAGTCTCTCTTGATTTATAGTGATAAAGTGACATACTATACATCTTTCAGAGTAAACTGCAGTCTTTCCTCAGGTTATCATTTTCTTGTCTCCCGTGAGAACTGAAGTTTCATTTAATCTATTTTTTTCACAGTTCAATCACATTTCACTTACATGTTAGTTCTAGTTCTGCCTGCATATGTATCCAAGGGTTGAGTTGAATATAAATAAAATTTGTTTTATAATATGCCTTTAATTAATAAAATACAGAGAGAGAATTAGAGCTCTGAAGCCAGACTTTATGTGCATTTCATTTTTTGCTAAAGAATGACTAAAAATATTGTACACTCTTGATGAAATCATGCTGTCAGTCTAAAACATCTGAAACAGGATCAGAATTTCTCCCATGCTGAACATGCAGAGTATAAGCTGACTTATTTCATCTATCACAAACTAGATAATAGAAATGTTGACATTTGCATTGAATATGCTATTACTATACTTTTTATCAAATCATATGTAAGGCCACTATATATTATTTGATCCTGTGATAGAAAACAAAATTGTAATATATATCAGTAAAAGGGAGAAAGATAGTTTTTCATAATTTATCATATGTATATATATATTTAATTGTACCTAGGTGTTAGATTCATGAATTTTTGGATGTAATTTCCACTGTATTTGACAGTGGAGAAAATGGGATAGAGAAGGGGGAGAGAAAGAGAAAGAGGGAGAGAAAGATAGAGAGTTCATTTTGAGTAATGTTTGTTTACAGTGTTACACACAGAAATTGCTTCAAGATTTTGTAACAATTGTTTTGTAACAATTTACCTCTACAGATTTGATTGCATTTAGTTTATGAACTCTGAGATTACAATAGTGTGCCATACTGTTACTAGTTCAAGAAACCTAGCTGGAACGAATGAATCTCAGTTCTAGGATTTGGCCACTAGGGGAAGGTTGGGTGACTCCAGGTTTTAACTTTCTCCCGGGCACACAGAGGACCCAGCTGGCAGCTGCACTGGCACAGAACAGGGCATGTGCTTGTTCCCCATCAGCTCCTCCGACTGCCTTGACAATGGAAGGGGTGAGTTTTCCTTCAGAGGGTGCAGGTGAGGAGCCAGCACAGTGGCCTGCCTGCTGAGTGATCTCAGCAGGGAGGAGTTTAAGGTGCAGAAATCTTTCCTCATGGAGTCTTTCAACCATGCATCAGAAACAGAGAGGGTATCACATTAAAGGGAACTTATCAGAGTCAAACCTTTATCTGTTTCAGAGCCCTAACAAAGATTTTCAGGGACAGTTCTACAAAGTTGAATATATTTAATAAGGTGACATATATAAGATTCAGAATTTCCATTGATAAATACACTTACTGCAATGGTGCTAATATATAATAGTGCTAGCAAAATGCTATCCCAGGTATTCCTCACCAAACTGTGAAGGTGTAGGGCTTAACAAGAAGGCATCCCCGTTTGGTGGAAGAGAAGGAGCAAACCTCTTTATTGCCTCTTTTAGTTTTCTACTTTCTTCTTTCTCTCCCTCAGCTCTTCTTTTTTTCCTCACTTTAACATCTTTTAAACTTTTTTTTTTTTTTTTCTTCTTGCTAACTCATAACACCCCTTTATATCCTAATTTTATCTGTTCCCTCCTTGATGTGATACTTAGCATGATTTAGGTGGAGAGGCGAGCACTGTAGTCATATATGTTTAGCATGTACTTCATTAAGCTCACTATATTCAGAGGTGTTAACTTTAATATTAATTTTGCACTTAATGAAGCAAAATGTTTCACACAGGCACTGTGGCCCTCAAGATTCTTTGCTGTTGCCAAACAGGGCCATCTTCCAACACAAGAGTTCCTCCTCCAGCAGCCTCTCACAACAAGCTTGTGGACCTCCATCCACAAAGTTTGTATAAGAGATAAGCAAGAACAAGCTGCTCAACTCGTCTTTGCTCCAGGCCAGTACTTATCCATGATGCTAAGATGTCTGACTGTTCTCCACACTGGGATGCAGAAGGGGGATGGTCTTTTTGACCTCGCTTTCGCTTTGGAACTGTGAGTTTAAAACAAATCCAGATCTGAGGATAAAGGGCCACTTAGTCAACAAGGTTCTATTTCTGGCCCTCACACAGGTTTTCTTCAGTGTTTCTGTATTTTATAGGAAGGAGAAAGAGTCTGTCATTTAAACATAAATTAGTTTTTGAAACAAAAGTGAAAAGAAAATAATCCTGTAAGCAATGAGTGTGTGGCAGGGTACACAGAATTATGATAAATTTTAATTGGCTGTCTATTACAGGATCTCTGATTTTCATCTCACTTTCTTCAATGATAGATATGCCTGGAAGCTTTTATCCCCTCTTTCACCCTGTAATATAAAATTGTCTGGCTAGGAATGATAGAATATCCTAAGTCTTTGCTTAACATTTTTAATAGCAAATAATTTCATTTGAAATAAAAGGAGTTGTCAAAGTATAATGAGGATTTCCCACACCCTGATTCCTGACTGCATTTCATGAGAAAGCAAGTTCTCTCTTTCTTGTATTAATTGACGAACATTTCATTATACCATGCGACCAAGTTTTAGTAAAACCTATCAGAAGACTTTTTTTTTTTTTTTTTTTGGTCTGTGAATTGTCACCTCAGAATGCAAAGAATCTATGACATTTCCATTTGTTCCAGATTAGTATGAAAATATTATAAATTTATCTCATGAGATGGGAATTAAACAGTAACTAATGCTATTGTTAATTCATCTAATTTCCAGAATTCCTTATTTCATTCATCAAATATTTCATTATTCCTTATTCCATTTCCTTATACCCTGTATAGTTTATCTGTTCCATTCTGGAGTCTAAGCAATATTTTTTTTATCTGTCAAATGACTGAAAAGAAAATAGGGCAAGTAAAAGTGAGATGTCATGCCACATACCTTGTTATTTTCTTTCAAAATAATTTCAGAATGAAGTGAGAAGAGAATGCCAACAGACATAGAGTCCAGCCATTGTGCCTTCCCTATCTCTGAAGGATTGTTGTTTCACTTAAGAAAGAGAGAGCACTGTGCAGTGGCAGCACTGCCATTGTCTTTAGGACCATCACATTGCCTGTGTATCACCCCAATAACTGTAAGTCCTGGTGTACTGCAGTCCACCTGGTTACCAGCACAGCACAACCATCGCTGACAGATAATGTGACCTCACTGAGCTCATCAGAATTCATAAGATCAGGAAAGCAAAATAAATATTTATTAATTTAAGCAGAACCAAATTTTTACTATCTAAATGGTTGAAGCACCCTTTCTTAGCAGACTTTTTCATCAATACTGAAGATAAAAACAAATATAATAGTTACATGTGAGGAAAAATATTGAGCTGTATAGGACAAGAATGAAACAGAGAAATTAGCATGGACAGTAAGTATTTAACCACAATTAAGAGATTTATATGTGGTGATTTTGTCACTCTCTGTTTCCCCTATTATTGCCATTTATCCCTATGTCATATGACCATCTGTAATGTTGAATAGACAACATGCAGAGTGCAACAATACTAGAATAAATGAAGACAGACCAGTGCAAAAAGTTATTAAAATATATTGTGAACTAGTATTGTATTAAACATAACAGTTCACAATATTAAAAAAGAATTATATACAAAATTTTGGAGATTTGTAGCATAGTAATAAGAATTTTCTGAGGCAGTATGAGAGGCACTGTTTCCTTAGAAAAAATAACTGGAAGGTTAATAAATGTATGCAATAAACTGTTATATGGTAAGGCTCTGTGTTCATCTGATGATTTTTATTACTTATTTATATTCAAGCTATCAAGATCTGCAAAGCAGAATATGTTAAATAACTAAAACCAACAACCACACAAAAATAAATAGATATTGCCTTACATTTTCTTTCCACTGAAATGAAAGACAATCAAGCCATCTCAAGAGTTGAGAGGTTTGTCTAATGTAACAAACTGCTTAATATCTATATAATAAAGAAAAAAGAACCTGACAATTCTTTGTTCTACTGAAAGTCAGAATATGGCCCTGGATTTGATCCCTGAGGTCATTCACTGAGGAATCAAGCTCCTTCTAGGCACTCTGTACATAGTCAGGTTACACACTGACTGGTTGCCAGGCTTGGTGTACTGGCATACACAGTTATACACACATTATGTAGATAAAAGCACCCAGAGATAGTTTGTTAGAAACTAGCTATGTAGTTACGCAAATCAGAAATTGTAGAAAACTGAGAGGGGAATCTTTTGAATTATTTTAAGACTGTAACAGTACCAATGATGGTTAGCATTGCTGGTAAAAGGCAATCCAGCCTTTCTCTCCTGATTGAGGGTGTGGGTTCCACTCCAGACAGCTAAGGGACTTAGAATCTAGCCCAAGCTAGGTATCAGGGCTCACAGAAAAAATCAGAAAAAATAATTGAGTGCCACTAAAAGGAGAATTATTCACCAGACTTTAGGCATCTGAAAGCTGTGAATTTGAACTTCTTGCCTATTTTTTATTATTGTTAAAAAGAAATGGATGCCATTTAAAGTAAACATTTTGGACTCACCAAAGGATGTCTTGATAAAAAATGCATTGTAATTTGGTATTATATTATGGAACTGAGAACAGATCAGAGAAGACCAATTCTAGAGAAAAAATGAAATTGTATGAAATTGTATTCAGGAGTTTCAGCTGAATTGACAGAGTGGTATCATGCCTTTAAAGTACATGAACCAGTTAATTTTAATCGTTTTTCATATCGTGTGTAACTGTAGCACACCATAAGCTAGTCTTGTTCTCTGGATCTTATCTTGCATGTGTAAGGTATTTTCATAGCCCTGACAGCTTCATATTTTGAAGATGTGTTCAATTATAAATTGCACAACTCCTCTTTACTTTTTCTGCATTATAAACTCTAGCCAGATTGGTCAAAAGTCTGAGGGTCACTGACTCGAAAGTTAAAGTGATAACTTGATAACTTGTAAAGTACATTCTGGTAGAATGGTTATTTATTATTATTATTGTTGTTGTTTTGTTGGTTTTGGTTTTGGTTTCTATTCTTCCCATTAACTCTGGTCCTTTTTTGTTGCTATTGTTTATTGAGGATTTTATAAAACTGTTAGGTCTTGGGAGAAACATAATTCCTGGTCACAGGGAATGTCCAAGCCCATGGCATGGTACAAATAGATCATTTTAAGAATTTTTACTTTGTTGGAAAGCTGTTTCCAAATTCCTATGTTGCCTTTTCCTGTGGTAACAGAGTTTCTATACACCATCTCAGTGGCAAAATCCAAAAGAGAGAAACTTTGGGTTTCCGCAGCAGTGTACCCTTGTCTATTCAAATCTCTCTTTTTCAGTTGTTACTGCTTTGCCCTTCAATGTGGGGAGGCCCCTGCACTATTCTTAAGTTGTGTAATTGTTGAACCCAATTGTTGATTTTCTATGAGTGACAGCTCCTCTGTGTGAAAGGACATTATTAGACCTAACTCATAGTAGCAAAGAGCAATTGGAACCCTTTTATAACACCTTGTGCTAAAAACCCTGTCTTACAACTGCAAATGATAAAAGTTGCCCCTTTATCAGTCATACAAAGTATTTAACACAACTTGACAGGCAAAAAGTGTTCTGTTTTAAACCTTGCCTTTCTCTTGCAGTCAACCTTGTCCTTTTAATGAGCCTTTAACTGCTACAAAACTGCTGGACAAGTTATATTTAGTATTTAAAGTCAGGCAATGGATGTTTGATGCAGTAGTAGTATATAATTTAATAGTGTGCTTGCTCTGCTTTTTCCATATACAGCTCAGGCTGTCTTTCAGAGAAAATAAAGTACCTCAGATAATAAAGTGCCTAACTTTTGTGGTGTTCCATATGAAATGCTTGAGTAGAATCAGTGTGGACCACGGCAAGCGGACCACTGATGTCATAGGAATTATTTTGTTTGACATCAGGAAAATAAATATTGTATCATCAAATGACATTACGCATGAAAAACAAACAAACAATCAATCAAACAAAACAGATATATTGAATGAATCAGTTTCAGACTCATAACTACCTTTAAAAATTGAGGAATAGTGGTATATGGAACATCTGCTTGACAGTAAATGTCCATTTAAAAGGACCGTCAACTTTTCATAGGCTTATGAAAATATCATTAATTTTCTTTTGAAAATTAAAAAAAAAAAAAAAAAGTTTCTCACTAGTTTAATAAGAAAGAAATAAGAAAAGATTTAATTTTCATTAAAATCCAAGAGTTATACTAGGTTTTGGAGTAATGTGTCACTCCATGTACTGTTAGTGACGATATGACATAATTCATTTAGGCATAAAGCAATTCAAAAAAAAACCCTTCAGGATTTATCCTTGCTGGAATTAGATATATTTGCAGACGTAATCCTAGACTGAGAAGTGAGGAACTTGCCCTAGTAGGTGTGCAGAGCTGGTGTGTAGCAATAAAAACTTAATTAGCAAAAGAAAGTGGACATTTCCTGGAGCACAGAAAACACTCAAAAAGACAGGTGATAGTAATTAAAATAGACTGGACATCAGAAGTTAGGCCATAATTCTTAGTTCAACATTTATGTGACAAATGCCGTAGTTCCATTTACTATGTTAGCAGCATCAGGTAGACATGAATTCACTGGGACAAATTACGTGAGGTAAGAATGGGAGATGTGTACATTCTGTAAACACAACTTTTTCCAAAAATGATATTGAAAATATGGAAATTGAACCAGAGAAATAAATTTAAAGAGGAGAAACAATATGAAAATGGAAACATTGTTTGGTTATTTTACAATATCAAAAGCAGTGATGATAAATAACCAGTCATAACTTTGTGAAGAGAAATCTTTGTGCCATTTTGATTTTTAGCCTATGAGTCATCATGAAAATTTGTAGTCTGTCACACATGCAAAGTAACTGTATATGTTTATATATGAGATAGGTATATTTTTGACAGTATAGACAAAAAATGAAGGTTAATTATTATTTTAGGTTATTATGGAACAGAAGCACATCATTTACATATAGTAACTTCAAAGAGATGAAAGCAGAAAGATTTTCACAAGTGATATTTCTGTTTGATAAAGAAATCAATGTTGTCAATGGTGAAAAAAGGAAGCCTTTGGTTGCACTTAGAAAACCTTGACTTTGTCAAAGCCAGCTAATTCATATTTTGTTTTTCTCTGCCTCTTTAGACCATAACTGTGTATAAGAACTAAAACAGTTTTCTTTGGATCTGCCTATTTTAATGTTCTCCTTCTTTACCTTCTTTCTTTAATCTGGGGGGGATAAGTTCTTTAAAATGTTTTACAGCTTTTTATCAATGCTTTCTTCATTCCTGTCTTGCTTCCAATCTCATCAGTTTTGTATGCATATTGAAAACATGTTATATGCAATCTTGATGCACTGATCTTGATGCTCTGAACAGTTGTGACATTTAGATAGCTCCATTGCCAGTTAAATTTGAATTTCTTGCTAGATCAATGACACTAATTTTAATTATATTTTTAGAAAGATTATCTGGATATTGCTAGCCTAATGTGTACCTTCCAGTTTATGACTAAAATGAAGTCAGATATGTGGCATCTTGTCTGAAGTGCTAAGAGCTATCTGTCTTTGACAGAATAGGTGATGTTATGGGTGGGTAAAATCCTCCACTGCAGTTGATTTAAATTCTTTTATCCCTGTTAAAATTGGTTATATATATTTACGTATAAATATAAATAAAACTCTAATTATTAACAAGAGCAGAAGTAAAAGAGGAAATTTAGAATTCTGGATTTTAGGAAAAAAAATCAAACCATGTGATCTGCACAGCAGTATGGTTTGGATTCTCTGTCTACCTAGTTACTTTAAATGACCTTTCCTTTCTTTCTTTCTTTCTTTTCTTTTCTTTTCTTTTTTTTTTTTTTTCATCTTTATCCATCCTTCCATTTTTTATTTTTTTATTTTTTTTTTGGCCTTACTGCTAATGAATGGATACCTTATAAGAGGTGTGGAAAAAAAAACACCTTTCTGACAACAAGCTTAACTTGTGCACATTTTCACTTTATAGTAGTAAAAAAATCTCTACATGCTACTTGAACTGTTAGTTAGTTGAAAATATTCTCAAGATAACTACTTGCCTTGGGGCAAAATCTAAATGTACAGTAGAAAGTTTGTGACATTTGCAACTTCAGAATACCCCTCTTAGACTTAACTTACATTTTTTTACTTTCCATTCTTGTTTTATAAAAAGTTAAACAATATACTGATATGCCATTTTATTCCTGTTGAACTTTTCCTGCTTCTCCTGTCCATCCATCATCAACATTCATTTAAAATTAAAAAGGTCTGTTTGTAAAAAATAACCAAAATAAAAGGAAAAATAGAAATAAATCTTATTTTTCTGACTGGTTATGTGGTGACTTGCACAAGCTGAGAGTCTGACATATGTTTAAAAGGAAAGTCCACTGTGGATTAGAAAGAGAAAGTAAACTTCTCAACTGCAAAGATTTTTATAATAGCTTTTGTCTCACAATGATGTTTCACTTGAAAGACTTTGATAACCAGCACTTTCTTCCAAATCTATTCTAACCCATTCTTCAGGCTTATGTGGTATTTTAGAAGTTTTGCATGGATTCTGCCTCTGAAAAGGGCAAGGGGGGAAATAGACTATGCAATTGGAGGCCCACCTGCCATTACTGACCTTTTCAGGGAAGAAAAGAAGGAAAATCTCTATGACAGAACTGTTTCTTTCCTTAACATATCACATGCTTGGAATCCAGCATCCATATTGGTTACACCACCAATATGAATGAACACCACACTCTGTGTGTTCTGTTCAAATGGGTCAGATAATGTTGCTCATCTGTACTTCTGCTATGAACATACTTGGAAATTCTAATTAAAAAGATAGATAGTAATCAATGCATTAAATACAGAATGAATGTCTCAGATTTTATTTTATTTTATTTTTTCTATTTTTTTCTCATGTCTTATAATGATGTAATCATGCAGCATAGGATTAACTTCTTGAGAATGTTGACTCAGTGCATGTTGGTATTTTAACCTTTTTTTCCACTGACTCCAGAATGGCAGGTGAAAAGGATAAATAAATACATAATTAGGCTTGAGAAACAGACAAACAAATAAAACCAATTTTGAGCACTTTTAAGTGATTGGTACTACAACAGTGTAAAATATACTGCTTGAGCCGGGAGGTTGGACCAGATGACCTCCAGATGTCCCTTGCAACTTCAACCACTCTGTCATTCCCTGATTATGTGATTTATCAACAAGACAAAATGAGGTGGTAGTTTCTGTTCTGGAATTTGTATTTGGGGAGTTACCACTAAGCTCAAGTTAGATTCTTAGATTTGCTCATGGATAAAATATAGAATGTCTATATTTCTATGATTGATTTAAGGCATCAAATTAAAACAAAATGCACTAATTAAAAATATATGAAGTTATACACTAAAGTGAACCCCAGTGCCACAGCTCTACAAAAATCTGCCTATAAAAATCTGTCTATACCAGTGCAAATGTTGCAGTTTATACACACAGTCACTTCCAAACTTCCAGAGCCACTTCATGCTGTACTCCTCACTATATATTATTTAAAGTAACATACTAAACAAAACAGTAATGATGTCTGCCAGGAACACATGGGCAATGTTTTGTAGTCTGTCTGCTCACAGTAAGTCATAATTATCTGATGACAACGTTACTGTAGAAGTGCTGATCTTGTTGTGCTTGATGAACACTCAAATATTGTCTTAGCATGAGATGCCCTATAAATTGGAATTGTTGGTGAACAAAAAGTTTCATTTTTTGTTGGTGAACAAAAAGTTTTCATTTCTTTTCAAATTCTGGAAAAAAAATAAAGGAAAAAAAAATAATAATAAAAAAAGAACATTTATCCACATTGATTTCATTTGTAAGAGGTCATTACAAGACCTGTAAGGAAAGCAGAAATACTGAACAAGAATACACCTCATATTTCTTGTAAAATTACATCAAGTAAGCAAGCATAAACCTTTGAAATTAAATTAAAAGTGATGGTTCTGTGAAGGAGGCAATGTGAAATTATATACTTTTTGTTAAAATAAATACACTTGCTAAGATAATTCAGAATAAGCTCATTGAGAAAGGTATAATCCTCCTCCATGCCTGTTGCAGCCGCAGTGGCTGAAGGAAGAAGCTGTGCAGAACAAGGTCTACTGCTGAAGATTGGTGTGTGCCAGATCACTTAGAAAGATATACATGCTGGGACATGCTGTGATCACATTCACATCTGCCTAACACCTGTCCTGTGTGACATCCATAGCAGGATCCAGGCAAAGACAGCAGGTCTTTTGACACATTATTGACAGCTAGCTTTAATACAGAGGGTAGGAACTCCTGGTGATTCAACAGGTGCTACTCAAGTTGTCCTGGGATTCTCATAGCTCAATAATCCTTCTCCGACTTTGTAATATGTACTCAAGCTAAGTATGTTGAAGCTAGATAAGTAAAGACTACATGGATGGTAGTCAAACATTTCACTGCAGACGTGCTCTGAAAGAGGCAGGCATGTTGGTTTCCTTTATATCACCAACGTAGGCACACAGACAGGGTAATATCAGGGTAATATCCTATCCCTTTGGTTGAAGAAATTAATGAGGTCAACCAACGCTCCGTTCCTATCATAGCCCTGTAGGGAACCTGAGAACTGTTGTTCTGGGTCTGGTGAAAAGACACGTCCTATAGTACATTTTTGTCTTCAGCTGCTGTGTAGACTGTCCAGTGCAGGGCAACTGAGATACTCTGCAACTGAGATACTCTGCAAGTCACAGAGATACTTTTCAGGTGCTGGAGATGTTTTTTCAGTGTCTTACATGAACTCAGTATAAAAGTTTTATGCTACTAATGCATAATAACAGAAACAGACACAAACATGCCTTTTAAAAATGTTGTCCTCTGTATTTTGGCTTCCTAAATCTCACATAGTCAAGCCAGCCTCTGAGGTGACATCACCTAGCACCACATAGCTGAGGAGCAGAGGACAGAAATAGTGGCAAGACAACTCTTTGGCAAAGACAAACAAAAACAAAAACTAAAATCAAAAACAAAAAGCCTAGGGTACCTGAAATAAAAGCCCAAGTAATGTATATTCAGCATATACACAGCTGAGTAATCTGATATCCATACAGAAGTTTTCTCATCTGAGATAAGGGTCTGAAGCTTGAATCAAATATTAGGTGTTTTCCTTTTAATGTTTTAGATCAGATATAAATCTGAACGATGTGAGATTAGCCTATCACTATCACAATTTTAATGAATCTTTCTTGATAGTTTGTCTTTGAAGTACAATGGTGGTAGATTTGAAAGTGTTAGCACTTTTGAGTTTTATTTCTTGAACTTGAATCCTTACTGTGTGCTGTTAAAATACCATATGATATTACTAATTAAAAAAAAAAAAAGAATAAAAGAAAAAAATTGAATCTGCTTATCACTTCATACAGTAAGATGGGAGGATCTTCAGATTCAAAGTAGTCAAATAGGTGCTGCATTACTAGTCCAAGTTGCCTTGAAGCAAAATAAAAGGCCATCTCTTAAGATGATTGTTGGTACTTGTAGGATCAGTAGGAATTGTGTCAGCTTATAAAGGTTATATACATACTAAGACCTATGTCTTAAAAATTTCTTTCAAGTGCTGCTGGGAGAAAGGCTGCTGGATAAAACTCTGCTTCATGACTTCTCTTGGTTGATGTTATGATCTTCCTTAAAATATTTCCCAAATGGTTTCCAGACCACATGATAATCAGTAATTTATGTACCTGACAGCAAAGAAGCAACAGCTGTGTGAAAGGGAGGTCACCAGACTTTCCTATGTTAAACACATTTTTGTTAGAGGGTAGAGAGAAAAAAGCTGCTAGTACATAAATTGCATCAATAAACATTAAGAAAATCTTCAAATACTTTTTGAATAGTCACTGATAGTAATTGTTTTCACAGTATACTGCATAGCCTTTAACAGGAGGCATCACAGAACCTCTGCAGCAAAATGAATATATGATGGGTACACACTCTAAATATAAGGTATTTCACAGATAGACAAAAAAATAAATTAAACAATGTATACATCCAGTCCCAAATATTTAGGGTAAGAGTCATTAAGGAATTAGCAAACACTGATCATCTCATTCACAATTTTACAAGATAATCTTGTATTTTTGTTGAGTTTGCCTTAGGATGAAGAAATAAGGAAGATATGTTATATCCAATAATCTGCTAGTAGGCCTGTTCCAAATATTAAGGGATCTGGGAGTTCATGGTTGTTCCTCAGTGAAATAATAAATGTTATATATAAATGTTGTATATATATATATATATATATATATTTTTTTTTTTTTTTCCCAAATCAGTTTCTTCTGTACTATCTTTTCTGTGAAACTTACAGGATTTCTTTTGACACATGCTAGACTAGTATGAATGTTTAATAGGCAAATTTTCTTTCTTACTTTACCTTCTGTCATTGTACTTAGTAAAGTAAACTGGTTGATTACAATCTTGTAACCCCTTTTCTTTTTTGTTCTACAATTACCTTAAAGGAGGCTATAGAGACATGGGTATCAGGTTCTTCTCCCCATCACCAAGTAATGATGGAGGGAAATAGCCTCAAGTTGCTCCAAGGAAGGTTTAGGTTGGATATTAGGAGAAATTTCCTTACTGAAAGGGTTGCACAGCATTGGAATATGTTGCTCAGGGAAGTGTTGAGTGGATGAGTCACCATCCCTGGAGGTCTTCAAGTAGTAAAACGTGTAGATATGGTGCTTAATAGCATGGTTTGCTGGTGGATTTAGTACTAGGTTAAAGATTGGACTCAATGATCTCAGAGGTTTCTTCCAACCTGAATGATTCTATGATTCTAATAACCTACTTTATACGGGATAATGAACTATTCTTGATCATACTAGGGAGAAAAAAAAAAAAAAAAAAGAAAAAAAAAGGATCAGGAAAACAGTCTAGAAACTTGGCAACTTGTTATATATTTATGTTTGTGCGTAAATCTAGGATACCCTTCCTTACAACTAAACCAAAATTTAATTATCTTCCTGCACTGTTTAATTTTCCTTTTAGTATTGTCAATTCTTAATATTTACTGCAAGAATCCTTAAAAACCTTAAATAAAAATTAATTTGGAGAAGATATTCCTTCCATGAAATTACTGAAAACAATATATGATGAATAAGCCCTAAAAATGCAAAAGTCAAATGCAGAAGATATAAAGTACTATGACTTTTTAAGGAAGTTTTGAGATTTTTAAGCTTTGCTCATAACTTCTGAATGCCTGGAACTTTCAATATTGTATTGAAACACTAGATGAAATGTTACTTTGAACCAATTCTCTGATGAAAACCCAAGTCAAGATTTATCTGTCTGATTGAGGGGCCATCCAGAGTTCCATAGTTTAGATACGATTGACTCCAACAGGCACTAGTGTAATCAATATGGCAGTTGGTTTCTTAGCCTTTATGAAAAGCTTTGATTACGTCCTTTTATCACTTGGATTTATTTTGCAGACAGTATTTTATTCTTCAGTCTTGTCAAACTCAGATATGCTATACCAAAAAGTCTGTTTACTACATGAAATCCCCTGTGCCAGTCACTGTGCAGCTTCTTGGATGTGGCATAAACGTTGCTTTGATATCTGAAAAACAAACTCAGTTACCATACATTGTTCTTCTGAAAAGAGACATGATGAGCTTATGACTTCATAAATTGAAAGGGACACTGTCTAAATGAGGTACAGCAATAAATGTCAGATGTTGGTATTAAACAAAGGTTGCCCTTTATGGATCTCATAAATTGATGGGGAAAAAAAAAAAAAAAAATGCAAGAAGAAGAAAAAAAAAAAAAAAGAAAAGAAGGAATCATATGGCTACAGGCTATCTGTGGGATGGTTATTGTAAAGAAATTTTAGTCTAAGTTTTCCATTAAATTAATATTCTAAGCAGCCTTCTTCACATTTCCATGACTTCCATTATTGGCATCTTAAATTAAAAAGTTCTATGATATCTTAAACTGACTTTACCCATACAGAATTTATGTGAGTGCAAAAATTAGCACAACTCATTGATTGAAAATTTCCTTTTATCTTACAGAATTTCTTGTAACTGTGAAAAACATTTTTTAATTTGACATTCTAACTCATGGAATTATAGAATCATCATAGAATAATAGAATATCTTAGGTTGGAAGGAACCTTTAAAGATAATCTACATGTATTACCAACTCCCTTGTCATGGGCAGGGACACCTTCCACTAGACCAGGTTGCCCAAATCCCTCATCCAACTTAACCTTGAACACTTCTAGGGAGGAACAGATACAATTTCTTTGCGTGATCTGTTCCAGTGCCTCACCATGTCCATTGTGAAAGATTCCTTCCTAATATCTAATCTAAATCTACTCTTTTTTTTTTTTTTTCTTTCTTTTTTTTCAGTTTAAAACCAGTCCTATCACTACAGGCCCTAGTAAAACCTGTTTTAAAACCATTGTCCCATGGCCCTAGGTCTCTCCATCTTTTTTTATAAGCCCCCGTTATGTGTTGAAAGGCTGCTATAAGGTCTCCTCAGAGCCTTTTCTTCTCTAGGCTAAACATCCCCAGTTCTCTCAGCCTTTCTTCATAGGAGAGGTGTTCCAGCACTCTGATCATTGTTGTGACTCTCCTCTGGACAGTCTCAAACATCCTAATCATTCTAGTGCTGGGGATTCCAGAGCTGAATGCAGTACAGGTAGGGTCTCAAGAGAGAGGAATAATGGGGAAGAATCACATCCCTCAACCTGCTGGCCACTTTTTATGCAGCCCAGGATACAGTTTGCTTTCTGGGTTGCAGGTACACACTGCCAGATCAAGTCCAATATTTTCATCCACCTATATCACCAAGTCCTGCCTGAGAGCATGGCTGCTTTCAGTCAATCAGTCTGTAGTGATTCCAGGGGTAACCCAGACCCAGGTTTAGCAAACTTGGCTTTGTTGACCTTCATGAGATTCTTGTGGGCCAACTTGTTAAGCTTGTCCTTCTGGATATCGTCCCTTCCTTTTATCATATCAACTGCACTACTCAGCTTGGTGTCATCAGCAAACTTGCTGAGGGTGCACTCAATCTCACTATGTCTTTAACAAAGATATTAAACAATACCATTCCCAATAAAGATGGGATTGGGGGATACCAGTCTTCATTGATTTTGCGCTTCATTGGACATTGCACTGTTGAGAACTCCCTGGATGTGACCGTCTACATGGATACTGACCCTGCTACTTATAGATAGAAGTTTGTCTCAGAATTCAAAACAAAACAAAACAAAAGTAGCGGTAACCTTTGTAATCATTTTACATCGGACATGAAAGGAAAGAAATCTAGTGTTTATTTCACAGAAACATCTATATAGCAGGGTATTTGAATGGGAGTTTATTCTTTCTGCTGCATTTCTGCTGCATCCTTTCTTTTCTCCCTTTATTTGTGTTTTTCCATCCTCAGTTATAAATTATGTGCAGAAAACTTAATTTATGATTTTATACAGTACTTACTGTGTAAGTAAGTACTTACAGGAAGATGTCTGAATGAAGAAAAATAATAAATAATAACATCTGTTGCCAACATCAAGTAGATGAGCATTTTAAGTAAGAAACTACTAAAAAGAATAGAATCACTGTTGAAGGCAGCATCTCCTTTAGTCATTTAGGAAAAAATAAAATAAAAAAGAATGACATACACTTTGCTCTTTTATTTTTTCTCTCTGACAGAATTAATTTATGTCATGTACATAATCATAATGTCTGATATCTGTAATAAGGTTTTATAATGCCAATTCACAATCACTTAAGAAAAAATTCTCTAAAACTAGAGTTACACTGGCATTTTACTAGAAATTGCTAAGATGTATGAATGACAGTGACATGAGCAAATATCCATATCTTTTTTCCTTTATGATTGTGATGTGTGTATGTGGGGGGGTGGTGGGGTGGGGGGAATAAAAGAAGAAAAGAAAAAAAAAGAAAAATAAAACTTTTAGTTACATGAGTGGAATCGCATTTTGATTCAAATTGTCTAAAGCACAAAAGGAAAAAAGTGAAATGCATTACTTTCCTTACTGTTTCCATGGATGAATATTTATAAAGCATTGGATTGATAAAAAGGACTAATATTTAACTCTATGATTAATCATCTGGTATGAAGACAATTATGTTGTTGACAAGACTTTCTAGTAATATGTTAATTCTGATCAATTCATGTCAGTAACACAAATGTAATATCTATCTGTTCTTTATTACTACTTTATAACCTTCCTATAGATTCTGCTATTACAGTGACACTCCTTACAGTTGCATGTCTACGAGCATTTGTTTAACTGGCAGTACACAGAATTTATTTGTGTGGATCTTTTCAGTTTTTGATTCAAGCCTAAAAGGAATTCAAGGCATTGTCTTTTGGGAAAAGAGTAATTTTTTTATGTTTAATAGGCTTAATTCTTCATCAACTCATTATCTACATAGTAAAAGCTAGGCTTTTCTTCTTCTACAGAAAAGCTTTAAGATGCATTTTATTCTTCTTATTATTTTTAATACTGTGTTTCACCTTTGGAAAGAGTGAGCATTCTTATACCAGATCTGTCGCTAAGCTTAATTTGCAGATTAATAGGGCAAAAATGCCTACTTTAATTATTCTGCATGACAAGTGCAACAGCACCCTCCCAGACCTGCTCCAATTTTTGCTATTAACCATTTATTTCAGAAACATATATATATATTTTAATGCCAAATTCGTTTTTGTTTCTCAGACTATCAAATCCCTTTGCATATCTTTTAAGGCTGGGAATTCAGCCAGATTTCAGGCAGATCATTCCGATATAGTTCAATACAAAATTGCCATAGCAAATAATATGGCCTCAAGTCTTTAGTTCTCTTAATTGGGCCATATGAGATGGTAATGCCTTTTTTTTTTTTTTTTTTTTTTTTTTTTTGTCAGGGCTTGTTATTTTAAAATGTGAATAAAAGGAGAAAGTCATCAGGATTCATTTGATATTATTTAATTTGTCTTGAGTGTTGTCAGAGAACACTGAATAATTCAGTTTTAGGTCCTCAGGGAACAGACCTTATCATCTACATAAGCAAAAATTAATTTTACAGATACTTATGATATTAAGCATTAAAAATTATGGAAGAGAAATGAGAATTTTAAGGTGTACAGAATTTATAAATGACCTTTGATTTATATAACTAATGTAATGAATATTACCTTATGGTTCTATGTAGTCACAACTAAACTTTGAATTCTTATATAATAAAAGAACAATTCTTAACAATTTACCATCTAATTTAGCTATAGAGTATTTGGATTACATTTCTTGTAAATTATTAGTGATCTAAATTCCACCAATGAATACTATTTGAATCTGCAGCAATTGCCCTCTTAACCCTTTAAATTAGCAATACAAATAACCTCATGGTATTGGGTTTACCTGGCAAGATTTTGGTAACAGGGTTGCAGGGGTGGCCTCTTCTGTGAGAAGAATCCAGAAGCTGCCCCATGTTAGATAAAGGCCAGTTTCAGCTGGCTCCAAAGGGAGCTCAGCTGCCTAGAGCTGAGGCAATAAGTGACGTTTGCATCTCTGTGACTGCAGATTTAAGAAAGGGGAAAAAAATAAATGCTAAAAAACAGCAGCTAGGAGAGTGAGCAGTGAAAAACAGGCTTGCAGAAGTTCCCCGTCGGCCTGTGGAGAGGCCCCTAGTGGGGCAGGCTGTCCCCCTTCAGCCCATGGAGCAGATCTCCATGCTGCACCCTGTGGAGGAGCCCACGGTGGAGCAGGTGGATGTGGTCTGGAGGAGGCTGAGGCCCATGGAGGGCCCCCAGGCCACAACTGCAGCCTGTGGAGAGGAGCCGACGCAGGAGCAGGGGGTCTGGGGGGGCTGCCGCCTGTGGGGGACTCGTGTTGGAGAAGTTTTCTCCTGATGAATGGACTCCGTGGTATGGAGCCATGTGGGAGCAGTTCTTGAAGAGCTGCTGCCTGTGAGAAACCAACACAGGCTCAGTTTGGGAAGGACTGCATCCCGTGGAAGGCACCCCACAATGGAGCAGGGACAGAGAGAGATCAATAAGGAGTGGCAGAGACAAAGTGCTATAGACTGACCATAACCCCCATTCCCCTGCACCAGGCAGGGGTGTAGAAGAGAGTGGATAGAGGGAAGTTGTGTTATTATTATTATTATTGTTGTTATTGTTATTTTTATTATTATTATTATTATTATTACTGCTCTAGCTTGTTAGTAATAGGTAATAAATTAAATTAACTTCCCTATGATGAGTCTGTTTTGCCCATGATGGTAATTATTGATTGATCTGGTTGTCATTACCTCAACCTTTGAGCCCTTTACATTGTATTTTTCTTCTCCTCCTCTTCTGAGAAGTGTGAGTGAGAGACTGGTTGTGATGAAGTTCAGATGCTCAGCAAGGTAAAACTACCACAGATGGGAAGAGATTCTGAGCCTCAAGAGAAATGGTTAGAGGAAAATGGGACCAAACATTAAAAAATTACTATTAAACACCATCTGGTCTTAGGACATACTCTTGGATTTTTATATTTCTAAGTCTACAAAGAAAATATAAATTGACTTGCCTAAATACAGATTTGTGTAACAATTAAAAAATTGGGAGTGGAAGCTGAAAACATTAATTTTCTTCAGAGGAGGCAGAAGTATGCAAAAATGGATGTGTTTTGCAATTTCTTGTACAATAAGGCCATATGAAGTCCTTTAAACATTAATCTGAAATCCTGTAACAGTGACAAAATTATGTCAAGCCTCAATATTAAATTTATATCAAATAGTTAAATCTCTCCACTAAAATGACAGGAGGAAAAAAAAAAAAAAAAGCATACCTCAAATGAGAATGGAGATGATCAAACCACATACTATTTCCAGACCTTTTGTAATGGTAATTGATTTATTAGGGGATTTAAGGAATTGTTAACAGGGAAGGGGGTAAAAGGAGAATTCAAAGATTAAAGGCTTTCCTTTAATTTTAAAAATAATTCTCTGGTGTTAAGGAAACTCAAGATTGAGAAGAGTGGCTATTGTATTATTTATAAATTAAAATAAATTACATTTACATTTTAAAATATAAGTATTAAATGCAATCTGCAGTTGCACTGAAAGAGCTTGACAGTCTGTGTGGAAGGAAGTACAACTGTTCCATTGCAGCACTGAGCATTGCACCAAGCCCAGTTCTTCAGGCAAGTCCTCATCAAGAATCTCTTTCAGACTGCTGCTGTTATAGTCCAGGCTCCCCTACTTTGTCACTTAGACTGGTGCACAAACATTAAGACTCAGGCACAAATGGCTGTAATTTTTAGTATGTCAATATCCATACTGTACCTCTGTGCATGCGGCTGGACGCACTTTCATGAGATGGTGCATTTCCCTGGAGATATCATTGTTTCTGCCTTAGGCTTTGCTAATGGCTGCTCTTGTCAATATTTGGTCATTACAATGGCTAAGCTTCTATTTATGTCTAGTATCAGAAAGATTAGAAGCCATGATTTGCTCAAACAAACAAAACAAAACAAAAACCAAAAACAAACAAACAAACAAACAAAAAAAAAAAAACACCAGAAAACAAAAATAATCATCACTATTAATAATAAAACAATTTTTAGGGATATACTCTTATATATCACTTTGCAAATTTGGTTTTCTGCTCAAGTTAAAGAATCCTGAAAAGGAAAATAACTGGGAAAAAACACAGTTTACCTACCAAGTAAGAAAGTTGAAAAGAACAATTAGTTAAGACAAAATGGAGGTGCTACAGGTTTATATTTTACCTGGTTTATTTTCATCACGGTTATTAGTGGGCATCTACCTATGTAAAGTGACAAAGGAGGACCAGGAGGTCTTATTTCAAATCGTATTAAATCATAGAATCATAGAATCATAGAATATCCTGAGTTGGAAGGGACCCTTAAGGATCATCAAGTCCAACTCTTGACACCGCACAGGTCTACCCAAAAGTTCAGACCATGTGACTAAGAGCACAGTCCAATCTCTTCTTAAATTCAGACAGGCTCAGTGCAGTGACCACTTCCCTGGGGAGCCTGTTCCAGTGTGCAACCACCCTCTCTGTGAAGAACCCCCTCCTGATGTCAAGCCTAAATTTCCCCTGCCTCAGCTTAACCCCGTTCCCGCGGGTCCTGTCACTGGTGTTAATGGAGAAAAGGTCTCCTGCCTCTTGACACCCGCTTACGAGGAAGTTGTAGACTGTGATGAGGTCTCCCCTCAGCCTCCTCTTCTCCAGGCTGAACAGGCCCAGTGACCTCAGCCGTTCTTCGTACGTCTTCCCCTCCAGGCCTTTCACCATCTTTGTAGCCCTCCTCTGGACATTCTCCAACAGTTTCATGTCCTTTTTATACTGTGGTGCCCAGAACTGCACACAGTACTCGAGGTGAGGCCGTACCAGCGCAGAGTAGAGCGGGACAATCACCTCCCTTGACCTACTAGCGATGCCGTGCTTGATGCACCCCAGGACACGGTTGGCCCTCCTGGCTGCCAGAGCACATTGCTGGCTCATATTCAACTTGCTGTCTACCACGACCCCCAGATCCCTCTCTTCTAGGCTGCTCTCCAGCGTCTCATCGCCCAGTCTGTACGTGCAGCCAGGGTTTCCCCGTCCCAGGTGCAGGACCCGGCACTTGGTCTTATTGAACTTCATGCGGTTGGTGATTGCCCAGCTCTCCAACCTATCCAGATCCCTCTGCAAGGCCTTTCCACCCTCATTCGAGTCCACAACTCCTCCAAGTTTGGTGTCATCAGCAAACTTGCTCAAAATACCTTCTATTCCTACATCCAGATCGTCTATAAAAATATTGAAAAGTACCGGCCCTAAAATGGAGCCTTGAGGGACCCCACTGGTGACCGCCCGCCAGCCTGATGCAGCCCCATTTACCATAACCCTTTGGGCCCTGCCCGTTAGCCAATCGCTCACCCATCGTATGATGTTTTTATTTAGCTGTTTGGTGGATGTTTTGTCCAGTAGGATCCTATGGGAAACCGTGTCAAAAGCCGTGTAAATAGTAAAAACCGTGTAAATAGTAAAGGTAATGGTGTAGTGTGTTTGAAATGGGCTTGGAGGCAAGAGAGATTTGTCCAGGTAGTAGTATTACAGTCTTGTGCATACAAGCCTGTGAGCTCCCTGTCCCCAGTATTATTTGCTTGTGGTAGCTGCACCATGGATTGACGGACTTTCAGAGATATTATAAGCAGCATCGGTAACATTGGTGGTAGCTATTTTGGGGGCATGAGGGTGTATCTTTTATGGAGTTAAATACAGTTGGCAACCCTATGTGTGGTATCCCCCAGGGGTTGGTATTGGTGCCCACTTTCTTTAATATTTTTATTGATGATTTGGGTGAGGGACTTAAGTGCACTCTCAGTAAGTTTGCAGATGACACCAAGTAGGGGGGAAGTGTCAATCTGCTTGAGGGTAGGAAGGCCCTGCAGAGGGACCTGGACAGGTTGGATCGATGGGCATAGGCCAATGGGATGGCTAAGTGCTAGGTCCTGCACTTTGGTCAGAACAACTCCAGTTTCTTTTCTGTCACTCAGAAATACATCTCCCTCCCCTGCTGAATCCAGTTGAAAGTGCAGCCCAGAACACTGTTGCCCTACCTGGTCAGGTGCATGCCTGCCAATGTCAACATGCCGTGTCTCTCAAAGGTGCATCTGAGATCACATAACCCATAACCATGAGCAAGGCACCAGCCACACAGACAATCTTTCACTCAATCCATTAGTCTTCTTCTTGGGTCCCAATTTCCAAGTGGGAGGATAGAGGACACTACTTGCATTCCTGTCATGGTTTTACTTAGCTGGGCAGCTAAACTCCACCACAACCATTCTCTCACTCTTCCTCCTTCTCAGAAGAGGGGGAGAAGAAATCATGCTGGAGAGACAAAAAGGGTCATGGGTTGAGATAAGAATAATTTAATTAAAGGGAAAAATAAGAGAGAAAAACAAACAAACAAACAAACAAAACAACAACAAAAACAAAACAAAAAACCAACAAACAAGCAAAGGCCGAAGCAAAGAGAGAGAAAAAAAAATCTATTTCCCAATTTCCCATCAAAGAGCAATGGGAAGCAGGGCCTCAATGCATGTAGCAGTTGTTTGGGAGGACAGATGTCTCTATAATGAGAGCTCCCCCTCTCCTTCCCCTTTCCCACCTTTTATTGCTGAGTGTGACATCAGATGGTACGAAATATCCCTTTGGTTGGTTTAGATCAGCTGCCCTGGTGACATCCCCTCCCCACTTCTTGCCCACTCCCAGCCTACTACCTTGCAGAAGGGGGGTATGGAGGGTGTGGGGTAGGGGGTGTGTCTTGATACTGTGTCAATACAACTCAGCAATAGACAAAACATTGGTGTGATACCAATGCTGTTCTAGCTTCAAATGCAGAGCACAACACTATATGGGCCACTGCAGGGAAAATTAACTCCATCCCAGCCAGACACAGTACAATTCCTGATCCTTTTAACACAATTTTCTGAGGGATGTAAAGTTCCTTTTTCATATTGCTGAGTCTCCTCATTGCACGATCATCTGACCCAACGTTAAAGTATAGGAATGGGCAGTAGTCCTCTGGCCCCAGCAGGCTTGGTAGCCTCTTTGTGAGATCATGAATATGGACCCCAGGCAGGCAGCAACTGTCTCTAAGTTTATTCAGATGGCAAATCAGTGCTTCAGTGCCTCTCAGTAAGGAGTCTCTAATTACTGATACCTTTCACACTAATTTGAAGGCACTGTTTCTAGTACAGGTGGTTGGTTGGTTTATCTCTGTACAGTTGCCCTTTCCTGGGTCTTGACTATTGCTCATACACTCTCTGTTTTCCAGCCCCAGATTATCGTGTCTGTTGTGTAGGGACACCCTGGGGGCAAGAGGGAGGCTCATTCTTCTGCTGTGAGCAGAAATGAGACATTTTCTTACTTCTCATATCATTTGGAATGGACCTGGCAATTATCTAAATTCTGAAAGATAGTAGTGATTTGCTGAAAACAATGTAACTATCACATTCCTCTCCTACATCATGTAGCCTTAACCAAAACCTCTTGAGGAAAAAAAATCTGGGATGGATATAGAGGGGATGAATATGAAGGAGGAAAATATACTTAATTGCTTTATTGAAAAATTGCATTCTAATGAAGGCTCTTGAATTCTTCAGACATTGAATCCTTCCTGATCCCCCTTTTTCAGTAGTTATCTATGAAATTTGACTTCAAATATCAATTTGACAAAGGAGACAATCTCTTCTGCATCTCTCAAACTTTACACATATTGGGACATGATGAAATGCAAATAGACAAAATATCATTATTTTAATGGATATTTATTTGTTACTGTTAGAGGCTTCCCAGTGAAAGAACTGACTTGAGATCCAATGACTGAAATATTCCATATTCCTCCCTACATGTCTGTAACAAACTAGAAATGGCATAGCAAATCAACAGTACTGACTAACTTAATTTGAAAATATCTTTCATCACAGGCTATGAATGGAAATTTGCCTGGATAAATTCATGCTCACATAATTCTCAAATGCATCACAATGGGGTCATTTTTGAGCATAATATGGAAAGCATCAGATCTTTTTTCTTTTGTTTTGTTCAGTACATATGTACATATTCCAGCAGGCACCAATCACCATTTTTATACTTAGAGAGAATGATTCTAGATGATCCTGTCATCATTATGTAAACCCATGGAGAAAAGTGAGTATGGATCTCTAACCACTAGTTGCTTAGGCTATGGAGCTGCAACAGGAGGAAATAGTACTTTAAAGCACAACTTTTTATATTGCTTGGAACAGTAGTATGTGCAGCTATTACAATGATTTAATGCCCATGTAAACCTTTCTTGCAGTCATTGTGTAACGCACTTTCTGGCTTTCCAACTCTGAATTATGGATGTTAAAAGTCAATTCTCTCCTAGGTTAGCTATTGTTTGTGTGAATGTTTGAGCTTGTATTCTTGTTCTGTTTCCCTGAAACAGGTCTCCCTTGACTTGAAAACCTTCCAGAGCTTTAGCAGAAATTAAGCAGAGTGTGAAGAAGCCTTTGATTAAAGACATTAATCAGTATTTGGAAAAAACTTACATGATTTGTGAAGATTATGCAAGAAGGGAATGCCAGAATTCAGCTTCAAAGCAACTAATATTAGGGATGATTTTTTTAGGAAAGATCATACTTAAGTACAAACACAGGATTTAATTTTAAATTACATAATGGCTAGTTTGAATAATTAAATATGCTTCTTTTGGGAAACATACGGAAATTTAACAGAAGGCCACATACTCTTTGTAGCCATGCTTGTATTTTATGAATGTGCTTGAGGGAATAATATGTCATTTACATATTTAAAATTCTCAGTATAGGAAAAAATTGTGTTCTTATGTCTTAATAAAAAAAAAAAAATCCCCATTATGTAAAGTTTGTTTAATATGTCCATACACTGTGTTTAACGAAATGTGAAATGACCTGCTTGTTTGATCTCAGACTAACACTATGGGAATTTTTATATGTGCATGTGTCTTAGCCCACCTGAGTACATATACATATATGTCAGTATTAGTGAGACCTGATATGAGAAACATTTGCTTCCAAGCTTGCCCTTGCTTGATCTACTGAGGTATCCTCCAACCCATTTCAGTTTCCACATATGATATCAGTTGTTCCTTGTGGATATGGGCTCCTAGTCTCTTTGGGCTACTCTTTCTGGAACTGGAAATTTATGGTTTTCACTATGAACCTTTAGTCTTTCTGAAAGTATGTGCCAATTGAGGCTGAAATTGTAAAAAGTGTTAACTAGAAAAATATCCAAAATTGGGATCTCAGACATGATTTAATTCTCATCTGCCTAAGGATTTTTGGATTGCCACTTCTTAGAGCTTTGGTAAGTGTTGTAAGTATTGAGATATCAGATATCTTGAAAGTAAACTCTTGTATTTTATATAAAATTTTGAAACAGACTGGTTATCCAGCCTGATGTTCAGATTATTCTTACAGGAAATGACACACTTGCTAATTATTCCAATAGTTGCTGAAGTAAAAATTGCAAGCTTTTGAAAGCAAGTAAAAGCTTCTTTTTAAATACCTTAAATTTTCTCAGAAAAATAATAAAATAAATTTAGAATTTCTAGAGCCTAAATATATGAGAGAGATTTTCTTAATGCCCCTGGAAAGAGTAGAGAGCAGAGTACATGCTCCTTGTTATTAGTGAAATTATTATTTTTCTAATAAAATTGGATATATAGAATTTAAAATTCTATGCTTGGTCAGATATAAATTTCAATATTGCATAAAGTCAAGTGTGCCACTCTGGGCTGTTTCAGTTTCATTAAGAAAACAAACAAACAAAAGAACAATGTAACTTTTCTCAGTTTTGAATTCCATTTTTTCCAAATATTCTTCTAGGCCCAGCTGTCATTCACAGGTTTGAAAATATATGGAAACGTCATACACTATAGGGAGGAACTCCAAACTTCTTCCATGTAAATTATAGCTTGGAGTATATTAGTAAACTGCTGCAACACCTTTTAGCTGGAGGAAATATTTTAGTATTGCTTCTGTCATCTATCCATTGAAGTTTCTCAGCATTTTCTTGAAATACCTGATTATACATAGTCTACCACAGAACATTTAATCTAGTGTGTTGTTTTTGTTATTGCTATTATTATTATTATTGTTTTCAACGTATTCCTCATTTTTGAGGCCAGTATCAGAGTTAAAGAAGACGTATATTATTCAACAGTGAACTAATGAGAGTGTAAAATAGCATAATCAAAGATGGGGACCTGACTCAGAGCGAGAGTGGGGAAGCTAAACAATGAAAACCAACCAGAATTGGTTTTATAAAGTGAAAAGTGGTTTTATAAAGGGTTTTATATGAAAAACGTACTGACTTAACGAAGGTCATTGTAGCTATCCATCTTCGTCACTATCAGTACAGAACTCCATTGCCTTATTCTGAGGCTCAAAAATCAATCCAGAGTCTCTCTTTCAATCCAACATCCCCCAGTTTTTGACTTAATAGAGCAAATCCTAAGGTGGTAGTGAACTGGCTAAAACTATACCCTACTACTGCATATAGTATCTCATGAAGTCTACTGCAGTGCCATCGTCTCCTGATCATCCCTACCAGGCTTAAAAGAATAGTGTTTGAATCCCTTATTGTCACTCTCTTTTCTGAATAAGCTCTTCTAAGGAAAGTTGAGTGTCTCTAACCATCCCTTCTCAGTGGGATCCCTTCTCAGTTCTCCCCTCTCATTCTCTCTTTGTCCCTAAACAAAAAATGAGAACAAACAATTCCTTTCTATTCAACTTTGGTGATTTATTTTTATTATTATTGCAGAAAGAACGGAAAGGAAACAATGAAACACAAAAAAGGGAAACAAGACAGACTGGGATGCACTTGGCAAAGCATCACTTGTCCACAGCAGCTGTGTATGTAATTGTATTAAAGATGTCATCAGCTTCATCTAAAGAGAATAGGCATTTTTCCTTGTTGCCAGCTGAAATTCAGTTATGGGGAAAGTAGCTAAAAGATACCAACAATAGCAGCCATTTAGCACAGGGAGCAGATTTGTAGGGGACAGAGTTTTGGCACACAAGAAATCTCATCATCAGTTATCTGGAAAATTGTTGCCAGATGATACTAAGATTTATCCCAGTTGTTTCATTTTCTTTCATTGCTTTAGTTCTGCATAACTCTTGTTCTTTGTAGTGTTTAACATTTAACATTTTTACCTGTAGGGAAATTTGTATTATACCAAATCTTGTTTGAATTTGCATATGTAAATGTGCCTTTATAAATAAAGGCACAAATAAGCTGTTTCTCATGCACTGACTATAAGAATATAGAGAAGATAGAAAGATTTCTTTGGACTCATGGTCTTGGAAAAACTGGATGAATGAGGGCATTAAAAAGTTGGCTGATTTGATTATGGGGCCACCATCGATTAACTGTTAAAAAAACCACAATGACCTGGAGAGAGTCCCGTAAAAAAAGGCTAATTCATCTACATTCATCTTCAAAAAGGCTGAGAAAAGGACATGGGGAGCTTAGTCAGCCTCATTGTTCTCCCCTAGAAAGCTCTTGGAATGTGTGTACACTCTTGTAATGCATTTCTAGGCATGTAAGGGTCAAAGGAAACTCAACTAGATGCTTTCCACAGGTACCAACATTTCTTCCAACCAATGTTTCTATGGCTGCAATAAATAAGAGGTTTGCCATGACATATATTAAAACTTTTGCACATACCTCTTTGGAAAGTGGCTCTTTATAGTACGGAAAATTGCAAGTACAAGCAAGTAATGGACTTCACACATCTGTCCTCTTACTAGATCCTTCTCACTGAGAAGTGCATTTGGGAGTAAGACTTTAAGATGAGAAGGAAGAAAAACTCATTTCATTTGAGCAAAATGAGCAAGCTCCTTCTATTAGGCTTTACTGTTGAATGTGTCATTTGTGACATTACATAGTGATTTCAGTGGAAATACAGGTGCCTAATAAGTAATGTTTTTAAACACATCTGTTGACTTGGATTCTCTGTAACCTCCTTTCTCTTTGCAGACAGAACCTTAAACTCAAACACATTCTGAAAGAAAGAAATCTGTTTATACCAGTGTGGTGCTTTTACCCTTCTGGACAGCTGAATTCCACCACAGCTGTTCTCTCAATCCCCCTCCTCAAAGGAAAAGGGGGAGAAAATATGGAAAGGGCTTGGGGACTGAGATAAGGGCAAAGAATTTGCTCACCAATTACTATAATGGTCAAAGCAGACTCAATGTAGGGAGCTTAATATAAATTATTGCCTATCACTGGCAGACTAGAACAGAACTAAAGCAAACCAAAAACACCCTCCCCCCATCTATGCTCTTATACACCCTCCCCCTGAGAGGCTCAGGGGAACAGGGAAAGGGGGCTGCTATGAGTTCACAATGCTTCATCTCTGCTGCTCCTTCATGGTCACTCTCTGCCCCTGCTCCACGTGGGATCCCTCCCACGGGATGCCGTCCTTCCCAACCTGATCCTGTGGGAGCTGCCCACAGGCAGCAGCTCTTCAAGAACTGCTCCCACATGGCTTGGGGCCCATCTGTCAGAAGCAAACTGCCGCAGCATGGGTCCCCCACAGACAGTAGCTCCCCCCAGACTCCCTGCTCCTGCGTGGGCTCCTCTCCACAGGCTACAGCTCTGGCACGAGGCCTGCTCCACTGGGGGTTCCTCCATAGGCTGCAGCATGGAAATCTGTTCCATGTGGGACCCATGGGCTGCAGGGGAACAACCTGCTTCACCAGGGGCTTCTCCACAGGCTGCAGGGGAATTTCTGCTGCATGCCTGGAGCACCTCCTTCCCTCCTTCTGCACTGACCTGGGTGTCTCCAGGTCTGGGGCTTGCAGCACAAGAAGGATGTTTATCTGTTAGAATGTGTCCAGAGGAGGGCCATGAAGATGATGAAGGGGCTGGAGCATCTCTCCTACAAAAAAAGGCTGAGAGAGCTGGGGCTGTTCAGCCTAAAGAAGAGAAGGCTCCTGGGTGACCTCATTGCAGCTTTTCATTACTTAAAGGGGGCTTATATAAAAAAGATGGAGAACAATTTTTTACTTGGGCAGATAATGACAGGACAAGGGGGAATGGTTTTAAACTAAAATAGGAGAGATTTAAATTAGAGGTTAGGAGGAAATTCTTCACTCAGAGGGTGATGAGGCACTGGATCAGGTTGCCCAGAGAAGCTGTGGATGCCCCATCCCTGAAGGTGTTCAAGGCCAGGTTGGGTGGGGCTGTGGGCAACTTGATTTAGTAGATGGCATCTCTACTCATGGAAGAGGGGTGGTGAAACTAGATGATATTTTAGATACCTTCCAACCCTAGCCACTTTATGATTCTATGATTCTGTTTTTTATTCCTTGCTCTCCCAGCTGCTGTTGTGCAGCAGTTTTGTTTATTTGTTTGTTTGTTTGTTTTCTCCTTTCTTAAATATGCTGTCACAGAGGTGCAAACAGCGTGGCTTACTGTCTCAGCTCTGGCCAGTGGCAGGTCCCTTTTGGATCCTGGTGGAGGTGGCTCTGGTGGGACATGGGGCAGCTACTGGGCTGGGCTCACAGAGGCCACCCCTGCAGGCCCTTGCTACCAACACCTTCCCAAGTAAACCCATACAATCATCTTAGTTTTAGAATATAATTTCATGGTGTGAATTTACTAATATATTGGATATTATGTAGTTTTGAGAGTTTTTTAGAACTTGATTACAAGAACACTTTTGGGTGGGAATTGTTCTCTTTATTACATTTTGACTGAATCATGAGCCTACACAGTATATTTTCTACATTAAAAGCTGATCTTCACTCCAAAAATGTGACCTCTGCCATCTTGACTGGGACAGCCCACTATAAATACTCTTTCAGTGCAAATTTTGAAAGATATTTGTTTTGCTGTGTCCCTAAGTGTTTGTTTGTTTTACCATGATCCTATCAGGAGTGTGGATTTTATGTTTATTCCATCATACATTACTTATGTCTACTGATTCTACCTGTTCCCCACCTCTGGTCCAGCATTTTTATTTATTTATTTATTTATTTATTTATTTTTGTTAGCGTAAGCAGTTAGTAATAACAAGTAGCATAACCTTAATTATGCCTTGAAAGCACAAGCAGATACAGTGGCAGTGTGTATAGCTCAGGGGCATAAAATGTCTAAATCTTACAAATGCTTTTTTAGAATAGTAAAGATTCCGTGAGATTGACTGTAGAATAACTGCACTAAAGTATACATGTATATTTTATCCTGAAACCTGAAGACTTTGGACTGAAAAGTACCAACAATCTGAAAAAGGTAGAAGGAATATCCTGCAAAACACTAGGCTTTGTCATAATGTATGCTTGTTTCCATTTTAAGAAGTACATTTACTTACAGTTTATTCACTATTACTATCCCCAGTTTAGAATTAAGAATGAAAAATGTAGAGCAAGCAATAAATAGCATTATATTTCAGAACAGCCTTCATTTTCTAGATCACTAACTTCTTCAGAAGAAAAAATATCAAAATAAAATTATTAAAACCTACTTTGGAATACAACAAACCATTAGATGATTTCATAAAGAACAATTATTACTTCATTGCGGGTGTTTAAATTAACTTCTGTTGATGTTTTAATATCTGTGTAAAGAAAGTAGTCTGTGAAAAAAAATTGCTTTATATTTGCTAATTACATAAAAAATATATAAGCAATATGTTAACCACTTAATGATAAGTAATTTTGCTCATATAAATACTAAAATATTAAATTTAGTCTTTGAATGAAGTGTTATGATTTCTGAATAGTATGTAAAATCAGCATAGTGAAAATGATTCAAATACTATTTTCATAAATTAAAGGTATATACTCAATAGAATTTCTCCTGTACTCTGTTCTGTCTTGTCAGATTGTTCATTCCTTCTCCTATATCTATTTTTTAATCTAGATTCCTTTTTGCACCTCCAATTATGTGTGTTCTTGGACATTTGTTTTTGGACTAAGTCCTATTCTTATTCTGTTAAATGTGATGTTTCTATTTACCTCTTAGAGAGCAGGACCAGAACTAATCCTTTATTTTGGGGGAAGATGTAAGGAAAACAAAACAAAAGAAGCCAACCAACCAACAAAAAACAAACAAGCAAACAAACAAAAAAATTAGTAGACATTTTCTCCATTAATTAATTAAATTACATTATGAAAGAAAGCTCATGTTTCCTTTTGGATACTTTAGTGAACAGAAGGGATTCTTACAACCTGAATAAACCTTGAAATGAATGCACTCCATGCTGGCTTCAGAATAACAATGAGGTTCACTGTGTTCTGAAGACAGTTTAGTCACTGCACAGACAGCTCCTCTGTTGTTCTTGCCATAGGGGAATATCTGCTCAGCTAGAGCAATACAGATTCTTAAACATTTTTGCACTCAACTAAATCTGGAGAGAGATATATGAATAACTGCAGAGCCACTGGGTCCTGACCCTGACCTGAACAGAAATGTTTTGCTAGTGTATCACGGCCACTTCCTCATTTTACAACTAGGATTAATTAAATGGGTCATTCATATTCCTTAAGAGGGGCCAATCACCTTCTTATGCAGAGGCAGACTGTAAACCTTTACTCACTCTGATGTACTTTCTAACATTAACTCTGTAAATAATTGCAAAGGTAAAGGTTTAATTGTTCAGTGTTTCAGGTAAGTTAACTGCCCATAGTCCCACTTCTGAGTACTGGAACTGTGAGATACCAAATTTCATAGAAAGGATGTTTTATGGTTGACCTTTATTCTCTTGCAGTTCCTAACAAATAATCCTTTTAAGGCTAAGCACATATCCTTTATTTTATTATGAAATATCTCTGTCAGGCAATTAAAACGGATATGTAAAAAAAAAAAAAAAAAAAAAAAAAAAGGAAACAAACAATCTGTAAACAATCTGTTTGCCGAATCTTAACTCTAGTCAGATTTACAAATTAACAGATAAATTCACATGTTTTTGACAGCTCTCACATGAAAAATTTTCTCCATGGTTTATAAGCAATCTGCTCTGGAAATCATAACTTTAGCTTTCTTTGATTTTTCTTTTTTTTTTTTTTTTCATGTTCATCTTCATGAGCTATACTCAGAAACTGTTTATGAAAACAGCTTTTAAATTTTTTACTTTAGATACTTTTTTAAAGGTTTAATTTAACTACTCCTTTTTGTTTGTTTGTTTTTGTAGAAAGTAGGATATTTCTGAGGATTTCAATAAGAGAAATATTTTCCAGAGAAATATCTTATTGCATTACATATGGTATTATGTATTGTGGTACAGAGACATATTTCTGAATGAACTTACTGAATAGTAGCTAGCTGAGAGGAATAGTGGATATGAAGTTTGGAGGGAGCTTATTGAAGATTCTTTCTGAAATTGAAGTAACTACGGCACAAAAATGACAAAATAAAAATTAAAGATTTCAAGGATTTGGTGAGTTTTACCCAAAAGTCCTAAGAGAAAGCAAGGATGAAATAGATGGTTTACTAACAATGGCAAACTTCCTTACCTTTTGGTGACTGTCTGCTGACAAATGTGTACTCAGATACTAAGAAACCTTCTTCAGAGAATCCTTTGGAAAAGATCTGTAAACCTAATGTCTATACAAGATAAATTAGCAGAAACTGGAAGAATAATATTAGTGGACACTTGGATACTACATGAATTACTGTGAAAGAGTCAGCATGGCCCTGTGAAGAAAATTCCTTCTTTACAAACCTCTTGTTTTTGTAAGGTTTTGTTTGTTTCTTTCCTTTTTTGTTTAATAGATCAGGAATGTGATTTTTTTTCATATACTTAGATTCAAACAGGCTTTTGACAAATTCCATTATCAAAGGCTTTTTGGACACTTAAGCAGCACTAACAGAGAAAAAAGAAAATGTACCTGCTTGTGTAAATGAATAAGTAAAAGATAATAAACAAATGGTAGGAGCAAATTGTACGATCTTTCAAAGGAAGCATATGACACATGGAATTCAGGGATTATCACCTGTGTAGGTTCACGTACGGTATCATGGATCATGTTTCCTACGGATGAATAACATGAGGTGTTTATTTACTTTGCACCATCACAGACCTCAAGCATAGTCATTCTGTTCACATGTGCTGACTCTTCTAGTGACAGGAATGTCTTCTTTGAATTCCACCTGGATTTGGATTTTGGAAATATTTATACTTGTCTTTTTGGCTCTGAGAAACAGAGACAGATATATGCAATCCTCTTCCTCACTTTGAATTTTTAGGTTTGTTTCAGATCTAGAGAGATGCTTACAACAAGTTGAAAATATACCATTGTGGTGTTATACATTTCTCATGAGGAATACGTACTCCACAATTTCAGCATGTATAAATCTAAGTTAGAACTAGGTAATGGTTGTGTTCTTGTGGTTTAATTCACATCATCCCTACAGAGATCTGTAATCAGCGCAGAAAAAAACTTGCTAAGTTGGTAATCTATTTGCACCTAGATTTTTAGGAAGCATATAGCAGAAGAGTATGTGAGAGAAATTTTCTTATGTTAATATTTTCATTTTCTTATCACTTACACCTGCAGTAATAAAATTGAAATATTAATGGCAAAAAAAATCTGTGGTGCTGTGATGTCTAAACTAGTGCTGATCAAAGCCAGTAAGTCCACTGAGCAAAGCAGAGTTATGGAGAGCTATACTCATGCATCTATAGGGAAGATAACCACCTTCAACACAGTTTACTAGCTTGGTTTCAGCTCTGTGTCAGTCTGACCGTATTACTGTCATCACTGAAGCTTATATCTTCTCCATCTTCTGAGAGTTCTGGTCTCCAGGTTAGTGTGCAACACACCAGTAGCTGCTTGTGATGCAGTCTATTGTTAAGAAATATGCCAAATAAACATGATTTTCCACTGGAAGTTGTTTTTATGGAATGTTGAAATGGCTGGAGGTTCTGACTATAAGAAAAGTGTGTAGAGGAGAAAAAAATGCTTCAAATGTGTTTATTAGAATACTTTATGAGTAAACTAGATACACATCATAAAGTTCAGCAATTAAAGCTCAAAAATGCTCAAAATTAAAGCCCAAATTAAGCTCAACAATTAAAATACAGTTAAGTGGTTGCTCTATTATTTGTGCTTTTACCAAGTGGTACAACATTTATCTGAATTCCACAAAACTCATTTAGACTCTTTGTATGGAATTAGTCTTTAACTAACTTTAAACATTTTCAGTGTAAACACATTTGTGCTAATTATGCTAGCAGCCCTTTAGAATTAATTATGCAAGAGAGATGAATTGTAATTCAGATGGGACAAGTTCTTAAATCTCTGATGAGATATGAACACACCTATGTTAGCAGCCCCCATCTGGGTAAAATCATTACTTTTATGGCAACTTACCACAGCAGAAGATTTAACTTACAGTTATGGCAGAGCATCCTTCCAGCGTATCTTTTGTTCATACATATAGATGTTGTTCTTGCTGCAACCTTTAATTTCAGGTAAATTCAAAAATTGAAAGTTGAATTGTATCAAAACTTCTGTACCTGACTTTTTGATACAATTGTTTGTTTGGATCTATTTTATGAAACCACCAAAGTGTTAGTCACTGTACTCTGGTAACAAACTTATCATGACCTTCCTTTGATTAAAGGCAATAACACAATGAAACATCTCAGTGCAATAATTACTGTTATTTTAAAAGTTTTGTTTGTTTGTTTGTTTTTTGTTTTTTAATCCTACAAAAACCTTGCAAATCAAATTTAATCAAAGTCAAAAGATGAAGAAAATGCACAAGGTAATAAATAATAACAAAATATTACATCATTTGAGAATCATTTAAAGTACAAAAATTTTAAATCAATTTGTAACGCAAGAATAGGTTAACAACATACATTAATTAAATGAATACTTCATCAATACATAATAGCATAACTTTGGAGTGAAGAATATTGCTAAACAATATATTTTAGTAGGTCAAAGAATAACCCAATGTCATGGTCAGGCTTCCTATGCAGATGCTGAAAGGGGACTTAGGTACCTTCCTACACAGTCAGGACACCACTGATTAATGATGGTTGACATATCCTGATGGCCTGATGGCAGCATGCTGTCAGGAGGTCCCAAGGCAAGGGCAGACAGAGCTTTCAGGGCTCTGGCCTATGGCATCTATCCTGGTGCACAGAGCTGAGCCTGATGCTGCTGGGGTCCTCCTGAGCTCTGAGTGCTCCATGAGGCTGTGGATCTGAGGAGGGAACCTGTCCAAGCTCGGACCTGGTTGTTGGTGTGAGAGGGACAAAATATGTGTCTGGGCCCACAGCAGTGGCATGGCAACTGGAGTAGGGTCTCCTACCATTAACTTCAAAAATCCAATAATTTATACCTGTGACAAGCTGTAAAAATAATGATTTTGCCAATTTTAAGCACATGTACCTGTCTGCATGCCAGTGTTGCCCTATGGACATTGAAAACCTGGAGTCTCTGTGCTAGAGTTTCATAAATAAAATTATACTTTCTATTTCCTACATGGTACTAAGTAGGACTTAGTACTGCACTAAAATTCTTAGTTTCATAAAGTTGGAATCCTGGCTTTGTATTCTGAGAGTTTTGATGGATGAAGTGATCTATAATGATTGAGTCAGTTCTTTAATGAAGAAAGAGTGAGCACAAAGAGGTTACTTGTTCCTTGTCCTCAGAAAGACAGGTATTGGCCATGATTTTCTGCCATTAAATTTTATCAGGATGGTAGAAGAAACTTAAACGTATTATAACTGCACATGTAGAGAATGATTAAACCACCAAAATATGATGCTGTCCTCTCAAATCACTTCAGTGTACACTTTAGATCCACTTATCCAGAAGCTGGAGACAAGTCTTCAGTGCTTGCTTTTCAATATAATAGTTTCATTGTAGATGACAGACTATTCTTGCAACAATTCTAGGCAAAAAGTCGATCTTTACTGACATTTCACTTTACAGTATTTGTGATATTATGTTTATTTTCAACTGAACATAAAAAGAACTATAGCTATATAGTCACTGTTTCATTGAATCATAGAATGGTTTGCATTGGAACATTAAAGAACATTTAATTTCAACCCCCGTGCCATGGGCAGGGACACCTCCCACTAGATCAGGTTGCTCAATGCCCCATCTAGCCTGGCCTTCAACACTTCCAGGGAGGGGGCATCCACAACCTCTCTGGACAACCTGATCCAGTGCCTCATCACCTTCTAATTGAAGAATTTCCTCCTAACCTCTAATCTAAATCTCTGCTTCTTTTAGTTCCTTGTCCTGTTGTCCGCCTAAGCAAAAATTCACTCTCCATCTTTTTTTATAAGTCCTCTTTAAGTACTAAAATGCTGCAATGAGGTCACCCCAAGACCTTCTCTTCTTTAGGCTGAAAAGCCCCAGCTCTCTCAGCCTTTCTTTGTAGGAGAGGTGCTCCAGCCCCTTCATCATTTTCATGGCTCTCCTCTGGACTCATTCCAGTACTTTCACATCTTTATTTTTTTTATTTATTTATTTTTTTTTTTGTGCTGGGGGCCCAAGAGTTGAATGCAGTACGCCAGTTGGGCTCTCTTGAGAACGGAGTAGAGAGGGAAAATCAGCTCCCTTGATCTGCTGGCCATGCTTCTTTTGGTGCAGTCCAGAATGCTGTTGGCTTTCTGGGCTGCAAGCGCACATTGCTGGCTCATGTTGAGCTTCTCGTCAACCAGCTGTCCCAGCTCCTTCTCATCAGGGCTGCTTTTAATCCATTCTCCATCCAGCCTGTATTTGTAGTTGGGATTGCCCTGACCCAGATGCAGGACCTCATGAGGTTCACACAAGCCCACCTCTCAAGCAAGTCAAGGTCCCTCTGGATGGCATCCCTTCCCTCCGGATTGTCAAAGGCAAACTTGCTGAGAGTGCACTCAGTCCTATACTGTCGCAATACAGACCACTGAGGAACACCACTCGTTACTGATCTCCACCTGGACATTGAACCACTGGCCACAACTTTTCGAGAGTGACCATCCAACCAGTTCTTTACCCACGAAGTGGTCCATCCATCAAATCCATATCTTTCCAATTTAGAGACAAGTATATCATGGGAGACAGTGTCAAATGCTTTGCACAAGTCCAGGTAGAAGATGTCAGTTGCTCTTCCCCTATCACCAATGCTGTAACCCATTGTAGAAAGCCACCAGAATTGTCATATTCTGATTTTTGCACCTTCAGGTTGCTCAGATGGTCTTGAACCTGATCTTCTACACTTGATGGTTCATCATTCTCCTAGTCCCCACCTTTGCCTTCTGGGGCCCAGGCCATGTGGCTGAAGCTCATCAGTTTGTAAAGGTTGACTTTCTAGAACTGGCCATGGCCCTTACTCATGAGAAATGAATCATTACATACATGGCTAAGTCATGGAATAGATCTCAGGTCAAAATTTTTTCACCTTATTTTACACATTTCATTAGTGTTTTATTTTGTACTTTGCCTTTTTCTCTTGAGCTTTAGTATCAGACCTAAGGCAGATTCTTGATTCTTTTTTTTTTTTTTTTTTTTTTTTTTAATATTTGTAATAACACTGAATAAAATTATATTAATAACTGTATATTAATGATTCATAGATACTTAACATGCTCCAATAGTTATGATCATTTGTTCCTCTATATTTTCTATTTTCCAAAAGTTCAGTGTATTGTGCTCTTTGTTAATGAAGGAAATTGATTGAAATAACCATATTGCAATATGAAATAGGTTCACAGAATGTTAACTGTATTGTTGTGATGCCATCATAAAGCTTATTCTTTAGATCTATTTCATTGTTTTATGAGAGAAGGGCCACTTTTAAAAGCTACCTGAAGGAATGTAAATAAATATTACTGGAGAAGTGTTAGTTAATCCTTATGAAGAGTGAAACACACTATCATGAAATACACATCCTCAGCCAAAATTAAAAAATATATCTATTTCAATTAAAAAAAAAAAAAAAAAGTTACAGACATTTTGAATTCCTTTATCACTAAGTTTTCTAGTCTTCTTCTTCATTTCTCTTGTTTATCCAAAATGTGATATAGGTTATTTTCTAAAGAGAAACACAGAGTTTGATATTATGTATCTTAAAAGCTCACACTACTATCCTTCAGTGTTATGCAGATGCAGTGTATTCATGTAGTACAGATAATAAGACAATATATTATAAGGGATCTTTGACATGCTTGTTCAGAATATTCCCCGCAAGAAGTACAAATTTAGCCATTTCTTTTCCAAAGAGTTTGCATCTGGGCAGAAATTATGTCATAGTCCATTTTCCAGAATATCTAAAGGGGAATTATAGGGTAGATGCAGAGAAGTGTTGAGATGCTTAATTTCAAGTTGCTTTTATACAAAAAAAAAAAAAAAAAAAAGTAGCTGGAGGGAGTATGGAAGGTATGGAAGGACTTAATGTGTTTAAAAGGAGAATTCACAAAATACTGCAACCTCAATAAATCCATAGATGTTGGTCAATGGGAAGTGAAAGGATGAATTTACTGAGGACAGTATATTCCAGTAGGTGGGATGGTATTAAATTCATGCTTTCCTACATACTTCTAGGACTAAGCTACATAATGGTATACTTGGGGATTAGAGAATTCAAGCTCTTGCAGAGAGATGTAGTGGGATTTGAATATCTTCATGGCAACCTACAACTGTGCCATCAAGAGATGCATCTACAGAGGCAGGAGTCCCCTTCAAGTTTTGTTCCATATCTACATGATCTAACAGTGAATTGTAGATTTAAACTACAGGAGTTCTTGGCTTACCAAACTGTTTTTGTAACAGCTTTCTAACATGCAGAAAAACACTGAAGCTCTTAGGTTTTCTATTGAAAGATGTAAAACAGTTTCTCATGAAATGTATGTATACTTCTATTTATGGATACAGACTGTGAAGAACACACTGGGATTAATGCAAAGTGCTTTTTGGTTTGTTAGTGAAAGATATTGCAACTTGAATGGCAGATGAAATCACTAAAGACAAAGGAATCCTGATGGAATTGTACAGGTATTACAAGGAATCTTTTGTCCAAAGGGGAAGTTTCACATTATAGACGCAACAAATTTCTGTATGAAATGACACAAACATGCAAAATGAAGTAAACCAATAAAACGCTATCATTTGGAAACAGGAAAAAAAAAAAGAAATGTAAAGAAAATAGTAACTTAACATTGATGTTCACAAAAACATTCTGTTCTGGAGAAGAAATGCTTAAATAAAAAAGAACACAGTGAGGTCAGGAGAACAACTGACCACATACTGGACATTTGAATAGATGATATGAAGGACAGAGAGAAACAAATAACTTTTGTGACTTCATCACAGTTACATGTCTGATCATAGATTAAGTAAATACAATGATATACTGCCCTCTGCATATTAGCAAAATGATGTAACAGTAACATTGCTGGACATTACTTGTAATATGAATGAATGATCCAAGCAAAAATGGTATGATACCTCTTCTGGAATCAAAAAACCAGTTTGTGCTAGGGGTAACACAAGTGACCTTCACAGAGATGCTTGTGATACTTAAGAAGAACACAGAAGGAGAGTGATATGAAAGGTTTTTTTGGTACTTATACTGATGTTGTAAAAAGAACTAATGAACAGTAGAAAATATAAAGAAATCGAAGAGGAGACTAAGTCAGAGAGAACTTGTTTACTAAAGATGAAATGCTCTGTTTCTTACATATAAATTGGGTTAACGTTTTCACCATAAAAAGATGTTTGGTACTATTGTTAAGAACATAAGCTCCCCCGTTCAGTAGGTGTTTACAATTACTGAAAAAAGACCTTAGGCCAAAGAGGGCTTTTCTTTTACACTGTAAAAGTACATTCAGAGTTTCTGAATTGAAAAACATAATTTGTTCCTCCTTTGCATGCATTTTACAAGAAAAATTCAGTACTTTTGACAAACTAATAACATGACAAGCACCAGGGTGTCTCTCTGCAACCAAAGAAACAGTTCTTCAAATAATAAAGCAGATATCTCTGGTTTGTATTCACAATTATGACCTCTATTCTTGAGCTAGGTTTATAACACAGCTTGCTTTTCTTCTTTAAAAATTAGGTAACAATTTTTAAGTCCTTTAAAAATCACAGAGATAGGGACTATGCTGTTTAGTATAGTCATCTCTGAGGCTGGCCCCATACCTCCTTCAATTAAAATGTAACCAGAATATATTAACAGGAAGGGAATAAAAAATTCCTTCAGGAATATTTTAGACATCCCAGTGTCTGTCTAATTCTCCAGGAAGGCAGAAGATACAGTTTCAGGCTCCTGCTCCAAACAAGATCAATCCAAAATAGTTGTAATGGCCTTATGTCTCTCATGCCTGAAGTCCCCATGCAAGTACACAGCTGTTGAACAGCTTCTGTGTTGGAGCTCAGGTAGATAGAGAGGACAGTTATGGGGTCATACAGGCAAGATAGCTGATGACTGGGTTTAATTTTGAAGTCTGAATTCCCTAGATGACCTTCTCTCTTTACAGCTGTTTTTCTCTATGTCTCACCTCCCCTGGGGTCTACTGACTAATGTTATGATACATAACCTTTCAACAGACATTCTGGGGGCCATTGGTAATATGGCTTATCTAGACCAAGCCATATGTCTTCTGAAGAACTAAAGCAGACAATTCTGTGAATAGATTCCACCTGTTTTTGTTACCCTTTGCAGTTCAGTGCCTGCTACTTCAGAGTCAATTCTCCCCATGGACTTTATGATCCTGGTTACTAATACAGGTGAATGAACACCCAATATTTCTCTTCTCCGTTTAACCTTAACAGAAGATGACAGCCTTCCTTAACATTAGCCAAAAGTCTGGTGGATGATTCCTTTCAAAATGTCATGGGAAAACAGGAAGATAACATATGACTTAGTGCTTATGATACAGAAACCTTAACAGGATATGGTAGAAGACAGCAAAAAAAAAAAAAAAAAAAAAAAAAAAAAAAAAAAAACAGTAAGAGAAGTAGATTACTGAGCACATAATGTCATGGTTTACCTTCTGTTCAAGTACTAATGGAAAAAAGATGAGTTTTAAGAGTTTGCCAAAACAAAATTAGTTCAGTTTACAACATAAAAATATATACTCACAAACTTGTTCTTGAAATTGCTATGAAAATGCAACTTATTATTTTTAAATTTTGATGTTTTTTTTTATTTATTATTGGTGTACTTGAATTTTTCATAAAACATAACCATTAAAGACCATAACTGATGATCTTAAGGGTCTTTTTCAACCTAAATGATTCTATGATTCCATAAATGAGAAAATTACTATAATTCTGAGATGGAGTATTGATGGAATAGAGAGATAATATATCTCCGTCGTTCCAGTATAGAATTGTTTCTGTAACATTGTTTCTGCTGTCTGGTGCAGCATAAATGATTCTTGTAATGGGAACTTTAAATATCCCTTTGAAACAATGTTGCATTTTTAATAGCCTGGGTATTAGGCATTTTTTATGAGATTTAGCCCAGATTTTCTACATTCACTTTCATTTTGAAAGTCTAGGGTAACACAGTTGCAATAATCACTGTCCCAGCCTTAGAAATCAAATAGTCATAGAAATCCAATAAATTAACATCCCAAAAAGGCAGAAGAGGAGAAAGGAAAATATTCTTAGTGAATCTTTGAATTCTCTCCAGTCTCAGAGATTTATGCTTCAAAAGGTGCTCCCCACTGCCCCAGTCCTTCATATCACAGAATCACAGAATCACAGAATTTCTAGGTTGGAAGAGACCTCAAGATCATCAAGTCCAACCTCTGACCTAACACTAACAGTCCTCCACTAAACCATATACCTAAGCTCTACATCTAAACATCTTTTAAAGAACTCCAGGGATGGTGACTCCACCACTTCCCTGGGCAGCCTGTTCCAGTGCCTCACAACCCCTTCGGTAAAGAAGTTCTTCCTAACATCCAATCTAAAACACCCCTGGCACAACTTTAGCCCATTCCCCCTCGTCCTGTCACCAGGCACGTGGGAGAATAAACCAACCCCCACATCGCTACAGCCTCCCTTAATGTACTTATAAAGAGCGATAAGGTCACCCCTGAGCCTCCTCTTCTCCAGACTGAACAAACCCAGCTCTCTCAGCCAATCCTTGTAGGACTTGTTCTCCAGACCCCTCACCAGCTTCGTTGCCCTTCTCTGGACTTGCTCAAGCACCTCGATGTCCTTCTTGTAGCAAGGGGCCCAAAACTGAACACAGTACTCGAGGTGCAGCCTCACCAGAGCCGAGTACAGGGGGACAATCACTTCCCTAGCCCTGCTGGCCACACTGCTTCTTATACAAGCCAGGATGCCATTGGCTTTCTTGGCCTCTTGAGCACACTGCTGGCTCATATTCAGCCGACTATCAACCAATACTCCCCTGTCCTTCTCCACCTGGCAGCTTTCCAACCACTCATCTCCCAGCCTGTAGCTCTGCTTGGGGTTGTTGCGCCCCAGGTGCAGGACCCGGCACTTGGCCTTGTTGAACTTCATGCAGTTGACCTCAGCCCATCGGTCCAGCCTGTCCAGATCCTCCTGCAGAGCTTTCCTACCCTCGAGCAGATCAACACATGCACCTAACTTGGTGTCATCTGCGAACATACTGAGGGTGCACTCGATGCCCTCCTTCATCGATGAAGATATTAAAGAGGACCGGCCCCAGCACCGAGCCCTGGGGAACACCACTAGTGATCAGCCTCCAACTGGATTTGACTCCATTCACAACGACTCTTTGCTCCCAGCTATTCAGCCAGTTTCTAACCCAATGAAGCGTACACCAGTCCAAGCCATGAGCAGCCAGTTTCTTGAGGAGAATGCTGTGGGAAACGGTGTCAAAAGCCTTGCTGAAGTCAAGGTCGACCACATCCACAGCCTTTCCCTCAACCACCAAGCACGTCACTTTGTCATAGAAGGAGATCAGGTTCATCAAGCAGGACCTGCCTTTCATAAACCCATGCTGACTGGGCCTGATCGCCTGCTTGCCCTGCAAGTGCCGCGTGATGACTCTCAAGATAATCTGCTCCATGAGCTTCCCTGGCATTGAGGTCAAACTGACAGGCCTGTAGTTTCCCGGGTCTACCCTCTGGCCCTTCTTGTAGATGTGCGTCATGTTTGCTAGCCACCAGTCAACTGGGACCTCCCCCGAGAGCCAGGACTGTTGATAAATGATGGAAAGTGGCTTGGCCAGCTCCTCGGCCAGTTCTCTCAGTACCCTCGGGTGGATCCCATCCGGCCCCATCAACTTGCGCACATCATTTCTTCGTGGATAGTGAGGGCCACATTCTGCTCCCCATCCCCTTCCACCAGCTCAGAGTACTGGGTATCCAGAGAACAACTGGTATTGCCGCTAAAGACTGAGGCAAAGAAGGCATTAAGCACCTCCGTCTTTTCCTCATCTTTTGTAAAAAGGTTTCCTCCCGCATCCAGTAAAGGATGGAGGTTTTTCTTAGTCCTCCATTTTGCATTGATGTATTTGTAAAAAGGTTTTTTGTTGTCTTTAACGGCAGTAGCCAGATTGAGCTCCAGATGAGCTTTGGCCTTTCTAATTTTGTCCCTGCACAGCCTCGTAACATCCTTATAGTCCTCTTCAGTGGCCCGCGCTTTTTTTCCAAAGATTATAAACCCTCTTTTTAGTCCTAAGCTCAAGCTGCAACTCTCTGTTGAGCCAGGCCGGTCTTCTTCCACACCGGCTCATCTTTTCCCCACGCCGGCACGTGGGGACAGACCACTCCTGCGCCATTAAGATTTCCTTCTTGAAGAGTGCCCAGCCTTCCTGGACTCCTCTGCCCTTCAGAACCACCTCCCAAGTGACTCTATCAACCAGTGTCCTGAACAGTTCAAAGTCAGCCCTCCGGAAATCCAATACAGCGGTTTTGCTTGTCCCCTTCCTGGTCTTGCCAAGAATAGAGAACTCCACCATTTCATGGTCACTCTGCCCAAGACAGCTCCCAACCACCACATCTCCCACTAGTCCTTCTCTGTTTGTGAAGAGAAGGTCTAGCGGGGCACTTCCCCTGGTAGGCTCACTAACCAGCTGCATCAGGAAGCTATCTTCCACGCTCTCCAGGAACCTCCTAGACTGCTTTCTCTGGGCTGTGTTATGCTTCCAGGATATGTTAGGGAAGTTGAATTCGCCCACGAGAACAAGTGGTGATGATTTTGCAACTTTTGTCAGCTGCCTGTAGAACTCCTCATCAGTCTCCTCATCCTGGTTCGGCGGTCTATAACAGACCCCCACCAGGATGCTAGCCTTGTTGGCCTTCCCACCGATCCTAACCCATAGGGATTCAACCTTGTCATTCCCAGCCTCGAGTTCGACAACATCGAAAGATTCTCTAATATAGAGAGCCACACCACCACCCCTTCTGTGCTTCCTGTCCCTTCTGAAGAGCCTATAGCCAGACATTACAGCACTCCAGTCATGAGAGTGGTCCCACCACATCTCCGTGATGGCAACCACGTTGTAGCCTGCCTGCCGCACAATGGCTTCCAGCTCCTCCTGTTTGTTACCCATGCTGCGTGCATTAGTGTAGATGCACATCAGCTGGGCCATTGCCTTATCCCCCGGCCTTGCCATTGTTCCCCCTGGCACAGCTCCAACAAGCCTTGTTTCAGCCCCATCCCCCATTTTACCTAGTTTAAAGCCCTCTCAATGAGCCCCGCCAGCTCCTGGCCCAGGATCCGTTTTCCCCTTAGAGATAGGTACCCGTCTGCAGCCATCAGGCTGGGTGCTGAGTAAAGCACCCCATGGTCAAAAAAAAAAACAAGATTTCTGCGCTGGCACCAGCCCCTGAGCCATTTATCAGATGGGCTTTTCGTGTCAGTACCCCTCCCTGCCACCGTAGGGATAGGCGAAAACACCACCTGTACTCCTGCTCCATCCACTAATCGCCCCAGCCCCCTAAAGTCCCGTTTGATAGCCTTGAGGCTTCTCTCTTCAGTGTCATCACTGCCAGCCTGGACTGTCAAAAGAGGATAATAGGCAGAGGGGCGAACCAGGTTGGGAAGCTTCCTGGCAACATCCCTGACCCTGGCCCCAGGGAGGCAGCAGACTTCCCTACGGGTAGGGTCAGGCTGACAAATAGGGCCCTCTGTTCCCCTGAGAAGAGAGTCTCCCACCACAATCACCCTTCTTTCTTTCTTGTTGGAGGCAGTCCTGAGGCGTGGAGTCAACTTCCTCGCCCTAGGCATCTTCCTGGGTAGACTTTCTACCTCTTCCTCAGCTACTGGTCTCTCAAGCTCCAGGGCCTCAAACCTGTTGCATAGGGGCACCTGGGAAGGTGGGGCCGGTAGGGGAGGGCATTGCCTGTGAGGTCGAGCAGGGACCTGTCTCCATTCTTCCTCAACTCCCAGGTCCCCTCCCTCTGCCCGACAGCGACAGGGCAGGGGGTCCACCCCCATTTGGGGTGTCTCACCTCGGAACCTCTCCCTGAGGCCCTGCAGGGAGTTGCTCCACCAGTCTATCTCCTGCTCACACTCCCTGATATCCCTCAACCTCTTGACCTCCTCCTTGAGCTCTGCCACCATGCGGACCAGGTCGTCTACCTGCTCACACCTCATGCATGCAGTTTGTCTGCCTCCCGCCGATGGCAGCAACAGGCTCAGGCACTCCCTGCATTCGATGACCTGAACTGCTGCAGTTTTGAATGGGTAGTCGGTCTGGGTGTGTACTGTCGTTTTGGAGAGCACACTGTGCCTGGTGTACACCATTGTAGCCTAGGTAGTGGCTGTCATTACAGGAGGTGTTCGTATGGGCGGGGGGAGCGCTCCGCCCTTCATGCTCGCCCTGCCTGCACCTGCTGCACCACTCCCTTCTGACACACCACACCCTGTTTGCCTGCTCTGTTCGCTGCGCTCCTGGTCGCTCGCGCTCCCTAGGGGCAGCTTTTGAATGGCCGGGGAGGGGGCGCTGCTGGCTCCGCCTATGCCTCGTCAGCCTCCCTCATGAGGGCTGCCGGGTCTTGGTGGCTCCCTCAAGTAGGCTTGATGCCAGAAAAATTATCCCTGCCTGGCCTGATCCCCCACTCCGCTGCAGAATGCGTCTGATGCACGTGGATGAAATTCCATTCTTAGTCCAGATTTAGAAATCCCTTTAATCTTTTTATAAGATACCCTTATCAAGGGACAAAAATAGCATATGAAATGTCATGCTTTAATTGTAAAAGGGACCTCAAGAAAATATCAGCAAATGTGTTAGTTTTTCTTTTCTATTTACATTAAGCATATAGCATTTGGTTCTCAGGTATATACTCTGCTACTAGTGAAGACTGTTATCCCATCACTGCTTAGCTCAGGGTTTATATTCTTTAGATTTTTGTATTTGGCTCATTTATTATCTGTAGCCTTAATATTACTACAGTGTTTAAATCAATTCCTGCTTTTTCCTATTCTCTCTAGGATTTTTATTTATTTATTTATTTATTTTTCCTGGTACTGAGCTGACTAGAATGTTGTTCTGTGCCTCTATGATATCTTATAGAAATGAGAAATTGTTTTGTCCTTGGTTCCATGTTTCTTCATAAGCTGATGAAAATGAATTCAACTCTTTAAATGGGATCCAGTTTCACAGGACATATTTTCTCCTGAAGATGAAACTTCCCCAAATTATGTCCTATTTTTCACAAGCTAAGAAGATGCAGCTGTGCAATTACACTGCACCAGTTGATATCTGGAGGTGTATTATTTCATGGCAACTTGTTTACACTGTTTAGTTACAGCTTGTCCAGGTATTTTAAAGACATTCTCCTTTTGCACCTTACTGAGCATGTTCATCTCTCTCAAAAACACAGGTGAATTCCCCCTTTCCATTTCACCTCCTCTGTAAGGTGTAGAGAGTAATGAGGTTAGCTTTTAACTTTCGTTCCTCCAGGCAAGACCATGTGTCCTCAGTCTCTCCTTATTGGAAATGTCTTCCAGCCCTTTTCCCAGCTTTGTTTCCCTCCCCTGGACACTTTTAGTTATACCTTAACATCCTTTTATGTTGTGGAGACCAGAACTGTACATGACATTCAAGGTGAGGCCACAACAATGTTAAGTGTAGTGGTATAAGCTCCTCTTTTGACCGGTTGGCCATGCTGTGTTTAATGCATCCCCAAATGCAGTTTGTCCTCTTGTCTGCCAGGGCACACTGCTGACTCTTGTTAAGCCTGCTGTTGACCAGCACATCCCCATATCCCTTCCTGCTGAACTGCTCTCCAGCCCCACACCTCTCAGTCTGTACCTGTGTCCAGCATTACTCATCCCAAGGTGCAGAACCCAGCATTTTCCCCTGTTAAACTTCATGACATTGATGATTGCCCAACGCTCCACCCTAGATTACTCTGCAAAGCCTTTCATCCCTCCAGAGAGTCAACAGAACCTCCCAGATAAGTTATCACCAGTGAATGATGCATTCAACTCCTGCATCCAGATCACTGATAAAGATGTTGAACAGAACCAGCCCTAGAAATGAGTCCTGGGGAACACTACTAGTTACTGTCTGCCAATCAGATGCAGCCTCATTCATTATGGCCTTTTGAGCTCCACCATTCAGCCATATCATCACCAGCAAAGTGTCACCAGCTCATTACCAGCTCATCTCAGAGTCAGACAATTTGTCCAGAAGGGTACTGTGAGGGATAATATCAAAAGCCTTTCTAAAATGCAAAAAGATTACAACCAAAGCCTTCCCTTTATCTAATGAGTGGGTGAATTATTGGGTAATCAGTCATGTTCAGGTTTGGTCAGTTATGTTACACTTATGTTTGTGGGTCTATATATGCATGAGAAATGTGTACTTTGAACTGGCAGACAGACCCCCTCTGAACTGAATTTTTAAATTACAAATAAATGATTATTTATTTATTTATTTCCCATACTGGTGTTTCACACTGATATTACATTTTTTCATTCCATGCCAGGTTCTCATGACAAAAGGAAGCAATGAGTTTAGACCTGCTTGGGGACTTTTCCAAGAAAATTGAACCATGTCTTTTACCTGTGCTGCAATTTATGTTCCAGAGAAATTAAAATTTCCCTGCCCAATTCTACTTGCTCTCAGCAGTATTCAGAATGTTTGTACAAGAAGAATTTTATAGGGAAATGGAGAGAAATGAACATAGGTATTTAAGCACACAATCCTAGGTATATTTGCAGTTTAAGGTGCAATTGGATGCTACTAGAGTCATCACTTCTGTAACAGAAAAGTACTGTTCAAAGACATGATATGCAATTTTCCTCACACAGTTGTCACAATGCAAAGTCAGTCCAAATTTCGTTCATTCTTGATAGCCAAAGACTTGGGACCAACTTTAAGCAAATACTGGCAATCTTGTTTAGGTGTTTTGTGGTTCAGACAGGTGGAAAATGCCCAAATACAATTCCTAAATTTCCCAGTTGAAGTGCCATGTATTCCAATGCATCATGTCATGTCATTTTGTGTCACAGTGTCTAACATAATGTGACTGATACTATGCCTCAGAAATAAAAGCAACTGACAGTGCCTAATTTAATTCATGAAAACACGACCTTCAGAAGATGCACTTTGAGGTTTGTGTCATGCAATATTTTCATACACCCTTTCCTTTAATTTTTGCTGACCTGACTTTTCCCACTGGTTTTCCCTTTTGAAAATGTATTTAGTGACAACCTTTTTTTTTTTTTTTTTTTTTTTCAGAAGCCTCTTTTGGTTCGCACAGCATCTGAACTAGGCTTTAAGTATTTTCCATCTTTCAATCATATGAACAGCTAATCTATGCCTGAGTATTTTGGAAATATCGAAGAGGAAATCTTAGTTTTATCTTTGACATTATAAGATTTTAGATGGGACAAAGCTATGATCATACAATCATCAAAATACAAATATGCACTCTGCACACACTTTTTCTTTCATACATAGCTATAAAGTATTACGTCTTTAAAGAGATCAGGGAGCATAGTAAATCAGTTCATAAATTGTAAAATCTTCTAATGATTTGGCTGCCAAGGAAAATTAAATGAAGAGGGACTTTTGAATAGTCTATTATTCTTATCTATTATCTTCTTGTGTCCTCAAAACAAACAAACAAAAACACAAAAATGGAAAGAAAAAACACCTTAAAGTATTTATAGTTTATATAAAGTGATCAATAGATATGAGATATCCATAAAATGAGCTAATAAGTGCTCTAATAATTCTTTCATACATATAAGTTTATTACTTACATACATATAAGTTTAGTCTTTGATAGAAGGTGATCAGTGTAGCTGATTGATTATATATTACTTATTTAATTACTTATGATAATTATAAATAATAAAATTTTAAATCAGAGGAAAAGCTTACACTAAATAATGGCCTAAAATATTCATAAATTTTGTATTTTAGTGTAAGCTGTTTAACCTGAATATCAGATACTGCCAAGAAACCGTTAGCTTTCTCTGGTAGAAGCATGTTATTTTGACAGTTGCACCAAAATACTACATTTGAGCACAAAAAATGAAATCTGTGGTTACTGTGTTGATCTTTCTTCTAGAGAATTATTTTACTGTGTTGCTATAATCTGATACTGTACATTGGTCAGAACTAAGCCTTATGGAATATCATCCTGAAGGTCAAAAATAACTCAATTATGAATTTAAACCAAGTGTTTTAAGGGAGGAAAAGAGGTTTGCAATCACACAGCTCTGTCTCCTGCAACTCTCTTGGGGATTCTCAGCTGCTGACTTCTTATCTTAACATGTAACATAATAACCAATTACTGTCAAAGTTACCAGACCCATCAGACTACTATTGCATTAACCTTATGCACTGGTTCAAGAGAAATGCAATCAATCCACTGCTAAATTAATTACTAATTTTAAAGTTATCATTAAATAATATAATAGCAAAATTGTCATAAATCATGTGGTAAAGTATCAAATGAGTTATCAAGAAAGGCAAAGGAGTGGTAAGTCCTATTCAAAGGATTTCATTACATTCATTTGCTCAGAGCACTGAGAGGTCATATTTTAATCTTGTATGGGTCCAAACCATATAAAAATTATTCATGTCACCGAAGGCCAGCAATAATTCTTTTAATTCCATGGCATATTAATGACCAACAACGAATGAGCCCCTTAAGTGTCTCATTTATTGTCTTAAATATGAAAATGTTTTAGAGATTAGAGAGGAAATTGTTTGAATTAATTAACTGAACTGACACTCAAGGGAACTGGTACAAGATTTTCAGACAAAGGCTGAGAATTTACAATAATGACATTTCTTTCATGGTTAGAAAATATAGTACCAGAGGGACTTTGAGGCACACTTAACATTTTAGCTGATGTCTGTTGAGGGCTTGAGATTCCTCTGAAAACATTTATTTTATTCATTGGAGACTCCTCTCAATTACAGCATGAAAGGCATCACATTAAATTAGCCATGAGGCCCACAAATTTCACCATTTAAATGGGGTCAGCTAACTGACACAATGAAAATTCAGAATGTAAATGGAGACTATTAAAGTAATAGTTTTGTAATGTTTTTTGTTTGTTTTTTTTTTTTGTTTGTTTGTTTGTTTGTTTTTCAAGAAAGGAAATGTGTAAAAGATAAAAAACAGAACTGTTGAATAAGGCTACCTTGATTGCTTTAATTAATTAATTAATTAATTTATTTATTTATTTTCCTTCCCACTCTCCCATCCCCTACTTTTTGTGGTATCTGTTATGGAAAAATCCTTGGCTCAAAATGCAACTTTGCCTTCTTATTCTTTACAGTGACACAGGTGCTGGGTAGGACCACAATGGACTCTTTAAACTACTTTAATATTCTAGCTCATGTTGTTACATTTGAACATGACAAGCTTTCATATGGTGTGTTTTCCCTTACTTGGTTTCAATGACTGAATGGCCATGCATATATATCAGAGGTTTTACCCACAAATAGGTTATGAAAAAAAAGATACAAAGATAGGGCAGATATCTGTTTATGGTAATTTCAATTTCTATTTTGATCAAGTATATATTACAATGTCACACAAGTGATCTGCAGAGATTTCTTGTTTTTATTATTATTCAGTGAAAGGGACCATCAATACTACATAATAAAAACATATTTTTTTCTCATGAGTTTGTTTGTTTGTTTATTTTTAATTACTCAACAATTCATTTGATCAATGACAAGAAGGTAAAAGTTAAAGGCTATACTGAAGGTCAGTGAAGACTTTCCTGTTCTGATGGTTTATATCTGGTTTTCAACACTTAAGCTTTTCAGTTAAAAATCTCATCTCAGTGGGAGAGTCCAACTCTCAGAAAACTGTTTACTAGAAAATATTTAACAAGATTCATAACTAAAAATGTACAGCTACTGTTGGGCTGTTATTTATTTATTTTAATTGACTTGGAACAAATGTAACAATGTGAAAATATATTTACTTTTATTTCACAGTTATAAGCTATATTTTCCTGGCATACAAACTTATCAGTAAAACAAGATTTTCAAAACCTTAGGAATAAACAGAGAGAACTAAACAACCTTTACAAATATATGTTTTTGAGCATATCTTGAGAGTGGTTTTTATTTCTAAAGGATGGGTAGAAATGAACTAGTGGATGGGATGATAGTCCTCATTCCACAGAGTACAGGTACTAATAACTACAGAAGGTTTAGGCCATTAGATAATCATCAGAACAGAGACCATAAAGGTGCCTTTTCAGGACTGAAACTGTATTAAATGTCATCCTTCTTGCTCAGCATCATGTACGAAGAAAAGCATACCTTTGTTAACATTGAAAACACATTTTCCTTAGATAATTTAAACGCACAATATTGAGAGGTATCCTTCTTCCTCTTCTAACAGCCCTGTTCAGTCAAGGTGGACAGATGGTATTTCTTTCACCTGTCTGGCAAACACAATAAAAGCTAGTACTCTGAATTAGATGTCTATCCTTTACATAGAGCTAACAGGCACAACAGTGCATTAAAATGGTGTTTCATACTTGCCACTCCAGGTGTCTGAGTCATGCAGAAAATGTAGAAAAGTGTGTGAGGCATCACAAATCTCTCAAAAACATAGGAACCAACTTAGAGGGCTCTTCAATCTGCACCTGCATACCTGAGTGTCCAGAACTTAGAAACATAACTTTATTTATTTATTTATTTATTTTATTTTATTTTTTTTTTTTCCAGAAGAGCTGAGAACAAGCTCTGTCTTCAGCTTAAAACGGCTCCTCAGCCTTCACACATTGAGACATTGAGCAGAGTGGTGTATTAAGTTGCAGGGGAAGTCTGCAAGGTCATAGGAACCTATCTTAAAACTTGAACACTAAGTTACAGGAAGTCTGTGATTATTTATTTTTTTATTTTATTTTATTTTATTTTATTTTATTTTATTTTATTTTATTTTATTTTAATGTATTTGTTTTGTTTTATTTTGTTTTCGTTTTTGAACTTGTACTGATTTATATTCATTATCCTCCATAGTGGTTGCTGTCCTTCAGAACGCTGAAAATAAACAAAGAAAAAAAAGAAAGATTTAGATTGAATAAATGTTTTCACAATTTAGAAGAACATTCTGTATTGCCTTACAGAGTTTCCACCTACTTCCAAATGTTCTTGATTCTCAAGCTATGCTCACTTTGCTAAAGTGTTAATATACTTAGTGTGTTTTTAGGAATATGTAAACATTTCGGTGAAGTGCATTAAGTGAAGGTTTCTTTGACAAGTATGTCTGATTCCCTTCTAGGTTTATTTATGAAGAAAATAGTCTCTCTTTTCTGTTTGAAAGCATATTTTTTTTGATAAAAAAGAACAATATTTTATTGACATCCCTTGTACTTTAATGACTATGCATGTTTGGCTTTGGCTACGCTTCTTACTATGTTTTATTAATTTTGCTGAACTTACTTTCAGGTTTTCAATGGGTATTTTTCCCAGAGGCCACCTAAATTTTCTTCTGTCATGAAAATGAGTACACTGTAACTCATTAGAAAGAATACACTGCAACTCTCTTCTAAGAAGAACAAAACTTTCATGGTCTATCCAGATACATCTACCTAAGCTTACCTAGAAAACTTGAAAGTAGAAGTCTAAAAACGAGCACTAAGCACTAGAACAAACAACAACAAAAACTTCACTAGCTTTCTAATTTCTTTAGGTTTGAAACCTTTCTCGTTATCTGTTTACTTGATGAAGATGATAACTTCTGTAATTGCTTAAAAGGACAGTAAAGGTCTTATTTTTAGCCATTATATCCACAGATTTCCACAATGTTGCTAGGACTAGGGTTGAAGGATAGATCATAGCCTATGCTGCATATTGCAACGTATGAGAGAGTAGTTTGAGTAGTATGAGTCTCTCATACAGAGTAGTATGACAGAACGTTTGAAGAACCACCCTAAAACAACTACAAGGCAGGGCATTCACCTAAAACAACAGGGTACTGAAACAGAAAATACTGCTTGTCTGCTATTCCTACACCACTTATTTGAGGTCAGCCCATAGCAGTATTTATCACTGTTGGATGTGAATGCAAACTCTAAATTTCTGGTCTAGCATGGGTACAAAAGTAAATATAACATTTTTTCAGCCCCTATATACATATCAGCAAGTGTACAGAATTCATAATGCTTATCTGTACAAATAAAGCAGATAGTCAAAAGAATCAAAACTTAGCATTGTTGTGGCCTCATCTTGAATAGTGTGTACAATTCTGTTCTCCATAATATAAAAGGATGTTAAGATACCTGAAACTGTCCAGAGAAGGCCACGAAAGCTGGTAAAAGGGCTGGAAGACATTTCCAATACGGAGAGGCCGAGGACACTTGGGTTGTCTTGTCTCTATAAAAGAATGTTGAAAGATGACTTCATGGCTCTCTACAACTTCCTGAGGAGGGAAGTGGAGGTGCCTATCTCTCCTCTCTAGTAACCAACGATAGGACACAAAGGGACACAAAACTGCATCATGGGGATATTCAGACTGGATATTAGGAAAAATGTCTTCTTCACAAGGTTGGTCAAACTCTAAAAGAGACTTGCTAGTGGGATGATTGGTGCCCCATACCTGACAATTTCCAAGAAGTATTTGCATAACATCCTTAATATTTGGTTAGCCCTGCAGTAGTTAGGCAGTTTGATTTGATGATCTTTGTAGGTCCCTTCCAACTGAACTGTTCTGTGCTGTTCTGTTCTCATCTGCTCTATTTATGCTGTATGAAAATGTAAAAGTTGATGCAGATATATCTCAATATAATATAATATAATCTGCTGAAAAAAAAAAATATTTATATTATATTGACCTCCCTCCTTTTATTTCATCGAGCGATAGGTTTAGCTATCTTTTATAACCTTATGGGATATTACAGAGCTGGAAAATGTAGAAAACTGATGGCTCTGTTGTTATTCATTCAGTGCTAATCCTTTTAACATTTTTAACATATAAAATATGCATAATGAACATTAAGGTAAAAATAGGTGATCTAGAAAAGAAAAAAACTTAGTGTAACTTATGTTGTAGTTGTTCTTCCATTGAATTTTCTGCAGTAAAAGAAAGAGAAAAAAAATCTCAGCAAAAATGGAGTTAGAATTGTGGCAAATACTAAATGTATCAGTCTAAAAGACTGTGTGAGTACGTTTTGGGAGGCAAAGGTACAGATAAACCTTCTAATAAAAAAAAATAAATAAATAGAATTTTCTAATATAAGGTAATTTGATTACCTTATTTTGATTTTATTTCTTAATACCTGAAATATCTATCTCTTTTAAAGACATAAAAGCTCTATTTATAAAAGGAAGAATAAGTGTGAATATAATTTACGTTTGACTCTTTTAAAATATTATCCAATGATGATACAAATATTTGAATTACACAATGTAAGAATGGCTATATAAGATTAAAGAAGTGAATGCTTTTTCTATTCCCCCCCCAAAAACAAACAAACAAACAAACAAACAAAAAATGACATAAATAAATAAATAAATAAATAAATAAAACACAAGTGGTGCTCCATAAGAAGATCAATAACGACTACCAGAGGTAGTGCATATCTGTACTGAGCTAGAGGAGCACAGAATTTGTTCTTCAATTGCTCTTGAGTGAATATACTGTCCTAGCAGCAGTGAGGAAACCACAGTAATCTGAGTCATTGAATAGCAGAAACAACTGCCATTCAAGCTTGTGACAGGTCTATCTGAATTCACAGCCCTTGATTGCAGGCTGTTATCTTTTCACGGTCCTCCGTGGAGCAGAAGTCAACAAAAGTCCTGAATTGTGTTGTGATTCTGTGATACAAAAAATAAGAATTTGAGTCCACTCCATCTCAGTATTGGCCAGCCTATGCCATCGTTGAACTGATGTCTCTAAAAGGATAAAGGCTTAAATATTCTCATAGTCATGCATGTAATGACACGATCCATTTAAAAAAAGGATTTTGCTGTGACAGTTCAGAAGAAAAACAGAAAATTAAACTTTAAAGACTGTAAAAGTATTCTAGATTTGTGACTTTTGTACTTAGCATGTTTTTCTCTTATTCCCGTCAGCACAGCTTCCTATATTCCAGATAACATTTGTCTTCTCTTCCACTTTGACCTGTTTCCATTTTAACAGGCATGTTATCCATTGGAAGACAGCAATGGCCACTCTTCCACTGTTAGCTTTAGCTGTTGTTTTTGTTTGTTTGTTTGTTTGTTTGTTTTTTTTTTGCCACTGTCATGCCTGAAGTAAATCTAGTCTCTTCTGAATTTAAACAAAAGACAGTTGAAACACAAAAAAAAAAAAAAAAAAAAAAAAAAGGATAAATTTTGCCTCTCTGTAGTAACAAGTTTGAATAGCTGAGAAGGCATGTAACTTGCAAGAGGAAGTATCAACTGCATGCAATTTCTACTGCAAAGAGTCTAATACATCACTATTGGAGCTTCCACAACTGCATGTCTGATAACAAGTAAGCTATCTAGTTTTAACCTATTTTACACTGATATATGAATAATACCAAGGAACAGAAACAGAAACAAAGATAAATGAAAACACCACATTACTCTAAGCATGTTAGGGCATATGCATATGCATATGTATACGTATATGTTCTTTAATGTGAGCTAGAAGCACTAAGTTTTGTCATACATTGTCTTTAATCCTTTACAGAAGGATTCTATTAGACATTTACTCTCATTGTGCTCCAGATTTCAAGACTTTTTGTGTCTTTTCTCTTTCTATATTTCAGACATGCCAGAAAACTGAAGCACAAATTATTCAAATGCCAGTGTATAAAATTTAGCATTTAGCGTAGCCAAAGCCATTGGCTGTAATTACTTATTGATATGATTTCTGTATCCACTAACATAGTAAATGGTGAGGAATACTGCTCATCATGTATGCAAGGTGCTTTGCCATGATGAGTTTAAATACAGAATGTATTTCAATTAGATGATTGAATTAATTTATAACATACAACCTAATAAATCAAAATCCATTGTTGTAAGTAAGAGAAAAAAAAAGAATTCATATTTAAACTGAAGAGTGTATAATTTTTGACAATTGACATTTTCATAATAAACTGTGTTAGTATTGACAGTAAAGCAGTTAAAAATAAATAATTAACATCGACATTATACAGATTAATTTATCAAACATTGAATAGTTGTTAATGTTAAATATTAGTAGACATTAACAATTTAATTGCTCTCTAACCTCAGTCTTTAAGTAAAACTGCTGTAATATATCCAAAGCTATTAGAAATGCAAAAACTAGTGTTTAGAGAGCTAAACACTGAGTTATTTTTGCCTTGTGAATTTAATATTGTCATCAGGATTAAGTTGGTTTTATTTTCCCTCCCACAACGTTTGCAACTTTCAATATATTATGCAGAAAGTCTTGAAAGTCCCTTGGAAGTGGATACAGTCCAGGTGCTAACCCTGAAGTCTGGCATTTCCTTGCTTTTGAAATATTTTTTTCCTCAACTGGGCAAAAATATTGCCTGATAATAATAAATTATTATTAAACCTCTTTTCAGAATCTTCTTTGCGTTTTTTTCAGACTTCATTGGTTTTATTTAAATTTTCTATGTCATTTTATTTTCATTTGTCTTTGTCTTGTTACTGTTAGCTATGACAGTGCAGTTTTGACTTTTTTTTTTTTTTTGAACAGAAATATTGCTTATTTTACATCAGCTACAGTGTTTCCCCAATGCTATTAAAACTGCTTTAAAACAAAAGTAAAGTAAAAATTTAAAAGATTACAGTATGAAATATGCTCAGCAGAATACTTCTCAGGCATCTTGTTTTTCACTAAATAAAAGCTTTGTTTTCAAAAAAAAAAAGATTTATAATTGGGAAGGTCACATTTTTATCACATTACAGTTACTGTAATGTTTGTTAAAAAAAAAAAAAAAGATTTTACACTATAACTCTTTTTTTTTTCTTTTTTTTTTTTTTTTTTTTTTTTCTGGAACCTGTTTTATCTTTCAATATTAACTAATATAAATTATCTCCTTTTTCCTGACTAGGGTTCTTTTGATTAAATTTCAGCTCTAAATGTCCAGGGGAGTATGTACACATTGTTCAGGGCCACACATGGTTAGAAGCAAAATCTTGTTTTTCAAGTTTTTGCCTTTTTTTATGAGCAGTTTATGGATCATCATGTGAAAGTATAACAAACCAAAGAGTATGATAATTACCCTGCATTATATTATTCTGAAACAAGAACATTTGCCCTACTTGGGCTCCTTAAAAAGACAATTACTGCTCTTGGACTATACCAGCATGAATCTGAAAAGTCTCATCCAGAGACAATAGGGTTTGCTTCCATACACACAAGGTAGGGTATAGTGTTTTTTCTTAAAGTCAGAGAGCTCTGTAGGATTGGTGATAAAATATGGAAAAGTGGAATACAAACTCCTCCTTTTTATCTGTCTTCAAGAGTGTTGTAAGTGTGCCCTATCACAGTGAACACAGTTTAAACTGAGAATATGTTTTGACCTTCAGTAGGCTTGATTGTTTTCTTCTTGAATTTCTTCTTACCTACAACAACTAGCAGTTCAGTCCTTGAAAAATGTCTTCCAAACATCTGTCAAACAATTAGCTTGATCCCAACCTAATAAAACACACAATATCAGAAGTAATTCATCATGCCATGCTTCAGACAAAGCTTTTTATTTTTCCAGTATTATCTCTCTGTAATTTCACATGTATAAATCTTTAATGGGCATATATCAGACTCTGTCTGCTCTTTAAAGTTTTTCTTTTCTGTGTCTAGGAGTTATCCCATGCACATCAACAACAGAAGTATTACATGTCTCCTGAGTTTTATAATTTGAGCGGTCGTTCTGCAAAATACAGATTTTATCATTTTAACAGCACCACTGTGTTAACCTCCTTAATTTTCAGACTAAAAATGCTACTACTTTCAGCTTTTAAAAGAATATTTAAATAGATCTTTCCACTGGCAATCATCTTCAGTTTTATTTCACAGTTCTGTAGTTTTCCTGTAGTGTTTCTGCTTTACAGTTTTTCTATTTTTACTTATTCCTTCAGCACTTTGCTTGCTTGAAATATGATGGACAGGTAAGGTGAGTATCCCAGGTTTCATTTTTCTTCATCTTGCTTTTGAAATTAGACACTTAAATTGACCTTACAAAAAAGAATAAAGGGTACCTAACCAAATCTTACGGTGCTATGTTAAAAACAAAACAAAACAAAACAAAACAAAATAAAACAAACAAAAAAACCCAACACTTTAAAATTACATAGATATTTCCCATTTTCCTTCTTGAAAACAAACAAAAGAAAAGAATTACTTGCATAAATAAATTACATGCATACAGACGTAACCCTTCTACTGAGATCCAGTTCTGTCATAAAAGTGTAAATGTATGAAAGTTGGAACTGAATTTAAATGTTCTGCAATATGGTCCTCACACCTTACTTTTATATAATGAATTAATCCCTTTAAAAAGCATCCATTGCTGAACAAAATATTTTGGACACAGCAGTTTTTATTTTTATTCTTCAAAATTAAACAAAAACTAGACATGATGACCAGAATAACAGTACTGATTCTGTCATAAACCTAGCATATATATATACATACATGTAATCAGTGAAGTTGCAATTTTATATACATTTCCAAGTCATCTGCAGTCGATTTACAGGATTTTTATTCTATAGCCCGTGTTATTATTTTATATATATGTAGCATAGAAAAGTCTGTATAAAACATACGCTTCATAGATATGAGGCTTTTTTTCTAGAAGGATTCACTTGCATTGAAGTCCAAAGACTCTGAGTTTTCTGAGTGAATTCAGTAAGGCTTTACATGGACTTATAAGTATTCATAGATTTCTAGATAAAGAATAATAAAAAATAAGAAAATTGTACATTTGAGAATTCACAGAAGTAATTGGTTTAGCAGCTATTATAAGAAAGTGTCTTAACTCCCTGGTAACAAGAGACCAGAATACCTACATTCAGTCTGTGTTTAAACTTGCATTAAAATAGGAGTAACTCTAAAAAGCAGCAAAGGGCAGAACAAATTCCCAGTCACTGAGTTACTGCTTTATCCTACTTTCTTCAAGTTTTATATTCTTCCTTAAATACAAACTCTGTCTCTGACTTCCCTAGCACTTTCCCATGGTTTTCAACCAGAGAAGGCTGAATTGGAAATAAAAAGTTGAAAGCTTTGTGATGTTGGAGTTTCTTCCATGTGCTACCAGTACACATTTCAGGAACTCAAAGTCTGAAGGTTCTGGAGTCATATCTGTGTAAGATCTGCATTTTCTCACATGCCTTAGGTACCATTTATTCCTGTGCTTGGGTATCTAGAAACATGAAATTCCGGCTGCTGTGGCAGCTGTACACAAAGTTACCCAACAAAGTCATCTTGCTGCTATTAGATGACTTTTCTGCATGCATGGATTTCTAGATTTCACAGTAGGTCTCTGGGGGGGGCATAGTGCCTCTGCCCACACCCTATGCCCCCTTACCTGCCCCACAGGTGCATGACTCGCTGGCTGCTCCTGCCTACTGCTGGCTGCACACACACAGCACTCACACACTCACACTCCCTCAGCACCCACACTCACAGGTGCACCACCACAGATGGTCCAATTTAAAATTTGCCAGCAAATGTACACACAATCCCTACCCTCACCATGTTGGAGAAGATGCAGATTCTTGCCCCCCACAGCTGTGACCAACTCCAGCTACCACTGTGGAGCCCCACACTGGCCTCACTCATGCTGTATCTGGTTTGAGGGACACACCACTTCCAACTCAGTGGTGGGAGGCAGAGACCTCCACCTACTCCAGAAGCTGGGACCACAGCCTGGGGCACTCACAGCCTGGTCTGACTCCAGAGGTTGGTACCCTGACCCCCCAGGCCTGTCCCCCATTAATTGGCACTGAGCCCTTGTTCACACACAGGAAGAAAGAGTGAGATTACATGGTTCAGAAATTAACAGTAAAAAATTAACAGTAAAACAGGACAGGCTCCAGTGATCAGGCACAAGCCTCAGCCACACAAGCATGCTGTCTGTCTGCACTTTATAAGCAAGTAAATCCTTTCAGTCTTTTCTTGTTTGTTCTTCCCTGCTCCCCTTTCCCAACCCATTTCCCCATCAGTTTGTATAATCCCACCATTCCCCTCATCCGGAATCCCAAATCATCCCAGACCCTCAAATTTGCACCTTTAGTAGATGCAAAATCCCAGTTTGCCTGCAGGTTCTCTACAGCCCAGTGTGCATGACAAGGCTTGCTCTTATATTTCTCCCTTATGTTTGCCTGCCAGTTAACCTGTCTTTTCATAACTGTTTATGGCTTCTCCCTTTTCCATAGCATTCTACCTGACAAGGTCTTCAATCTGATAATCACTGAAATAAGCATTCCTACATTCTCACAGACCCTTATCAGTTAGTGCGAGTGACTGTGTTTAGTTCTTGTTGCTGCCTCCCCTGTCCTTTGTTGGTCAGGTTTGTGTCTTTTTATGTTCCTGTTTATGGCTTCCTCCTTTTCTTATTATTCCGTTTTGCATTGGAAAGTACCTTCTCAAAATACGCTTAAAGGAGATGATATTCTTCTTTCATGTACCCTAAATAACTTCACAATTTTGGTCAAATCTCCATGCCTTTATCATTTACTGAATTACAACCTATTTCAAAATTTCAGCCTACAGAAGGTTATCAGCTAATCATTAGCAGCATCCATGCAGAGCTGAAATGTCAGGCAAGACAAGCCTGCTTATTTATTGTTTTTTAACTAATTTTTTTTTTTTTTTTTTTCAGTTCAGGCTTGGCTTCATGTTTTTGTCTGGTTTTTGGAGAAGAATTAATAAGTATTTCTAGAAATACCTTTCCCCTTTTTATCTAATGTTTTTAAATAAAATCAGTTAAAGATTGTAATAAATGGCTCAGTGTTCAAAATAGGATTATAATCAAAGTTTACAATTTATTAAAGGAATAGAGGTAAGCAAACAGTGCTGGGTGCGCCGGTAGTCTCTGCTCCACCAAGACGCACACCAGTTACATCAAGCAGCTGGTTTTTATGCTCCTAGGCTGATACATATTCATTACTACTTTTAAAAAAAACAGGGTTATTATAATTAGTTTCCGGAATCCAAACCCTCCTACTGGAGCATGCATATCAGTCTCCGGTGGTCCCTCTGGGGGTCTCTCGTGCTGAAGGCTCATAGTCTTCCTCCCTCTTGTCCTTCTCCTTTGTCCAACTTGGCTGTATGTCAGAGACTTGTGCAGCATCCCCTGCAAGCTTTGTCTTTTAGTTGTTCTTCAGCTCTCCCCGTCTCCTTAGTCTCCTGGCCAGATATCAGAGATTTACATAGTGTCCCATGCAATAGTCATAATAGTTAGCAGCTATTCTGAAACCCCCCAGATATCAGAGACTTCAAGGAAAAGCCTACAAATACATTTCCCTTCAAGCTCTCTATTGACATGAATTGCTAAAACATTCCTTTGCAAGATACTAGAACTATATACATTAACCACTCTGTTTTTCTTAGACTTGTGGTTATACAAGGATATGTAAGACAGAAGGTCACATTCATTATACCATGTGGCCCTAGCATTGTTCCATACTGACATGAATCAGATGAACATATCTCACAAATATCATGTTAAAGATCATCAGCTTAGTGTACTTTCCCTTTAGATTTACAATTTATTATTATTATTATTATTATTATTTTCTCCTTAAATACCTATTTCTTATGGTTTACAGATTGCAGCAGAAATTTCACACATCAATTTTAGGAATTATCTTGTTTTTTCACATCCTCTGTTTTTTCAGTAGACAGGAATAAGGCTCAGCTTTTTCTAGTCTAATCCGATTAATCTGGTAAATTGACTGAAGATACAGGGTAAGGTTATTATTTAAAAGGCTTTTCACTCTACTTTCAGGAAACCTGAATATCAGCTTTAGTCCCTGTTACAGCAGCACACCTAAAACGATCCTTGCTGGAATGCAGCTTTGAATGCCACCTAAAAGCTGAAAACTGCTCTTAGGATTTTGCCTTCAGTTAATTTTTCATTTAAAGTAGAGTAGCCTCCCAAGTCTACATTTCATAGCAGCTGCCATTTGTTGGAAGTAAAAATACAAAAATAAGACATCACTAATATTTGAAAATGGTATCTATGGAAAACAAATCATCCCACAAAATCAATTTAGTTGTTATTTATAGAGTTGGCCATGAGTTTATTCACGCTTAGGAATAAAGGATTTTCTTACTGCCCTTGAATGGAAAGTGAATGGGTATTTGCCAGTCCACTCACACATCTCTAGTTGCAACTGTACTTTGAACATGCTAGATAAGGGACTCATAATTTATAACAACACCTTCTCCTCACAAATCTGTTCAGTATTTGTAAAAATAAATAAATAAATAAGGTTTAGTGTTTTCTTTCTCAGTTGCCCAATTTCAGTTTGGCAAGTGAGTATGAAAATCTGCCAACAAGTGTGACTGACTTGCCAGGCTCTTGGGGCATTCAGTACTTTCCAAGCTGAAACTGGCATTTGCTCTGTGAATCAATAATAGCTGACCACCTGGCTGGTAGTCAAAAAAAAAACAAACAAACAACAACAAAACACACACACACACACACACAAAAACAAACAAATAAAAACAAAGCAAACAAAAAAAACCACTGTCTTACTACTTTATAAGAAATAACTCACATCCAATTAAATCTGATTTATTTTATTCTCTATTAATTTTGTATTAGTCTCAAGCTTTTTGCATCTCTGAAAAACATGAAATTACTATATATGGAGAAAGAAATCCTGATTCCAGCCAAGTGAAAATGATCTCTGCCATTGACTTCAGTGGATTTAGGATTTACCACATAATGTGCATGGGGCTTTCTATTTCTTATGAAAAACTCTTCTGCCCTGATAACCAACTGGGTTGAAAAGTCTGTGAGAAATCTGAAGTCTTCCAAACCATTTGAATGCTATTGGGAAAATAAATAAATAAATAAATAAATACAATAATCTAGATTTGAGTTGTAGTGTCAGGAGTGAACCTAAAAAGTACATTTGAATGATGAAGCTTACAATCTTCTGCTCTGAACTGTATGGCATCAAAAAATGTGCTACCTGAAATCTCATTTAGAGTAAAAATGTCTGTTTTATCTTTATTATGTCTATTACAGTTTCATTTACTTGATTTAGGTTGGAAATTTTACAGTGCAACATAGACGTCACACAGAATAACATTAAAGACATGTTCTCCTATAATTCTCATGATGCCATGATTCTGAATTTTTCCATTCTTTATTGAATCCATGAATACGATCCAATTATACCTCTTAGTTTTTGTCTGCATTAAATAAGGCAATATTTCTAGTTCCTTCATAAATATATGAGAAGCTTTCTTCAGGCAAATTGTAGGATATCCTTTTTTTCACATATAGATCCTAGCAGTTTGAGAATATTTTATTACTTATTATGAATTACAGTGAAACCACACATGTACTTACAGATTTGAGAAAAGATAAAGGAAGAAGCATTTTTATTTTTTTATTTTTTTTACCGTAAAGGTAGGAACTGAAGGACTGAAAGATTTTGGTGCTTGTCCTGCATCCTTCAGATCAATAGGACATGTTGTTAATGTGTGTCGATATGTGTTGACCTGTTTAGTGTTGTATACCCTTGAAAATATTTCTCCATTTGAGATCTGTGGAACTGCTCATTCCCGGGCATTGCTTTGTCTTGTTTTATATCTTCTTTTGGACCCTAATTAGGTTTTTGTGCTCTGCATTAAAATGAATAAGATCACTCCAGAAACCTCTTCTCTGTAAATAAAAAACATTGTGGGTTTGTTGTTATTGTTCTTTTTTTTTTTTTTTTTTTTTTTTTTTTCCATAACAGTGCTTGAATGTCAAGGGTTCATGGTGCGTTACCCTTCCACGGTGAAGTGTCTCATTTTAGAATTATATCTTCAATTCAGAGTTGGAGAGATTCTCTGCTGTGGCAAGCTAGATGATTCAGTATGTCTGATGGAAAATTATAGCCATTCATCAACTAAGGCTGGGGAGTCATCTTTTATTATAAAACCTTCAGTTTCTGGATGACTGTAAAGTGTAGCAGACAGAAATTCTCCGATTGTATTCTTTAGGGGCATCTTGTTTCTCAGGAAAGCAAAATACTTGTAGTGTTGGTGTTTGTTTGTTTTTTTTTTTAATTTATTTATTATTATTATTATTATTATTGTTGTTGTTGTTGTTGTTTTTGTTGTTGTTGTTTTGTTTTGTTTTTCTTTTTCTTTTTTCTTATAATAAATAGCAAAATAGCTAGAACACATATCCACAGATTCCACATTCAGAGATTAATACCCTTTTTTGTTTTGTTTTGTTTTGTTTTTTCTTCCTGAGATGATTTAATTTCCTTTGTGTATCATAACCTTAAAGCTTGAAGGTGTGGAATAAACTATCCCAACTGACTGTATGCATTACGTGAAATAAGTAACTGAATGAGAGAGGAGGGAATGCAAGAATATATGACTGGTGTTCAATAGACAATTCCTCTTTCGGTAGAAGACTCATTCTGTGTTTAGTTTTGTCCCCATTCTACATAGTGAAATGTGTAGTGACATATGAACAGGCATCTCCTCAGTCCACAGCCTCTGTTCAGAGAGTTTACAACCCGGTAATGAAGGCACACTTCAAAGAGAATGGAACTGTGGTAGTGAATCCCTGAAGGATGAAGATCTTAATGAAAGGGAAAGAAAAATAAATTCTTCTTTCAAATGGCAAAAGGGTTAAAGCAAAAGAAGAAAGTTGTTAGGTATTTTTCCCCAAGAGCTATAAGAACATTGTCTTGAACAACTCCATAGAGATGAAAAATACATCCTAATTTACTTGTTCTATATGCCTATGATAAAGGTCAGTGAATGTGTTATGTTAGGTATATCTCTTTGGAATTTCTGCAAAGAAAAGATAAAGCCTTTTTGATATTTTGGACCTTTTTTGCTTTTTATTTTTAGTTTTGCAGACAAAGACATTGTAAAAATGCCTCATCAGCACATCATAGAATCAACATAGAATCATAGAATGTCTTGGGTTGGAAAAGACATCTTAAAATCATCTAGTTCAACCCCCCTGCCATGGGCAGGGATGCCATCCACTAGATGCCCTGGGCACCATCCAACCTGGCCTTGAACACCTCCAGGGATGAGGAATCCACAGCATAGAACACAACCTGTTCTAGTGCCACACCACCCTGAGTGAAGAATTTTCTCCTACTGTCTAATCTATATCTCTCCTCTTTTAGTTTAAAATCATTCCCCCTTTTCCTATCATTATCAGCCTGAGTAAAAAGTCATTCTCAATGGACTTTTTAAGTCCCCTTTAAGGTTGAAAAACTGCAATGAGGTTTTTCCTCGAGCCTTCTCAGGCTGAACAGCCCCAGCTTTCTCAGCCTTTCTTCACAGAAGGTTCTCCAGTGATCTGATCATCTTTGTGGCCCTCCTCTGGATCCTCTCTAACTGGCCCACATTCTTCTTGTGCTGGGGGTCCCAGACCTGGATACAGTACGCCAGGGGGGGCCTCACAAGGGCAGAACAGAAGAGCACAGTCCCCTCCCTCAACCTGCTGGCCACTCCTCTGTTGATGCAGCCCAGGATGCAGTTGGCCTTCTGGGCTGCAAGTGCTCACTTCTGGCTCATGTCAAGGTTTTTGTTAACCATTAGGTAAATGTACCACAGAGCTGTTGTGATTATCCTCCAACTGAGCATAATAAATTAAGGTAGTTCACACTTAAGATATGCATATGATAAATCCTAATCTCTTGATGCAGTATCACTGTGAAATTGGAGACTTCCATAGCCATGCAGTAATGATGAATGAATCAGCTCTTTGGAAAAGTTACAAAGTTTGAACTTTAACACTTCAATGACCACATTTTCTCTTGTTTGGATGAAATTAAAATTTTTACCATTTTTATTTGCAGCTACAAAATAAAGTCACTCAATATGTGTTTAAAGATATTTTTCTCTCAAATTATCTTTAGATACTTATACTAAGACAGAATATCCTTTCTCAAACATATGATAATTTTAAAACAAGAGAAAACATAAACAGAGCATCACTGAGATATTTTTAAGTTGATATGAATTTCTTAGAAACTGTCACCTAAATAATGTACACATATTCTATTTTTCTATTTATTTTTTTTTTATGAATAGCTAAATAGAAAGATATTTATCTTCAGCTTTAATGAAGATTATTTTACTCACAAGATTTTATGCTCAAATCTTGCCTGTAGGCAGAGGTAGCGTACTTCATATATTCAAAGCCAAGAGTTTCAGGGAGCCAAAAGGAAAGGTGCCCTCCTAGATCTGTTGCTAGAGAAAAGAGAGGGTCTTGTGGGGGACATGGCAATTACCAGATGGTTTGGTCATAGTGACCATGAAGTGGTTGAGTTTAAAATTTTTAGTGACAGGAGAAAAACTGCCACCAAAACTTCAGCCCTGAATACAAGGAGAGCAGACTTCAGGCAGCTCAGGGAACTAGTTAGCAAGGTCCCCTGGGAAACTGCTTTTGAAGGCATTGATGTCCATCAGTGATGGGCAGACTTTAAGCATTGCCTCCTAAAAGCACAGGATCAGGCAATTCCAAAATATCAGAGGTCAAGCCGGTGGGGCAGAAGGCCAGCTTGACTGACCAGGGATCTTCTTCTGGAGCTTAGTCAGAAAAAGAAAGTATATGGATGCTGGAAGCAGGGTCAGGCAACGTGGAAGGAATACAGGGCTGCTGTTCACCTTTGTAGGGAGAAAATTTGTGCAGCCAAAGCCCAACTAGAGTTGAAGCTGGCCAGGTCTGTGGGAGACAATAAAAAGGGACATTTTAAACATGTGAATAGAAAAATGAGTTTCAGGACTTGGACTCAATGATCCTTATAGGTCCCTTCCAACTTGGGATATTCTCTGATTCTATGATTTTATATAAGTGATATTTTAAAAGGCTATTAATTCTTAGTTCAGATCAATTTATTTAATAATAATAATAATAACAACAATAAACATACTTAAAATTGTTATACATGCATTTAGTCTCTACTCCTTTCCCTGATGTGCTCACCCTTTCCTAACTTCTCTGGGTCATAAGACTGTAGGTTTAATTTTGGTCATGCGGTATTACATTAAGTCATTGGCACCTGCAGTATTTCACTAGGAGGAATACGATATTGACCAGGAGGAATATGAGGACATACTGAGAGAACTGGGCCTGTTTAGCCTGGAAAAGAGAAGATTGAGGGGAGACCTAATTAATGTCTATAAATATCTGAAAGGAGGGTGTCAAGAGGATGGAGCCAGTCTCTTTTCAGTTGTGCCCAGCAATAGGACAAGAGGCAACAGGCACAAATTGAAGCCCAGGAAGTTCCATCTGAATATGAGAAGGTATTTCTTTACTGTGAGGGTGACAGAGCACTGGAACAGGTTGCCCAGAGAGGTTGTGGAGTCTTCTTCTCTGGAGATATTCAAAACCTGCCTGGATGCCATCCTGCACAATGTGATCCTGCTTGGCAGGGGGGTTGGAGTAAACATTCTTCAAAGTTCCCTTCCAACCTCGACCACTCTGTGATTCTTTGATTCATGTTGGTAGTTTCTCCTTTCTCAGTGCAGCACTCACTTGGGGTCATTTTTTTCTGTGCTTGTTAACACTCTTTAACAGCTTGCTCTTTCATCTGCAGCTCCAGGTTGCATCCAGATTTACTTTTTATGTATATTAGACATTCTGCATTTTGCTTGGTCTGCATTTCTATAACTGACCAAGGGTGAGCTGTTTATAACTGGATGGTCTTCAATACTAGCTTGTGGCCATTTCTTATATCCCATATCTGTATTTCTATGTGCCATATTCTGCAAAGAAACATAGAATCATTAAGGTTGGAAAAGACCTCCGAGATCATTTGCTCCAACCATCTCTCTACCAACAACGTCACCCATTAAACCGTGTCCCTAAGCACCATGTCCAATCTTTCCTTGAACACCCCCAGGAACGGTGACTTCACCATCTCCCCGGGCAACCCGTTCCAATGCCTGACCACTCTTTCTAAGAAGAAATTTCTCCTAACTTTCAATCTGAGCCTCCCCTGGTGCTACTTGAGGCCATTCCCTCTTGTAATGTTGCCAGTTATCTGCAAGAAGAGGACAAACCCCAGCTGCCCACAACTTCCTTTCAGGAAGTTGTAAAGAGCTATAAAGTCTCTCCTGAACCTCTTGTTCTCCACACTAAACAACCCCAGTTCCCTCAGCCTCTCCTCATAGGCCTTGTGTTCCAGACCCTTCACCAGCTTTATAGCCCTTCTCTGGAAGGGCTTCAGAGCCTCACGGTATTGTAGTGAGGGGCCCAAATCTGAACACAGTACTTGAGGTGTGGCCTCACCAGAGCAGAGTACAGGAGGTTGCTTACCTTCCTGGTCCTGCTGTCTACACTATTCCTGATAGAAGCCAGGATATCCCTAGTTCAGTATTTTACAGTAACTGTAACAGAATATTCAGGAAATATTAGTAGGGTATAATTTTAAAGTAATCAGTTATATTTCTTTTAAATTAACATATATATATACTGAATATTTATAATTTACCAGGGAAGAGAAAAAAAAAAAAAAAAAAGGGAAGTAAAGGACTTTTTTCTAATGTAATGGGACATTTTTTGTCTCCTATAAGGCACTTAAACTTACTGATTGTTTAGAGTAATGGTGCTGATACAATCTTTCTGATTTCTTTAACCTTTCCCTTCCCTTCCCTTCCCTTCCCTTCCCTTCCCTTCCCTTCCCTTCCCTTCCCTTCCCTTCCCTTCCCTTCCCTTCCCTTCCCTTCCCTTCCCTTCCCTTCCCTTCCCTTCCCTTCCCTTCCCTTCCCTTCCCTTCCCTTCCCTTCCCATTATCCTTATCCACATCTTCTTGCACCTTTCGGTTCTCTCCCCCGTCTCACCAGGGGAGGAGGGGAGGGGAGGGGGGGAGCAAATGGATGTGTGATGTTTAGCTGACTGCCAGGTTAAAATGCAAAAACTCTTTAATTTGATGTGCTCTGAAGACATGGTCTTCAAGATACACTTTGCTGTGATATACGCAGCAAGTACATAGGAGAGACAACCTAACAACAACAGTTTTGTAAATCTAAGAAAACTAAAGAAGGGGATTTGCATTGATACTGATGATTCATACTTAACCTTCATGGTTTGCTTGCTTGCCATATGCCAGCATGACTAACCCAAAGGTGCCAAAAATTACCATTGATCAATAGTTTGAAATTGCAGCACTTGAACTTCCACCTTTAATTCTGCTGTGCTGTAGTATGTGTTCAAACATTAGCCTTTTAGAATTATTTATTCTGGCGGCTGATCAGCATTGCATAGACAGCTACAGAATGTTAAACATACATTTTTTCAAACCCAGAACAGCAGAGCCAATTTCTGTATGCTCAGTTTAAGCAGAAAGGGTCTGGGGAGATTTAGTATCTCTGTACAGTTAGTTTATTTTCCTCAAATTCTGATATTAAAAAACTTTTTTTTTTTTTTTTTAAATCAACGTAGTTATATATATGAGAGGTGGTGTGTGTGATTTGATACACAGCCTTTTGAAATAAAGGCAAATGTTTCCACTGACTCCAGTGGGCTCTGGAAGGGGGTCACCAGACCAAATTTTCAAAGATTCTTCAAATCTTCAAAGCCTCTAGTCTTCTCTCTGCAGCTCTGAAGTGTAACACTGGGTTTTTGCAAAGCTCTAACTAATTTGTGAATAAGATTAGTGAGTAACAAAGGAGTTTCCAAGGCCAATTCCAAATCTGATTTTCTCGGTGAAGAAATGTGGGCAACTCTCAAAACAAATTTCATACATAACCGTATCATTCTGATTTTATTGTTGTAATGAGTAATGGACAAGACAGAAAATGCTCAATTCAATAATAGTGATGTTTAACTTTTTGCCATTTGAGATATGTGGAAGAGGAAAACACATTAAATTTAAACACATTTGCTCATAGCAACACTGATTCTTTGTTTTGCCTGTTTAATGCAGGTACTCAGTGCAAGACTTCACCTACTTTGAAGTGTCTAATATCTGGCATCTGGTCTAATCTACTTAGTCACTTCTTGCTCTTGTTGTTTAAAACAAACAGGAATCTTTAGCTAGTAGTTTATTTTCCCTGTTTTAGACACTTGCACCAGGAGGGCTGATCCACCTTCTGGAAGAGTTTGGCTTTTTCTACTGACTCCATTGTTCACTTAGATTACAAGTTTAGACTGAGTGCTTATTGAATGCCTACAATTAGACAAAATGATGACTCATTTGTAGTAGCATTCAACCTTTTATATACATAGCTATACTGATGTCATAAGGAGTTTTGTAATATGAAGGTTTTAGCACAATTTAAACTGTGTCACACCTCTAATGCTAGAGAGATATGAATCTCTCTGTACTTTTTCTAGTTGGTATGTGTATGGCAAGCAATAGTTGCAGGATGGATCCAAGCTGCTGTTTAACCTGTTTTATTTTATTTTATTTTTTTTGCCATTTATTTTGAAGAAATAATGAAACATTTGAAAATTAAAAAATAAGAAAAAAATAAAATAAAATAAAATAAAATAAAATAAAATAAAATAAAATAAAATAAAATAAGAATAAAAAACAAAGTAAAATAAAAATTAAAAAATAAAAATAAATGAAATAAAAAACTTCATAACTTTCCTATGGAACTTAGTCTTCATCCATTGCCTATTGTCTATTGTCCAACGCTAAGTCATTTCTTTGTATGGATAGCAGGTTTGTATGGAAAAGAAATTCTTCATAAAGTGAAGCAAAAGAAAATGGCTTCATAAAGCAAATTATTCAGAAAAATTTGCTAGACTAAAAGTTAGGTTTTACAATTCTTTTTTTTTTTTTTTTTCTTTTTTTAATCAATGTAATGTATTGTGGAAAAAGCCAGGTATTACAGAGCAAAGTAGAGAACACTAGTCAGAACAAGAATTCAAGGAAAAACTCATTAACAGTGCCAATCACCGGAGTCATTACTCAGGTCCTACCTAGCCTGCAGCCCTGCAGTGATGGCTCTTAGTAGATGTTGGTTGCATCTGAAATAACAGTGCTTGTAAAGTTCCTATTTCAAAGGAACAGAATCTTTCTCTTCTTTAACAGGACTAGATTTACTGACTTATATGATCAACAGTACTAATACTGGCTTTCTGAAAGAAAAGGCAAATGAGTATTGAAGATTACAAAGTCTCTCAGTGTTTATGGTTGTTGTGGTTCAACCCGGCCAGCTAAACACCACATAGCCGTTCGCTCATCCTCCTCCCTCCCTCCCTCTCTGGGATGGGGAAGAGAAACAGGAAAGTGAAGCCTGTGAGCTGAGATAAAGATAGATTATTAAGACAGGAAAATAATAATAATAATAATAATAATAATAATAACAACAACAACAACAATGATAATAATACTGCTACTACTAATGTGTACAGAATAAGTGATGCACAAAACAATTGCTCACCACCCTCTGACCAATGCCCAGCCTATCCCCGAGCAGATGTCCCCCCAATTGCTCACCACCCTCTGACCAATGCCCAGCCTATCCCCGAGCAGATGTCCCCCCCATCCCGGCTAGCTACACCTATCTATTGTTTAGCATGACGTCAGATGGTATGGAATAACCTTTTGGCCAGTTTGGGTCAGCTGTCCTGGGTCTGTCCTCTCCCAGCTCTTGCTGCACCCCTAGCCTGCCCGCTGGCAGGACAGAGCGAGAAGCTGAAAAGTCCTTGGCTTGGTGTAAGCACTGCTCTGCAACAATTAAAACAGCAAGTTATCAGCACTCTTGTCATCCTAATCCAAAACATAACACCCTACTAGCTAGTAGGAGGAAAATTAACTCTGACATAACTGAAACCAAGACAATGGTAAAATCTGTAAATAGAAGGACTATGAGAGGAGAAACCAAAAAAGCAAGTATAGTATAGATTGTAACAGCTGTTCTAAAAAATTCTTGCAGTTTGAGAAAATCTGATTAGGAAGATATATGTATACATATACAATTCTATATTTATACATTCTTGCACATGCATAATACAAAGTATGCCTTCATCCAAAGCATATGAAACATCTTGAACTCATATACATTTTAGCAAAACATGTATTTTCGTCAGGGAAACATCTGAATTTTTAATCCACATTTTAAATCCAGTTTTATTAGAGTTGTTTTTTTGTATGTTTGTTTTTGTTTTGCTTTCTTTTTCTGGAAGTAGATGACTTTTCTGTGTATCTGGCACTTTGTAGTACCTAAAAAGAACATTCTACTTCTTCCTACTTCTTCCTGTCAAAGAAAATAACTTCTGTGTATAAATGGTACAATAAAATGGTACAATAAAGACACCTATTGACCACCTTTTGCCTTTTTTTTTTTTAATTTTATTTTTTTTTCTTCTTTTTTTCCCAGTAGTAAGGTTGGGACAAAGTTTTTCTCCTGGAATAATAATCAATTCCATATATAAGTATTGTTATTTTTCATACACACACACAAATAAGTTGCATCATTGTTAAGTAATTGTTGCTAACATGCTTTTCACTGCCACCATTATAAAGAACCAAAATGAGTTGTTAGAGAAGGATATTGAAAAGAAAAAAAAGAAAAAGAATAAGATAGGATATACAAGTAGCTTCACATATATACTATTTTTTTTTCATATTAGCAATCAACTGGATGTCAGGCAAACTTTCCATTTTATTATATCGGTTACTTTATTTCCCCCCCCTCCTTTTCTTACTTCAATAAAAAGCAACTGACATATCTAAGATTTTGTGATATTATATGATAAAAGCATCAACATTTTTGTTCACCTATTGCTGTAATCCTTTTGTGTTTTTCTGAATGTATTCTCACATAAAGTTATTTCTGTATGTGGACACCATGCACTGCATTATAAGTAAGAATTACTGTCAAGGAAATAGAATTCACATCCTGTAGGATGGTATGACATCTAGACATATTGTTCTCCTTATAAACTGGGGTTAATAATGGATTTTTTTGTATGAAACTAATATTTGGAAATGTTTTGATTTTTATATTAATGGTGTGCTTGCTCAGTTCAATTAATTTGAGGAAGCATGTAATAATAATAAGAAAGAAGGGCTGGTACTCCTGCCTACTATGAGCCAGTCAGCTAACTTTCTTCTAGTGTCACTAGGGAGGAATCACAGAATCACAGAATTTCTAGGTTGGAAGAGACCTCAAGATCATCAAGTCCAACCTCTGACCTAACACTAACAGTCCTCCACTAAACCATATCCTTAAGCTCTACATCTAAACATCTTTTAAAGAACTCCAGGGATGGTGACTCCACCACTTCCCTGGGCAGCCCGTTCCAATGTCTAACAACCCCTTCGGTAAAGAAGTTCTTCCTAACATCCAATCTAAAACACCCCTGGCACAACTTTAGCCCATTTCCCCTCGTCCTGTCACCAGGCACGTGGGAGAATAAACCGATCCCACATCGCTACAGCCTCCCTTAATGTACTTATAAAGAGCGATAAGGTCACCCCTGAGCCTCCTCTTCTCCAGACTGAACAAACCCAGCTCTCTCAGCCAATCCTTGTAGGACTTGTTCTCCAGACCCCTCACCAGCTTCATCACCCTTCTCTGGACTCTTTCGAGCACCTCGATGTCCTTCTTATAGCGAGGGGCCCAAAACTGAACACAGTACTTGAGGTGCAGCCTCACCAGAGCCAAGTACAGGGGGACAATCACTTCCCTAGCCCTGCTGGCCACACTGCTTCTTATACAAGCCAGGATGCCATTGGCTTTCTTGGGCCCTTGAGCACACTGCTGGCTCATATTCAGCCGACTATCAACCAATACTCCCCTGTCCTTCTCCACCTGTCAGCTTTCCAACCACTCATCTCCCAGCCTGTAGCGCTGCTTGGGGTTGTTGCGCCCCAGGTGCAGGACCCGGCACTTGGCCTTGTTGAACTTCATGCAGTTGACCTCAGCCCATCGGTCCAGCCTGTCCAGATCCTCCTGCAGAGCCTTCCTACCCTCGAACAGATCAACACATGCACCTAACTTGGTGTCATCTGCAAACTTACTGAGGGTGCACTCAATGCCCTCATCCAGATCATCGATAAAGATATTAAAGAGGACCGGCCCCAGCACCGAGCCCTGGGGAACACCACTAGTGATCAGCTTCCAACTGGATTTGACTCCATTCACAACGACTCTTTGCTCCCAGCTATTCAGCCAGTTTCTAACCCAATGAAGCGTACACCAGTCCAAGCCATGAGCAGCCAGTTTCTTGAGGAGAATGCTGTGGGAAACGGTGTCAAAAGCCTTGCTGAAGTCAAGGTCGACCACATCCACAGCCTTTCCTTCATCCACCAAGCACGTCACTTTGTCATAGAAGGCGATCAGGTTCATCAAGCAGGACCTGCCTTTCATAAACCCATGCTGATTGGGCATGTAAGTGCCGCGTGATGACTCTCAAGATAATCTGCTCCATGAGCTTCCCTGGCATTGAGGTCAAACTGACAGGCCTATAGTTCCCTGGGTCTGCCCTCCGGCTCTTCTTGTAGGTGGGCATCACTTTTGCTAGCCGCCAGTCAACTGGGACCTCCCCCGAGAGCCAGGACTGTTGATAAATGATGGAAAGTGGCTTGGCCAGCTCCTCTGCCAGTTCTCTCAGTACCCTCGGGTGGATCCCATCTGGCCCCATTGACTTGCGCACATCCAAGTGCCATAGCAGGTTGCCAACCATTTCTTCATGGATAGTGAGGGCCACATTCTGCTCCCCATCTCCTTCCAGCTGTTCAGGGTACTGGGTATACAGTCGCATTGCCGCTAAAGACTGAGGCAAAGAAGGCATTAAGCACCTCCGCCTTTTCCTCATCTTTTGTAAAAAGGTTTCCCCCCGCATCCAGTAAGTGCTGGAGATTCTCCTTAGTCCTCTATTTTGCACTAATGTATTTGTAAAAACATCTTTTTTGTCTTTGACGGCAGTAGCCAGATTGAGCTCCAGATGAGCTTTGGCCTTCCTAATTTTGTCCCTGCACTGCCTCGCAACATCCTTATAGTCCTCTTCAGTGGCCCACCCTCTTTTCCAAAGATTGTAAAACCTCTTTTTCCTCCTAAGCTCAAGCCACAATTCTCTGTTCATCCAGGGCGGTCTTCTTCCCTGACGGCTCGTCTTTGGGTACGTGGGGACAGACAGTTCCTGCGCCATTAAGATTTCCTTCTTGAACAGCGCCCAGCCTTCCTGGACTCCTCTGCCCTTCAGAACCGCCTCCCAAGGGACTCTACCAACCAGTGTCCTGAACAGTTCAAAGTCAGCCCTCCAGAAGCCCAATACAGCGGTTTTACTGGTCCCCTTCATGGCTTCTCCAAAAAAGGAGAACTCTACCATTTCATGGTCACTCTGCCCAAGACAGTTTCCAACCACCACATCTCCCACCACTCCTTCTCTGTTTGTGAAGAGAAGGTCTAGCAGGGCACCTCCCCTGGTAGGCTCACTAACCAGCTGCGTCAGGAAGCTATCTTCCACGCTCTCCACAAACCTCCTAGACTGCTTTCTCTCGGCTGTGTTATGCTTCCAGGATATGTTAGGGAAGTTGAATTCCCCCACGAGAACAAGTGGTGATGATTTTGCAACTTTTGTCAGCTGCCTGTAGAACTCCTCATCAGTCTCCTCATCCTGGTTCGGTGGTCTATAACAGACCCCCACCAGGATGCTAGCCTTGTTGGCCTTCCCACTGATCCTCACCCATAGGGACTCAACCTTATCATTCCCAGCCTCAAGTTCCATGACATCAAAACTCCCTCTGATATAGAGAGCCACACCATCACCCCTTCCTTGCTGCCTGTCCCTTCTGAAGAGCCTATAGCCAGTCATTGCGGCACTTTAGTCATGAGAGTGGTCCCACCACATCTCCGTGATGGCAACCATGTCGCAGCCTGCCTGCCACACAATGGCTTCCAGCTCCTCCTGTTTGTTACCCATGCTGCGTGCATTAGTGTAGATGCACTTCAGTTGGGCCATTACCTTCTCTCCCAGCCTTGCCATTGTTCCCCCTGGCAAAGCTCTAACAAGCCTTGTTTCAGCCCCATCCCCCATTTTACCTAGTTTAAAGCCCTCTCAATGAGCCCCGCCAGCTCCTGGCCCAGGATCTGTTTTCCCCTTAGAGATAGGGACCCATCCACGGCCGTTAGGCTGGGTGCCAAGTAAAGCACCCCATGGTCAAAAAACACAAAATTTCCGTGTTTGCACCAGCCTCTGAGCCATGTGTTTATCAGGTGGGCTTTCCATGTCCTCTCTGTACCCCTGCCTGCCACCATAGGGATGGATGAAAACACCACCTGTACTCCTGTTCCATCCACTAACTGTCCCAGTCCCCTAAAGTCCCGTTTGATGGTCTTCAGGCCTCTCTCTTCAATGTCATCACTGCCAGCCTGGACTGTCAAAAGAGGATAATAGGCAGAGGGGCGAACCAGGTTGGGAAGCTTCCTGGCAACATCCCTGACCCTGGCCCCAGGGAGGCAGCAGACTTCCCTACGGGTAGGGTCAGGCTGACAAATAGGGCCCTCTGTTCCCCTGAGAAGAGAGTCTCCCACCACAATCACCCTTCTTTCTGTCCTGGTAGAGGCAGGTGTGGAGTCGACTTCCTCGCCCTAGGCATCTTCCTGGGTAGACTTTCTACCTCTTCCTCAGCTACCGGTCTCTCAAGCTCCAGGGCCTCAAACCTGTTGCGTAGGGGCACCTGGGAAGGTGGGGCTGGTAGGGGAGGGCACCGCCTGTGATGTTGAGCAGGGACCGGTTTCCATTCCTCCTCAACTCCTAGGTCCCCTCCCTCTGCCCGACAGCAACAGGGCGAGGGGTTTACCCCCATCTCGGGTGTCTCACCCCGGTGCCTGTCCTTCAGGCCACACAGGGAGTTGCTCCACAAGTCTATCTCCCACTCACACTCCCTGATATCCCTCAACCTCTCAATCTTCTCCTTGAGTTCTGCCATGAGGCGGACCAGGTTGTCTACCTGCTCGCACCTCACACACACAGTCTCTTTGGCCCCCGCAGGTGGTGGCAACAGGCTCAGGCACTCCCTGCACCCAGAGACCTGAACTGGTGCAGTTTTGAGTGGGCAGTCAGTCTGGGTGTGTACAGACTTCCTGGAGAGTGCACTGTGCCTGGTGTACACCATTGCAGTTGAGCTAGCAGTAGACCGCCGTTAGAGGTGATATTCATATGGGCCAAGGAAGCAAGAGGAGAAAGAAGGGAAAAGTATGAGACCAACAGGACTGCCACTGTGCTACACCAGAAGGATCTGAGAGTGCCCCTTTTTGTGACTTGACCACAGCAGAAGCCTCGCTGGCTACCTTTGAATGACTAATGTCTAGACAGTCATACATGAGAGACACCCCCCCTCTAAACAGGTAACTCCCTAAATAAGCTTGGAGGAAGGGGGAAATGAATTGAGTTTGGGTTTGAGAAGAAAATATGCCTCTTTTAGGGATCATTCCTTATATGTGGATGGGCAGCCAAATACACCTGTTTGCAGCCACGGTGCTAGGAAGCCATGAGGCCAAGGAGAAGTTTTCAGTGTTGGCTTATCTGCTTGGGAAGGCCAGGAATGTGCTGATGTCTCAAGGGCTTTTGTTAACTCATCTCCATCAAGGCTTGTCTGCCACTCTGGTGCTACTGCTTTGCTACTACGGTCTTCTGTAGTTACTTTCCAATGTAAATTACTGGCATCAAAAGCAAACAAAATAAAAATGCTGTTAAGAATTATTTTTTACAATATTCTTTCTTGGCACTTGTTTGAGATTAATGTACATTCATGTTATTCCTGTCTTTTGTCATAGCATTTGAAATATATATTTTGCATTATTTATAGATAACACTATTCTATAGTACATTTTATATAGTTATAAATACATTCCAGTTAGATAATGTATATAGTAGTATATGTATTAATTTATTGTATAAATAATATATCATATTATTAATTGCAGGCAGTTATGATAACACGACTCAGGTTCTTTGTTTAGTTCTCGAGCCTTCTAAACTGTCTAGAAATAAAGTCTGCAGACATCTATCAGAGTCCAGTTTTCTGACTTAATGTGACTTTCATAGAATCATACAATCATAGAATCTTAGAATGGCTAGGATTGGAAGGGACCTTAAAGATAATCTAGTTCTAACCTCCCGGCCATAGGCAGGGACACCTCCCACTAGATTATGTTGCTCAGGGCCTCATCTAACTTGATCTTGAACACTTGCAAGGACAGAACCTCTCTGGGAAAACTGATACAATGCCTCACCACCCTCTGAGTGAAGAATTTCTTCCTCAACTCTAATCTAAATCTCTCCTCTTTTAGTTTAATACCATTCCCCAAAACTCTCTCATACGTTACAGAATACTTTCATATCTTACAGAAACCATAACCAGACAAAACAACTTAACTTCTGTGAACCTTATGATTTTGTGTTCTCCACAGTTACAAAATAAAGGAAGAAAAGTGGTGAACTATTTTATGTAAAGGAAAATATATTATTTGTTGCTATATTTCATTTATTATTAACAGGAAAAGTTGTAGTCTAGCCTTGTTTCATTACTGATGTCTTTATTTGACAAGATTCTCTCAGAAACCCTCCTACACATTCTCTCTTTAATCTTTGCTATGCTTCATTCTGTGGGTTTTCAGGAAGTGTTTTCAGAGACTAACATTTGGACATCTCCATATGAATTAGCATTTTAAGTTTCTGAGATTCTAAAAATGACAAATACCATACTGGCATTTCCATGCCAATAAGAAATATAAGAAAATAACACCCTTAAGGGGTATAGGGTATGCCCATTTAAAAAGCATTATTGAGAAACCTTAGAATTTCTTTTTTAATGTTGTCACCTCTGTTAAATTATACAATCAAAAATGTGAAATAGGTGTTTACAATGACCTCAGCAGGAGGTCCAGTTCATAGCAATGTGTTGTTGTTGTTGTTTGTTTGTTTGTTTGTTTGTTTTCCTTTTAATTCCTGCTGACTGGCTGATTTCTTTCACCTGTTGTTTATGATATTAGCCAACCTTTCTTTTCTAGGATTAAGGCAAAAGTAAACCTGGAAATCATGTGTGAGACAGAAAGATAAAAAGAAGAGCACCCTTGCACTTATCAAATTGAAATCATCAGAGGTAAAGATGAAGTTCTTGAACTGAATACTCACAGAAAACATAATATTGACCCCATTTAATTGGATAATAGTCAAGACAAAGATAAAATTATTCAGATTTGTTATTAAATGTATTTGATTAGTACCAGATAGATTTGAGCTTTCTAGAAGTTCACTCTATATTTTAACTTTGGCACCTTTCTTCCTTCACACACATATATATATATATTATTATTTTTTTCTTAATAATGTGCTAAACATTGTATAGGAAACTTTTCAGCATAAATCTACATTAATGTAAAACAATGGTGATATTTACAAATCATGCAGAGACTAAATAATCAACTCTCCTGTGTCTCCTAAATGACATTTAACATTTTGCAGTATCTTTATCTTTTGTATTTATACAAACCTTTATCTTTTGTATTTATACAAACCTTTATACAAACCTTTATCTTTTGTATTTATACCCTTTATCTTTTGTATTTATAAACATAACAATATTTCACATCTGTTCTTTAATAAATGTGTTCAGAATGTCTATTTGTGTTATTCAGAATTTCCTTTCAGCTCCCAGGTGCAAATCGGATCCTAGTCAGGTGGGCTCATAACTGAAAAACTTCACATTAACTGCATTACTAAGTTGAGTAGCTAGAGAGACTGGCATTACAAAGTTGAGTACTAGAGAGACTAACATGTCTTAACCATCATTCCCTTTGTAATAAACTAGACTTGATCAGGCTTTAAGTTGACTTTTTTATTTCCTTTTCTGTTTTACTTTTCTTTCCTTTCCTGTTCCTCCCCTCCCCTCCTCTCCTCTCTTTTTGTTTTGTCTTTTATTGTAGAGATGGTTTTGTCCTCTTCAATGTCATATTTATGTTCTTCTTTCTTCCCAACTGTCTGTTCCCTTTCAATGTCATTTTAAAGTGTGGATTTATTTTCATTGCTTTATCATATGTTTAGTTTCTTCTTTTTCTGTCCCTATATAATAATAAAATAATTAATGCCCTTATTTTTTCTACTTTCTGAAACCCTTTCACCTCTATCAACCCCTGAGACTGATTTGTAAGTAAAAAGCAGCTTATTGACAGTACATGCCATTCCTTTTGACTTCTTTAAGAGCCCTTTGCTTCTTGGTTTTCAATCTAGTTTTTATGGTGGAATCCCACCCTGAGATTCATGGTATTTTCCATTTTCTTTGTTTGTGTTATTTTTACTGCATGTTCAAGTTAGGTGAATACTGAGACTTGCAGATCTAGGTTTGTATAAGCTGTGATCAATGCTGAGGAAGCAACTAAATAAGCTTGCACATATGCACACATACACTTTTTTTTTTTTTTTCCAAATATAATTTATTCAAAAATAAAAGCAATTAGCAATGCTTGGCATGCATAGGTTTCCAGGCTTCTCTTTATCTTTCACATGGAGATTTGGGTAGGACTTAATATCTGCAAGGCCCTGCCTGCTCTAGGATGTGGATGGCATAGTTATGAAAAAAATTAATTGGTTTTATTCAGAAAGAATTTCTAACAAGATGAAGTTTCAATTCCAGTGTTCATCATTCCAAGAAAATATTTCAAACATTTTTTAGACCATAAGATACCATTTCCACAGTTGGTAAAGGAGCTGCTCAGGTTGGAGGACTAAAACTAAGGAATTGCATTCTTTTCCTGCATGTTTTTCTTGGAATGTCTTTTACTGGTCTTTCTTACTGGTGTCCCTGCCTATTAGATTATTCTTACTTATTTTATTTTATTTTATTTTATTTTATTTTATTTTATTTTATTTTATTTTATTTTATTTTATTTTATTTTATTTTATTTTATTTTATTTTAAGCTCTAATAGAGATGAGATGTCATTTCAATGAAAAATCAAGCACATTACAAACCTTCAGTTCATGTCACATCTCTGTCTTCCCCCTCTGGCATGTATTTAGACATATTTTGCTCTATTGTCAGATAATTTTCATCACTTTTTCTGTCTCTGTAGTGAATAATTACCTACCTGCAGATGTAGAATCACATTTTCTGTTGCATCTGACTTCTCCAGTCCAGACCCTCTCTCCGTTTCATCATGTTTTGGGGTACTGCCGACTATTCTTTCCACTTCCCTCACTCTTAACAGAGAGGGAAAAGCCGGTGCTGAAACACTGGTGAGACAGTCTTTCAAGAGAGCTAAGCACCAGCTGTTGCATTACGCCACTGTTGTTTTTATTTTATTTTATTTTATTTTATTTTATTTTATTTTATTTTATTTTATTTTATTTTATTTTATTTTATTTTATTTTATTTTATTTTATTTTATTTATTTTTTTTTTTTTAAGGTTACCTCTGCTGGATTGATCAGAAGCTGACTAGAAAATATTGAAAGTAGTGATGATTCTGTCAGAGTCTGGTGTACGGAAATGATGGAAACAAAGGATCTTTTTCTTACATGTAGTATCTGTCCCAGTGGCAATACTCTTTCTGGCCTAAACAGCTCCTAAATTTCCACTAAACCACTCTATAAAAATGAAAAATTGAGGGGTAAAAATAAAAATCAAAACAGGAGCTACCAAGTTATCATATTATATTTACAGATCATGAGCATGCTCATTATTATAAGAGGGGTAAAAAAATATGTTACAATTATTTGCAATTGGTAATTCAGAATTACCTACTACACATTTTCTTGTCCATAGTGCAAGGTCTTGAGATTTTAATGTATAAAACTATTATTTTGGCACTTTGAATTTAATATATCTACCTAACATTTATAGACCTTCCTAAAACCCTGAGTAGTGGGATTATTCATAACATAGTATATGCTATGAATGTCATGAAAAAATAGTGTTAGTGCATGCAAATTGCCATTCCCCTCTGATAGAGGAGAAATATTTTCTAAAAAGTTTTAATCATGTCTGAAGATGAATCTTCAATTTGTTTTTATTTGTTCTTTTTCTCTGTGCCTTTTTTATTTCCTCTCACAATTTAGTTTATGTATTTATTTTTCACCAGTGAAGAATCTAAATATGCTGTATGTTCTAGATGCAGATTGAGGTCTATTCAGCACACTTGTGTTATGAAAGGCTAATCTGTCCATGTGTCTATTCATGATTGCATCCAGTAAATTCCCATTAGTGGAATGAATAAATTTCAAGCTTCACAAAGTGAAGCTTGTGACCTGGATGGCATTCTTGTTGGATTAAAAGCCCACATACTCCTGTCAAATGATATAATAAAGAAAGACTGTTGGGAAAATGTTCACAGACAAGAAGAATATGAACTATTTCCAAGTATACTGTTGCTCTGTGCTGAAACTTTTCCTGATTGAAATCCTTGTACCTGATGAAAGGAGTGGTTTGATTTTGCCTATTTAACCTGTACGTATGTACAAACTTCTTAACTTATTGCTGCACATACAAAAATCTTATTTTTTTTTTTAACCTAATTATTAATCTCGTTTGAAACTTCAGTGTTTCTTTCAGTGTGTTCTCAGAAATAAACAGTAGAGAAAGAGTTAGTAACTGATAAATACATTTCATAGAGGTGTTTATTTTAAGGGATCATGTTGGTAAATACACATATAGGCATGCTACTGCTGGTAGGTTCAGTGTCCTCGTGACAATGTCTCTGGTGTTATGGTTGTTCTGTTCATATGTAGTGACTCCAGCCTAGGACCTCTCCAAACCCTGTGTAGGATCGCTCCACATTTATCTATTTTGATAATTTCTTTAACAGTTGGTTAACTTTTCTCCCAGTTTTTCAGGGAAAAAATGTTTTCTGAAAAAGTGGCAACTTCCATCACAATTTAAGAAACTCAACAGATTTTTGTGTGAACTTTACGTATTCCAATTCAGCTTTGTTAGAAGAATTGGTTGAGTGTGACTTTGCGCTCTGTGTGACACAAAATTTAGACATTTTTCTGGTGCAGAGTCTGGAAGTTCTAAGATCCCACTGCAGTGGGGAAAAAGGACAAGCTTGTGAGATCATGTACAAACTTAATTCTTTAAGCACCAAAATCACTAAAACTGTTTCTCCTTGGGAGCTTCTTCATGTTCAACTAATGTTGGTACTCAGCCTATGACCTAATTCAATAAAATGTGTGTTATAAATCAGAGGATAACAGCTACTCACTGAAGTTGCCAAATGAGAGCCATAGTGTGTCTTCATGTTCACACAAAGCAGTCCTCCTAAAGGTGGCATCTGGCTCTATACACTTCTGTTAAGATGATCTTCCAGAAAACCTTTGGTGTTCAGTGGCTCAAGAACTTGTCCTCAATAAGTTTCAATGGAACAGAGTGTCCACAACTTGTCTGGGCAACCTGTTCCAGTGCCTCACAGTCATCACCATGAAGAATTACTTCCTTATATCTAACCTAGATCTACCCTTTTTAGTTTAAAACTGTTATCTCTCATCTGTCACTACAGACCCTGATAAAGTCTCTCCACATTTTTTTCTACATCTTTTCAGTAGGCTCCCTCCTAAGTGAAGACTGCAAGAATACTCCCTGGAGTATTCTTATCTCTAAGCTAAATAACCCTAACTTTCTCAGCCATTCTCCATATATCCAGATATCCATATCTCCAGACCCGTTCTCCAGAGGGTCATCCAGCCCTCTGATCATCTTTGTGGCCCTCCTCTGGACCCACACTAGCAGGTCCATATTTTCTTATGCTGGGGGCCCCAGAGCTGAATGAAGTACTTCAACAAGTGGGGTCTCATGAGAGAAAGCTGAGCAAACTGAGCAGGAAAATCACCTCCCTTAACGTTGTAGCCAGTTTAAACATTGTAACACATTTTATGCAGCCCAGGATACAACCAGCTTTCTGGGCTGCAAGTGCACTTGGATGACCCCTATTTTTTATTTTTTTTTTTAACACCTTGAACACATGCTTTAAGTACTTTGAACTTAAAGTGAAAATGTGCAAGCACCCTCAAAGATGCAAGAGATGCAGGCTTTCCTTTTGGTTTATTGTGTTTATTGAACTGAGAAAGTCATCATGCATAAGTCATGTCATGAAGACCACTTATGAATTTTTCAGTTATTTTTGAAGATTTGAAAAATAATAAGCAAGGTACATCAAACAAAAAGTACAGAAATTCAGGAACACATTTGACAGGAAGCCTTTTATTTACTTGTTTGCAGAAATTGCTGTGGAATTGAGTGGAAGGAATTGTGTCTGATGACCTATAAGGTTGTTTTATCCATGTGTTCCTAATAAGGACTGAGAATCAGTTACTTCCTTGAGGTATAGTGGAGGTGGAGAACTCCCATATCTTTTCAAAGCAGGTGATCAAAATTATGGTTTTTGAATGTGAACTTTCTCTGTGCTTTTCCTTTCTGAAGGTCCTTAAACATTCCCAGAAATATCAACATCAAACATTAAAATATTTTGCTGTGTATAGTTTACCAAATATTGTTGATGGTAACATTTTATAAGCAAATACTCTAGTCTGTTTAAGCCACATTCAAATTAAATTCTGATGAGAGTTTTCATCAACTACTTTTATTTCTCTGCACTTTTTATTTCTCTGCACTTTTACCTTTCTCTGATTCTCTCCCTCATCCCACCTGGGAAGAGTGAGATGCTGTGTGATATTTGGCTGCCTGACAAGTTTATATGACAATATATATATATATGTAAATAATAAGGAACATTTTGATGTTGGAAATGAAATGTTTTGTCTCGTTTAATATCTCATGTTTTGGGGCATATTAGTTTTCTGAAGAACTGTAGAAAAACATATACTTACATTTCAGAATGAAAATAAACATAAAATATGGGAGTTTCCTTAAAAAATAGAAATCTAATTCTCATCTAAGCTCAACATTCAGTTATGGGATAGTTTTCTCCATTTTTCCATTGGAAGATAAAATATTTTATACCATTCAAGAAAAATACAGAAACATGTAAACAGCCTAACTACAAGATGTGTCAAGTAATTGCTGCCAATTTTTGCTGTAGTTTACAGGCTGCAGAATTAAATAGAGATTTTGAAATACTGGTAACCTCACAGAAATCATGGAAGTGGGTAGATGTATGTTTGTCCAGGTTCCTTTTTCATAACAACAACAACAAAAACAAAATTACATTGACCTTGACAGAAGTTGATCATTAGACATATTAAAATAGTTCAGTGTGTTCTGGGTAAGAAACTGATCTCACACTACCAGGTTTTATTTTGTTTTTACTGCATAGAGTGTTTAGGAGGAGAGGCTTTATATTTTAAGGGAAGGCAATGGTTTATAGCTTACTTTTACTGCTATTAAGATCTAATCTATCACTCGTCCAGTCGATTGTATTTGACAAGCAGCTTCTTAAACTTGAACTTTGTCATGTGGTGACAGATAACTCTGCCTGTTTGCACAATTTCCTTTTTGCAGTGGTTTCACTATGAAGTGTCTCATTATTAATCACCAACTTTAGTTATGATTTATTGTACCATTTAGGCTTAAAAAAAAAGGGTTGGGGGAGGGGTGGAGAGGATGAAACAACAACCAAACCCATGATAAGCCACAGGATGAAAGGAAAAGAGGGTTTATAGCATCACCTTGAACAAACAGCAAACATTATTTTCTGAAGAAAAATAATGTTAGTTTTTTTTGGAAGCAGTAACATAACAGAAAAAGAATATCTACATTCTCCTTTTGCTGACTTGTAGTCCTGTAAAAATTATGTAGATACTGTTCACCATTTATGAGATGCATCAACATAATTAGATATATTAAAAAAAAATAATAATAATAATAAAATATAATGGTAGTGTGAAAATGCTACTTTTTTTTTTTTCTTTTTTTTCAGAAAATAGTCCTAGATTCATATAGTGTAATTATCTATTGTCATTAGTGAATTTTTAACTAAGGAACAAATGTGTCTGGGTTTATTTTATTTTATTTTATTTTATTTTATTTTATTTTATTTTATTTTATTTTATTTTATTTTATTTTATTTTATTATTTTTTTTATTTTATTTTTTTTGTTAGAGGACGAGTGCCCCAAGTTCCCAAATGACTTTTCAGGGAATTTGAATGAAATTTACTGGGCTCAGTGTCATTCCTCTAGCAAGACCCAGCCTTGCTTTGCTTATGCCATCCAGCAGTAAGAATAATTTCTCAGCCCATTCCAGTTTTGGCTTAGTTTGCTAGGAATGTCATCACAGAAACCAGATGTATCCATACCTCTTTCCCCTCTGCTTTTCCAAACAACATAAATAAATAAAAAAATAAAATTGGGTGCTTTTTTGTCTGTGTGATTTTAGAGAACATTAAAATCTAGGAAAAATGGAGTTTTACATTCCTTCTCTTTTGGCATGAGTGGCTAGACAGAGCCAGAGAGGAAATGATTTATGCAAGAAAAACTACCAAAGCCTGAAATTGTTTTATATTGGTTTTGCTTTACATGACAACTCACTTGAAAATTTTATCATTATGTTAAATTTAGCTGTGAAACACTGTTATAATAAAAAATGAAATACTAACACTGCAAATGTTTCATTCTTATTTTTGGATATAAGTGGAAAGATAAACTATTGATTGTACTTATGACTTAAAATTATTAAGAGAATGTCACTCTCTCACTCTGAAAGAAAGATGTGCAACAAGTTCATGTGAAATACAAAAATTCCCAATTGTCTATCAATATATCTACTGGACACAGTTTTGCAGTTGTGACTTTATTCAGTCATTATTTCTCTACTGTGACTCTGGGGAGGCTTAGCTGAGAGCTGTTTCAATGTATGGGTTTTTACTTAGAGAACGAGAATGGGGCAGTAAGGGTTCATGAAATCATTAGTCTAAGATTGCATGAAGGCAGCAGGCTGTTGTGCTGGGTGGTCAATCATCCTGTACATCTCTCAGAGAGCTTATAGGGTTCCCCAATAGCTATCTGAGATAATCTTCTGAAGTTAATCTACAGAGAAATTTCCTATTCCAAACATTTCTTTTTCATTTATTAGTTTAATTGATCTTTGCTTTGCTTTATTGGGTTTTGTTTGTTTTCACAGCAGGTAATGAAATTTAAAGTGTTCTCATGTTATAAGAAGAACTGAGAACATGATGGGAGGTCTTAGCAATGCCCCTTTGGGCTTCGTAAGTTTGGATGCACATTACTAGTTTCCAGAAACTGCTAAAGTGGAGCAGAAGACAGCTTGTGGACAGTGATGCTGTTGTCTGCCTGCCCTCTAAGTATTTGTGAAGCTTTAAATTTACATCAAAGGCAATTACACGTTTATTATCTTAATCTGTTTATTGCATATCATGAGTTTGCTTTCCATCTTATGGTGTGGGACAGCACGTACAAGAAATATGATGTAGTTCTGCAAGAGATTTAGCAAATCAAACCTTTTACTCAATGACCATAGAAAATTGCTCATTGTATCCATAAAATATCTGGCAAGCCTATTCACTGATTTCTCTTTTTTCTTTTCCCTCATGTGACTCTATAAATTGTAATGAAATAAATATACAACTATCTATGAATTTTACATTAAAAGATATTGACCAGTTAATTTCATATATTCCAAGCTATTTCAGGATATACACAATACACGTAAGGATATTTTATCTTATATGAATATAAGAGTATTGTAATTATAATTGCAAATATCCTTATAGAAGAATTGCCCTGATAAGACTGGATTTGACACTGACTTGACATTGGCAACACAAAAATTTCCAATGTCATGAACTGTTAAATGCAGTAGTGAACTACGCCTGCTGTAAACCTTTGGCTATACAAAAGCCAAAGAAAGACATAGACTCACATAGTTTCATGTGAAAAGACCTGTGTGAACAAAATATTGAATAATTCCTATTCAACCTCATGGTGTTGCCCAGCTATTGAAATAATAGCTGACCAAAATCATGCCTAGATATTTACTAAGAAAATCAAGGAATCTGATGGTTCTCATAAACTGCTTTGAAAAGTTGGACTGACATATGTAATAGCAGTGTTTAAGCATAAAGTTGGGTGAAATATCACTCCTAGGACCCTTTTCATTCTTTATACATATGACATTAATTGAAGCTTAAAGAACAGTACAATGGCTCTCCGTTCAAGTCCTTTATACCAGATTCTATAGTGGTTGCGAAGTTTTAATTATATGTACTAGAGACTACCAGTTAAACTTTCTTTAAGATTTATCACACATGGTCAGCTAGTACTCATATACTTGAAAATAATTCATCCTTTCTGCCACAGTACAACAAACATAAAAAAAAATATAATATGCTGCTTATTATTTTATTGTATTTTCTGACGCTACCTCTACGGGAAGCAAACCCTCTAGAAAAGAGGCAGATAATAACACAAGAAGGTGAGCATAAAGGCACACCAAATGATCCACTCTGGTCTTTTATGTTTAAATTCCTTTTGTATCATACATTCTGAAAGTTTGTAACAAAAGGCTAGTGATTCAGCCACTGCTTTGGCACTTATTAATTTATTATTATTATTATTATTATTATTATTATTATTATTATTATTATTATTATTTACTTTATGTACTCTTTCCAGATTCACTAAGGAAGAAAATTATGCGCATTTGGTGTTGTGAATATGCCACTGCATTGTAAAATTTGCTTTTTCACTTTTCTTCTGATGCTAGATCTTTTGTATTGTTCAGCACTAAATTTTTTCTCTAAATACTTAATAACTGAGAGAAAAGAGTAAAGTATAAAAATCTTTAGCATCAAATATTTGTCCTTTCTTGTAGGAATGAAATTTAGTGAACAGTCCCTACTGTCACCAGCAATAACTGTTCTGTTTCTTACAAGGTCATCCTCCTACCTCCTGCTAAAAGTAATTTAGACAAACTTGTGAGGAAACAGCTATGGATAAAATAGAACAGCCATCACTTGTATATCATTATATATATCTGACTTTAAAAAGGTGAGTGACTAACAAAGGGCATCCTGTGGCTCTTTCTATCATTAAAATATTCCAGTCACTTTAGGTATATTTGTGAGGACTCCACAGCAGCTCTTTCCTCCTGAACTCTAGGTAAAGGGATCATAAGGCAAGTCTGTGATCTAAATGTAAAATCTTAGTGCAGAGAAGATACTCTCAAAATTCAGGAAGTGATTTATAGCTGTAAGACTAAGAAGACAATCTTTGCATCAATGGATTCAATGGATGATAACCTGTTGTAGGTTTTGAACAAGCTAAGACCCTAAGAAAGACTCTTTGTTTTGAAACACAGCTACGGATTGCTGAGATGCTTTAAGACATTGAATTCTTCCACATTCAGCAATCAGACATATAAATTCTTAAGTATCTTTTTATATTCAGATATATATTCACATTTTTATATTCACATTCACAGTTTATACAAATCAAAGTAATAATTATGGTTGTGCAGAATTTCCCTCCCCTCCCCTTCCCCCTTTTTCTGTCTGTACCGTTGTCATTCCTGTATAGTATTAACAATTTTTCAGACTTCTGAATTCATCCCCAGGAATATCTGCTCACATAGAATTTGGGAAATGTGAAAGGTTCATAAATTTTACCTAGGAAAGTATACCAGTGAGAGTATTTCAAAAGAAAGACTGTCTTAAACATGTAAACATGTAAAACATGTAACGCTACTTCTAACCATATTCCCAGGTAAAGATAATGGTGCCTAATGACTATTTAAGATAATATCAAATTTATACCGATTTTCCAGACAATATATTTCATGTGAATATTTCTGATTAAAATATGACAGTGGACAATTTGGATAATGACAGACATTTTATGCATCTTTCTAGTCCCATCTTAATGTGTTATTTTTGGAAACCAACTAATGCCATCGGATATTTGCAAAGTGGGTCACAAGTTAATTAACAGTCTGTAGAAATGGCAAACTTAATTAACATTGAGGATTTATTTTTCCCTTGTAAATACAGTTATGCAACTTGAGAACTGTAGTTAGTGAAATGAATGTATGAAATGTAGCAATAGGCCAGGAGGAATGCAGTGAATTATCACACACTTTGCTAAACAGTGGCCTATTAAATAACTTTCTAATTGAAATGGAATTAAGAGACATGCAACATTGAAAGTAGATTTAAATATCAATAATTTGAAATGTAATTTTAGTGAATGAGTTCAGTAGTAACTAGACAGAAAAAAAAAATATACTGAATCTTATTTTCAGAATTTCAGAGGCAAGAGAGAAAATGTTTTACGCTGTATTTTATGGCATATAATAAGGCTGGAACTTCTTATGTGCAAGTAGTATTAGAGACTTTCTTTCTATTATAATGAAAAAGAAAAATCACGGTATCATGGCTTGCTATAGGCCAAATATATGCCACATTTTGGACTTTTTAAAGAACTCTTGAAATAAGGGACATGAGAGATCAGGGAGCCATTTGAATTGCAAGTCTCCTTAGTAGATTTTTTTTTTTTCCAATGTCATATCTTCAAAATGGTGAGAAAGTATAATTTACTTTTTTGGTAAATAAAAACGTGAAATTCCTCTTACAGGATTTGAAACCATGTGTCTTTAGACTTAAGACTGACATTTCTCAAAAGAACTTTACTTGCCACATATAGGCTTGTTGCCTATAGTTTATGTTTGTATGCATAGCCAAGTGGAAAGCAAATTTTCAAATTTTTTACTTTAAGATGAGACATCAAAGCGAGGTGTATGTTGAAAGCTAGCAAAAATCTTTCCCTTCATTTGCCATTTTCTTCAGTATTTTCATCTTCAATAACTATGATCAAAACACACTTTGAAATTACACATTAAAATATTTAATGTAAAATTTAGTGATTAAACAACAACACTGTATTTCCTGTCAGGTACATGACAGACAGCTGATTTTGCATAGCACAGGCCAATAATGTTAAAAATGGAAGAATAGTGAAAGAATTAGAAAGAACTGCTTTTCTTGTCTTTAGGCAATATTTGGCAGAGACAGATATGGGAGATCAACAAATAGGTATGTACCTTGGGGAAGCTGTAATGAATAGAAAGGAATGGACAACAGGATGTCAGAAACCATATAATTCATGAACTACCATTCATTCAGGTGTCATTTACAAAACAAGGGTTTTTGTTCTCATGTTGCTAAAAATTCTGTTTTCCATTTTCATGGTAAATTGTTTAGATCTACTTCAGACAATCCAGAGGCAGACGCCTAATTTAAAAAGCTTAGATCTCAGTTGTGTTCATCACAATGGAAATGGCAAGGCATGCTTAGGGACAGAAAATATTTCTCACTTCCTACACAGCTCAGTCTCCCTGACCAAAGTAGGTTTGCCTTCTGGCCAGATCTAGGGTCTGGAGGAGAGACAAAGAGTACACAGTTCAAATGAGATGGGTAAAGTTATTAGGTACTTGATTCAAATGATTTAATATAGCATTTTATAAAATCATGATCCAGTTATTATGCATAACAATTTGTCAGGCATCATTTCAATATGACCTCTATGCAGTCTTACTCCACTAAAAATGTGTCTTATTTTAGCTATTAATGAAAGTGGAATAAACATTAATACTACAACTCCTTAAATGCATTAACTCACATTCCTGCAGACAAAATGTGTACACATTTACAGTTAGTATATATCAGCCAAAATTAAGCTGCACTACTTTTATCAGTAATCCCAGCCCTGGAATTTGTGAGCAATTCCAGGGGTGAAGGCTGGTGTAAATAGATTGAATGACATGAGTTAAAGGAAGAACTGAAGAAAAATAGTAGGAACCTAAAGACAATTTCAGGTCATGAGACAGAGTGAACAAGGTACCTGCTGTTGGAAATAAAACTTGCGTAAAATCTGATGTCTTGGTAGGAAGAATTGATTGGCAATTAAAGAGGAGTTAGAGACAGAATCTGAGTTGTAAAGGTTCTGTAAATTGATCGTGTTGGTTAGGAAAAAAGCAACTCAGTGTCCAATTCTCATCTAACAAGAATACATGTATTGCTAAAGTAAAATGTGGTGAGCTTTCCATCAGATTACAGAGAAAAATAATGTACTTACCTACAAGATACAAAAGTTAACAATACTTCATTGAAGCATTGCCAATCAAAATATATATATCAGAGATGGATAGTTATGTACTTATTGTTAGCCCTACATCGTTAGAAGTGAGGAAGTATCTCACGGATGTTCAGACCTGAACTAATGGCAACAAGGAAAATGCTAGGATTTGATGACACGGGTCTAGGACATTCATATTTCCTTCACTCTGAAATAAGATGAACAGGAAATTCCAAATCTTAGAGTGAATGTCTTGCTTTTTAAATCATTTTTGAAAGAAGGCTACACAAAGAGAGCTTTGTCCCTTCCCAAACCTATAAAAGCATCTCAAGTAATCATCAGATCATGTAAATTTGATACGTAAATGGCTTGTTTTTAGAGCAGGGTGTCTTAGTCATGATGAAGACCAAATAACTACAGCATCTCCCAGAACCTTATCTCCATTTTCCTTCTCCTCTACAGCACTCTTGGTTCTTTCGGGTCTCTCCTGCTGTGCAATAGGCAGGAGTTTCTGCATCAGATGTCACTGACCCAGAGTTACATGAGCTGCAGACACAAGCTGTCACAAGATGTGACAGGCCTGATGTCAGATTCCTGTTGTGGCCCCACTGCCCCTTTTCTTAAAGCACACTGAGGCTCTGAAAGGAATTACAAGGTTACAGTAGCTTTTGTTTGAATACAATCTGAACAAGAAACTATTTTGAATAAGGATAGATTAAAGACTGTGATACGGTAGAAAGGCTTTGAAATAAATCTTCTCATCTACCACGTCATTGAAAATTTCCTGGTTTATGGAACCATCTTGCAGTCACATCTGAATCTTTTGGAAAACCACCTCTCTTCAGCTAGTTAGGCACTGTGTCTGCTCTCCTCTTTCTGCAAGTCTTGGTCTGCATAGACATCTGTTTTTCCTGTTCTCACTACTGCTCTCAGGGAAGGAGACATCTCCTCCAGAAGTCTCCTTTAGAAGCAGCCATCTCCTTCATCTCTTCATTTGTTTGAATCACATACCCTTCAGCTAAAACAAACAAGAAGACACCATTTTCCTGCCCAGCTTAAAAGTACACCATCTACAGTTCTTTACTAACAAAAGGATTGTGCTATTGGACTTGCCAGCCATCATTCTGGGAAGAACAAGTAATTTAATTTCCTTCAATGTTCTGTGAAAGAAAAGTATAAGTTAATAGCTTTGACCAGTGAAATGCCTATCTTGGATCTGTTGTCAGTTGTCCAGTAGGGGTTATTGGAGAAGGAGACTGAAAGACAAAGAGGTAGCCAAACTGATGCTTGGAAAGTTTGGAGTAGCATATGCAAGAGAATTATTAAGCTACGCTTTTATTTTCTATATCATAAATAGTTTTATTCATACCTATTGTTATTGTCCTACTGTCCATGATGCAATGCATTTTACTGAGAATATACAGTGTTTAATTTCTTATTGAATTCTAATAGATTGAATGTATATTTTATTATTTTTTTTTTAGAAGTTTAGAGACTTTCTGTGTTTAGGAAAAAAAAGAAACAAAAAATGAAGACTGATATATATACAGACACAATAAACACACAATTATCCTTTTATTTATACACACCAGTTAACAACACTTAGCTACCACAGAAAAGTGTCTTTCAGTTTATATCTAGATCATTCAATCTGCTTTTTATGTATAAGACTGCATCCATTCACAAGGAATAATTACTAAGTTTTCTCTCTATGTGGAAGCTGTGTGTACTTTATTCTCTCAAATCACAGCAGTACAAGTAATCAGTCCATTGTTCTCATATAAGCATACAACTATGATTTTTTTTATATATATACTTGTTAACTATGATTCAGGTAGAGAAACATCAAATTTACTGAACATAAATGCTTCACCCATGAACATGCAAAACCTAAGAGACTGTCAGGATGGGTATAGACAATGCCAGACTTACAGAAAACATTAGAAAGTCTACACCGATACTTATCTATTCTGCATCATTTAGCTCAGTTCTATTGGAAAAGCCAAGTCTTTCTTTCAGTTGGTCTGGTAAAGATTTCCTCTGGTCCACATCTGTGATCACAATAAATGTTAATTCAGGTGTATGTGAAAGCTTTGTGTAAGTCTGTCCAAGATAGATAGAAAAAGTAGTCATGGACATACAGAAAAAAAAAAACATTTGAGATAGTTCCTATCAAGAAAGACTTTCTTCTCTGCTTGCCTGTATCAGGGTCTATAAGAACTTGGGATCATTAAATAGTAAATGAAGAAAGATTGGAAAGAGATTTTTAGACACAAGCAAGAAAGCCTAAATCAGTTTAAAATGTAAGAACCTCTTCTGGAAAACCACTGTTTCCTTTTATGAGAGTTTTTGCTAAATGAACAGGAAAAGGGGTCAAACAACTTCATGCTGATACAGTTCAGAACTCCAGAAATGTAATGTGCTGTCCTGTAGGCCACTGTTACTGCTTGCTTTCTTGTGTCTTTTAGAGGAGTGTGAAGCAGGGCAGAGAAGTGTGTATCAGTGACTCAGAAATAAGATTGCAGTTATGTTGCTGTGGGCCGTACCAGCAGGCAACACCTCAGGCAACACATCTTTTTCCATGTACAGTTTCCATTGATATCTGATAGATAATCTGTCCATCAGATGTCTTCAGCAGAAGTGATTCAAATGGATATCTAATCACATAAAACTACTATTAGTGGTGACTTAGTTGCCAGGTAACATATGAATCAAATCTACACATGAAGTGTGAAAGGGTGAGTTAAATCTTTCAGTTTTTGCAATACAATTTTCACAAATGTATTATACTAAACCTTTCCTAAGGATCTCATTTTAGGATGTCATTCTGAAGCCACGTGTCTTATGGGGACCAAGTTCTGTGGTGCACCGTTTATCCTAAGTCGCAGTTGGCATCTCAAGCTATCTCAGCTTGACTGGCTCCTGAAGTTGGAAGTATGCAGAAAAAATTCAACAATGCACTCCACCAGTCTTACAGCATTCAAGCTTGAGACCAACAGATGACAGAGACTATCCTGAGCAACATGGTCTGAAAATGGTATGTTTCATTATATACCTTCCTATGGGTCACAGACAGGGATCTACGAGTATGATGTGGCTTGTCTGGGTTAGTGAGGCGTGATTGTCTTATGCAAGCAGAGTACTGTAATCAAGGGGAACTTTTTCTAACAGAAAAGCATCTGAAAGATCCAAAGACAGCACTTTGAGCTGCCGACAGCATTAATACTAGGATAATTACATGTGTGCTGCACTAAGACTATCTATATAATGAGTTGTTTCTGCAATGTCAGATCCTTCTTGCCCAGATCCTTCTTCTGCCCAGCATAGTGGGCTGTGTTCTCTTTAATGCTGTGCAAACTTGTGGATCTTGGTAGCTCCTCACTGCATGGGAACTGCTGGTGCTTTCACCTGTTCTTGCACTTGCTCTGCACATTTGTTAGGCATGACACTTTTTGGGCAGAGGGGCTGGTTCAGATCATGTAGGGCAGGTTTCTCTCCTGTCTTAACTGCAGTGATCCTTCCAATTTGCTGTTGGCCAGCAGTCCTGCTCTCACCAGCTCATTATGGAGGGAAAGATCCATTTGCATGTTGCTGCCTCAGGCATGACTGGGATATTCTGTGTGTTCTCCATCTGTCATTGCTGGGTGTAAGAAAGTCCAGAGCTGAGGGCCGTGCCATCAGAAAGCAGAGGTACAAACCGAGCCAGGGTTTGTTTGCAGGGCGAGGTGAGTAGGCACCCCAGAAAGGCAGCAGGACTGTGGTGTCCCAAGGCCCTTACCTGTCCAGGTAGCAGAGTCTCCTGTGGTGGGGTCAGTCTGTGCTTGTGGGTGCCCCTGTGAAGCTGCAAGGGAGTGTGCACTGTGAGCTTCAGCTTGGAGTGTCATGGTGTCTCTGTTGGCAGCTGGCCACTTGGTTACAACTCATGTAAAGAAAATCAGTAAGACAGCCTTTAATTGAAGGCAGTCCTGTTCACACGTGTTCTTTGACTGCTTCTACCACCAGTGCCAGCCTTTGCCACTTGCGGCCCTGTCTCTTTCCTGTGTTATCTTCACTGTCTTGTCTAGTTGTTGGAATTGAGGAGGTTTCTGTTCAACTGACTTTTTCCTCCATCTGAAGAAAGACCCAAGTTGCCAGAGCTGAAAGGCAGGAAAGCTGCAGAGCCTCCTACTTCAGTTCACAAGGTGTGTGGTGTCCCCAGTGTTGAGAACAACATCCATCCAGCATTTGAGAACTGCATTCCATCAGACTCTGATCATCCTGCTCCCCCGGTGTGTGACGGTGCTCCAGCAGAACTTGAGGAGGTCTTCGATCTGGGGACCAGCCCACCCTAAGGACTGCCCTGTGTCATTTGGAGCAGCACCTTTCTCACACAATCCCTTTTCCTGAGGCTTTGTTTTTGTTCACAACTTGTGTAACAACGCCTGTAAGTGTCTGCCTCAGTTTTCTGTCCTTTTCTCTCCTGTCCTCTGCACCATCATGTTGGCAAAACCACAGGGTGGCACGGGCTGTGTTCCTGCTCTCTCATCTTCCTTTCATAGAAGGATGCTTTCCTCGATACCTCAGACACTGGTTTCTACAGAGGAAGATCGATTCTCTCAGTTAGTAGGCCTCTTCCAAAACTTTCTCCGCAGCCAAGACATGCAGGCCTGTAGGGAAGAGGAGAGGCTTTCTTTGTACTGCTTTTGACTCACATGCTGTGGAAACAGCATTTCTTTTATGAACAGCACAGTCTCATGACTTCCACTGAGTGAAAGTTACGATAATGCCACCAGTATCTCTCCCAATCTGTTTCTACTTACCACAAGGTGTAATTTGAGTACAAGTTAAGGCACCTTTTTCATACTGTCTGATGTTCAATCTTAACAAATAGTTAAGAACATTTTTGGAAGTCAGGCTTACCTGTAAGCACTGGAGCTTCTGAGTTGGTGGGGTTTTATTTCTATTTACTATTATTATTATGTTTTTAAGGGCTGGAAAGGGAGCTCAGAACCCACATGAGTAGTTTCAATGAAAACAGACAAGCTGAAGGAAGTACTCAAACTCCTCAACATTACAGAACTGTAGAACCCAGGAACACTTACCTGCCAGCTTCTGAACCTGAGTCACTTCCATGCTGCTTCACAATGAAGTCTCACCACCAGGGTTCTACTGTTTTGAGAAAGCACCGCCAACATAGCTAGCTCACAGAGTCACTAAAACTATTTCACACAGACGGCAGAAAACATGAAGAAAAAGCAGCCCACGGGGGAACGCTAAACCCACTTCATCACAACAGCAGAAAAGCACCCTAGACAACTTGAGCCTCAAACTTCCCCTTCCCCAAGAAGGCAATTCCCCACACCTCCTCAAGCTTCCTATATAGCAAAGGTTAAATGACCCACACCTGGCAGATTTCACTTCACAAGGGTGGAGCCAAGAGACCTTATGGAATATGCTCCTCTACCTGGCTTCAGTCTTTTATGGTCAATTGCTCCTTATCACTAATAGAAATAACCTGACAAGGGGCTTAATGGTTAGAGTCGACCTAATGAATTAACTACAAAAGGTGCACAAGGGTCGTATTTCTGTTAGTCATTCTGTCAGGAAAATTAGTACAGAGCCTGTTAAAGTAAATAAATAAATAGATAGACAGATAGAGAAATAAAAGAAATAAAGAAATCAAAGAATAAAGAAAATGACCTTAAAGGCAAAATTGCTATCATAGATTTTCATCTGTCTAGTCATGACAGACAAAGAATACAGCAATCAGAATTACTTTTCTTGTCATTAATGTTATTTAAATCTGCTTTTCTGAGATGTCTTCCTTATGTAGGACTTTTCAAAATCTAGCCCCGTGACCTCTGACTACACTATTTACTTCCACTGCGTATAAGCTATCACGTATAAATGCCAGGATCCAGATCCTCACTCACTATTCAGGTCAAGGACTGGGCTGAAGGTCTGGGCTTTGATTTGGTTACATGCTCACATTGCTGTTTCCTGGCAGGTCATGGGAAGAAGATTGGCTGGCTTGGGGGAGCTTATGTACGTGTGGCTCTTAGGCTGCAGCCAAAGTGTTCCTCTAGATCTGGAAGTCTGAATAGGGTTGCAGTCTCCAAGCTCAGATACAGCCACATGTTAGTCTGGCGCAACTGATTTTTGTGTTCCTTGCACTGGCTCTTCCTTCACCTCCTCTTCAGAGGCAAGGACACTCGTCTCTTTTATGCTCCTTTGTTAGTAAACAAACCAGGATAGCCTTTTTCTTCAAGTCAGTAAGATACTGGGCTACAAAGATGGCGAAGGGCCTAGAGGGGAAGACATATGAGGAGCGGCTGAGGTCACTGGGCCTGTTCAGCCTGGAAACGAGGTGGCTGAGGGGAGACCTCGTCGCAGTCTACAGCTTCCTTGCGAGGGGGAGTGGATGGGCAGATACTGATCTATTCTCTTCAATCCCCAGTGATAGGACCCACGGGAATACTGTCAACCTGAGGCAGGGGAGGCTTAGGCTAGACATCAGGAAGAGGTTCTTCACTGAGAGGGTTGCTGCACACTGGAACAGGCTCCCCAGGGCAGTAGTCACTGCACCAAGCTTGTCGGCATTTAAGAAGCATTTGGACTGTTCACTTGGTCACGTGGTCTGAATTTTTGGGTAGACCTGTGTGGTGCCAGGAGTTGGACTCAGTGATCCTTAGGGGACCATTCCAACTCGGGATAATCTATGATTCTATACCCACCTTTGGTTTCAGTGAGAATTCAGGCCCTGAAAACAACCAAAGTTTCTTCTGGATGATGTTTTTTCTGAATAGGATAACTTCATTTCCCTTTTGAAGACTTACAAGGATGTAGTAACAAAAGCAAAGGCAGAAAACAGCACCTGACGCACAGGCTACTTTTCAGCCTGCAGCAGACTATAGGTATTGTTATAAATGACTGAGTCCCAAATAGGGTTACAATCAAAGTTTACAATTTATTAAAGGAATAGAGGTAAGCAAACAGCGCTGGGTGTGCCGGGAGTCTCTGCTCCACCTAGACGCACACCAGTTACATCAGGCGGCTGGTTTTTATGCTCCTAGGCTAATACATATTCATCACCACTTTTGGAAAAGGCAGGGTTCTTATAATTAATTTCCCAGCACCCGAACCATCCCACGGATGCATACGTATCAGTCTCCGGTGGTCCCTCTGGGGGTTGCTCGTACTGAAGACTCGTAGTCTTCCTCCCAGGCTTTGTCCTTCGGTCGTTCTTCAGCTTCCCCACCCCCCCCCCTCCTTATTTAGTAGTCTCTGGGCCAGATGTCAGAAAGCTGTGTCTCATGCAATAACCAGCAGTTATCTCAGAAAACTCCCCCCTATTCTCTTATCTCCCAGACCCGAGTCTCATGGTTTACCCTTCAAACCCTCTATTGACATGAACTGCTAGACCATTCTTTTGCAAGATACAAGAACTATATACACTAACCACTCTGTTTCTCTTGGACTTGTGGTTATTTATACAAGAGGATGTAAGACAGAAGGTCACATTTCTTTATGAGGCCCTAGCATTGTTCCATATTGACACGAATCAGATGAACATATTTCACAGGATGATATTATAATTTCAGACAAATATGATCTATGTAGCGTGAAGTGTTCCGGCATGCTTACACTCTGCCAAGGGCCCGAAAATGGGACCTTCATTTTAAGACTGCATGGAAAAGAAAACAAAAACAACAACAACACAGAAGGAACTTTTCCTTCACCTAAATTTTATTATTACTTTGCAACTCCTGCAGGTGTCCACAAGAAATTTTGTCCCACCCCCTCCCCCCAAAAAACAAACAAAAAAATACATTGTGGCACAGAGGCATAATTTCAGTTCACACCAGTAGATGTTCTCACTGAAGCACAGTTAAGCCCCACAAAGTGCCAAAAAACTGCCAAAACCTAATGTATTTACAAGTTAGTTTTATATGTTTGCATTATTTACTTGTCTCGTCTTGCCTTCAGGGCTTGACCTGTCTGGGGAGGGGAGGGGGGGAGGGCGTGGGAACATGTAATGCTGGCTGTTTGGGTTGTTTGGGTGTATGACTGACAACATGACTTTAAAATTTTGAACTCTTTGTACAGAAGCAAAATACAGAAGAGTACACTATCCCCAAGGGAAACGTGGAAAGTATCCGTTGCTTCTCAGGTTTAAAGTAAAAGGTGTAAGCATTTGGGTAAGAATTTTTGGGTAGATCTGTGTGGTGCCAGGAGAGTTGGACTCAATGACCCTTGTGGGTCCCTTCCAACTCAGGATAGTCTATGATCATATCATTCTATAATAAGCTGAATCACCTTCTTGGTCTTCTATCAGCATCCATCAGGAATTTAAAGAGGACATACACCATCAAGACTCAAACTCACACCATAGACTGGAAAGAAAACCTCAGGTTTTGAACCAAGTGTTTACTCTGATATGCCTGAATGCGAGCTAGCAGGTGAGCCTCTTGAAAAAAAAAAAATAATAATAATCTAACACCTCCTTTCTGAACACAGTAGGAAGGGTAAGAGTTGTAAAGACAGGTATTTATCCTGATAACTGTAAAATTCAATGGGAAAACTGCACTCAGTTGTGAGAAACCCAGGTGAAGAAAGATGTGGAAAGATTGGGTGCACTCTCCACAGCAAAGTGAGAATGACCCTTTGAGAACAAGACAAAAAGGGCTTGTTCTGTTTCCCAAGGAAGGGTGGTGAGGAAGTGGGACTGTAATCATGACCATGTCTTTGCTGTAAAGAGACACCATAAAATTATCTGTTTACTCTAGGGTTAGAATACAACGCTGTAGATACTGTCCACACACAGGTCATTAGGATGTACTTAGTCACATTATATGAATAATCCCAGTTCAAAGCAACACTCAGCAACAGCTCTTCAGTTATAAGAGAAAATACTTTTATTCAGCATTCTGTAAGGAAAGATATTTCATGAAACCTACAAGCAGCACCTTATACCTGTAATACAAAAAACATCCACAAAAATTACTACACACCATTTGAGATTCAATTTAATACAGGTATTGAAGAAAGCACATCTAGTTGCAGTTAATGAACAGCCTTGTTAATTACGGATATGGCTATAGCCCTTTGCTAGCAATGTTCTGGTTTCTCTGCATTCCTATTCTCCTTCTAAAACAAAAACAAAAACAAAAACAAAACAAACAAACAAACAAACAAACAAAAAAACACAGTTCCTTAATGTGCTGTCTTGCAAACACTATAGTGAAATCACATCCAGGTCTACTGAGTTACACTGCACCTTTTGTATCATCATACACCAGATGAAGGTTTGGCAAGCTGCCCACATCCAACAAGCTGTTAGAGTGTTCATCCTCTTCCCAGTGCATTTACACAGGTTCATGGACCACACAACAAATGGGGACTGAGGTCTGGGCCTGACATGGCCTCCGGACATCCCCAAGGTCCTGCTTTTCTTCAGTGGGGCCTTTTAACAGAAGCAAAGAGGCAGAGGCTCAGCTCAACTCCTCTCACAGTTAGTTACCATGCCTCTTCTCCAAGGGGTTTCTAAGGTGTCCTCCTGGAAGACCTTCAGAAGCACAAACGGTAGAGAAGGGCTTATCCCTGGAAAGCAAGCTAATCCCCAGAGACACTTCTCTTCAGGCTTCTAGCCCATTCTTCTAAGCATGTGAAGCAGCAGATTCATCTGAGCAACAGCAGAACAGCAATGTGAGCTCAAAGCCAGCTGAGAGAGAAGGGAAGAATCCAAACCTCAGTCCTTTCTGACATTTCATAGACCCAAACTTTCTGACATCTGGCCCAGAGACTACTAAATAAGGAGGAGGGGGGGAGTGGAGGGAGGCTGAAGAACGAACCACAGAGGGACCACCGGAGACTGATATGTATGCATCCGTGGGATTTTTATGTTTATTCATTTATTGTTTACATGGAATTGTCATTCTTATTTTCTTCTTAACTTGTATGCATGGTGAATGCTTATAATTTGTTAACTTGACAGTTTTCAACGCTTCTAGAAATTAATTTAGAAAAAGAAAAAATAAAAAAAAATAATAAAATTTAGTTACATTAGTTACATACAATTTTTTTTTTGTGTGCTTTTCTGTATGTACTTTTTGCCTTGGGATGTTCTTTTGTGACAGAAACATGACCATAAGAATGTATTTTCAGAGTTGAAATTTACTATGTAAAAACACTATTCCTGAGATAAACTGAATTCTGATCTTTTGTGGACATAATTTCATATTTAGGAATATGATAATATTTGTGTAACAGGCAATAGAAATACGCTGTTGATCATAAATCAGTTACTTGATACTTGGCAGCTTCTTGAGGCAGACACTGCTACGTGACATCCAAAACATGCAATATAACACTGTAATAAAATCTGTATACTTATATAAAACTGTAAAATATGTGACAGACAAAGTATTTCAAAAAATGCAGCAGCATTACTTACTGGTGGTTTTTAAGGATCTGTTTTATGAGCAAACAAATGATACCACAAGGCTGAACTTTGCTGACATTTCAGGGTATTATATGAAGCTCAGTAGTGTCTTCATATTATTCAGCCTGCTTGTCTGTGTTAGAGATGTGCCCTTAAGTTTGTATTTTTAGAGCTGACCAGCTAGGACGACATGATTTTTGTGTGAATAATATCCCCTTCTAGATCAGATTATTGGTCTAGATGGACCCTTTGTCTTTAGCTATGTTGCAGTTGTTTTACCTAAAGTTTGGACATTGATTAAAATATAAAATTACATTATCCATACACGGTACTAAAATACTATGATGTGATGCTCAACTGTATAGTGTATATACACATCGTGGTATGACGATGTGCCTAGCTGTAAAAAATCAGATCAGAATTAACCAATGGCAGAAGCAAGGAAACTAACACAGAAACTCTCAAAATCTGCTTGAAGTTCAGTAACAAACTTCTGTAGTTAGTCTGTACATCTTTTCTGTTACAGGAAGAATGGCCGAAAACATGACAGACATGTATGGTCAGATCATGCTCTCTTTTATTACCTGAATAGCCTGACTTTTATAGCAAACTTAACAGGGGCAGATAGTGTCTCACACAAGATTATTGGTCAAAAGCACTCAGACAAACAACTGCAAGAAAACAACCCTACCTGCAAGAAAACAACCCCCTTGTGATTAGCAGTCACGTAGATCCCGTCCTTGAAGCCAGCTCCTGGCAACAATATTTTTCTAAATTCCTCAATTGGGCGATGTGGGAACACTGTCATGGGAACTTCTCATAGTCATCCTCGTAGCTTGGTTTGCTCAGCTGCAGCAAGTCATGGGATCTTTGCTGCTTCAAAAATCCCTCAACACTTTTCAATGAGTTCAAAGGACTTTGAATAGCCCCCACTGAATTTTACTGTGTAAAGTTGATTTGAACACAGATTTTACTCTGCGGCTTACTTATACTTAAAATAACTTTTTTTTTTTTTTTTTTTTTTTTTTCCCTCAGTATAATAAAACAGAAAATGCTTTCCAATACTAGTTATGGTAGTACAGACATATGTTTATAACCTCGTTAAACTTGTTACACTTTAGTTTTTATGTTTTATTATTCATAAATAGGGACTTCCAGCTGAATGAATGTACATATATATTAATTTCTATGAAGTAGGTACCAAATGCATTTTAGGTATTGACTACCAAATGGTGAGAATTCCTTTTGTTTATCTCTCTAGAATTTCATCTCATACACATTTATTATACATTTTCTAACATTTTTATGCTGACTAATAGGAAGATTCTCATTTAGTATTTATTGGTATAGTGCTCTTTAATTTAAAAGTACATACTAAGTGATTAGCCTGCAACTCCTGACAAGCATTCTTGAAAAGGAAAACATAGTGTCTGCCCTCCCATTTCATATTTTTGACACTGCCATTAATGTTATTGTTACCTCTTTTTCTGGAATGAACTGAACCTTTGGAATGCACTGAATGAAATATTTGAGAGGATAAGCTATAATCGTATGATTAACATTGTCTTGTTATGTGCAGTAGTCTCCTTTTAAGTCAAAAATCAATGTCATGTGTGTCTTTGATTACTAATTTTTTAAAGAATTTATAGGTGGTTTAATCTTTTTGTGATATATTAGACCATGACACATTTTGGTAAGAATAAGAGGTAATGATAATCGTAGTCTACACATATCAGCATTCTTCAGTATAATTCTTTACTCACCTTTTTTTTTTTTCCTATAAAAATTACATAATTTTATATTTCGCAAAAGAACAACAAAAAGATATTCAAAATTAAATCACTTCAGTGTTCTTTCCAGCACTACTTTGATGAGCTATTGTAATAATATAATCATTTGAAAGATCACTCTTTACATCCATTTTGGTACCAAGAAATGCATCAAGAGATGACAACGCATAAGACATCCTAGAGACTTGATTGCCCCTTATAAATTTTATTATAGCAGCATTGTTGTAGTAAAGGTTGTGTCAGCATTTTCACTATAATGCCAGTCTTCAAGGGGTGATAACTCAGCTGTAAAAATTGCTATAAGCTCAGACTTGGCATACAAGGTCACAGACAGATTTTCTAAATGGCCAAAATATTTGACAAATTAAAGAAAATAATACAAATAATACAAATGTTTATATTTGCTTATAATGTATGATATATAAACAGGAATTAAAACAAAACAAAACATAGCAATTTTGTTTTCTCCTTCATTTTATAATCTCTTTTCAGATACCTGCTTGAACTAGGATTTTGTTCCATATTTTAATTCCAGAGACATGCAGAAAAATCTACCTTTTATTCTCATTAACAACAACATTTGTAGACTTTGAAGCAAAAAGCAGTTCTGAATCCAGAGTATCACTGGGTTTCATACTTGGACATAATTTCTGATGCTGTGAACCTACCATCACATTATCAGCATCCTTGTGTAGAAGAATTTCAGTCTGGTGCTTACCTCATTACTTGCTTGTGGAGTGTGCGGAGTAAAGGTGTTAAAACCCACATTGCTACTCAATTTGCCACCCAAAATCCCTGAAGAAATCTGAAAGCTCAGAGAACACTAAGGTATACAATTACAAGACAGTGTTCTGCATGCTTTTTTTACCTGCTTCTGCATTCAGAAGCTAGTCTATCCATATGTCTGGGAGGCACTCCCTAAAATACATTAAAGGCTGGTATCCTCTGAGGTGTGCAGGTGCTCTATAATCTTGTAGCCAAGATTATAATCTTGCTCCATATTCTCTCCTGAGATTAAAATACTTGAAGGAGGGAGAAAACAGAACTATTATTTGTCAAAGCCGGGAGTATTTTTACACACCATCTGTTATTCATTATGTCATGAAAAACATAGGGAGAATGATTACACAGTACAGAAATGGTGGTTGGTACAGAGAACAGGATAACAGAAAAAGAAATGGAGAAGAAAAAGACTCAACTTTAAATACAGAATCAGTCTTTTAACAGCCAGTATAATTCATTATGCTTTTCTGAATTTTTATTATTGACTACTTGTTATGATTCAGTTATATTTGGTTTAGGTGTAAAGGTAAAAGATGAGAGCACTGTGATGAAGTAATTTGATAGGTTTATCTAACACATGCAAACTTCAATAACTTTCTTGGTGGGCAACAGGTAAAAACAGATTGCATAACTTTTTTATGTCCCTGTTTTTCTGTCTTTTATGACTGTCAGAAATATTTCAAAAATAAATTTAAAGCAAACACATTTTCTTCATTATCTTCTTTTACCTACCAGAGGAAAAAAAAGAAAAAAAAAAAGTCAATTTAAATACAATTGCCAAAATTTTCTCTATCTTGTGCTTCTACAAAACAAAACAAAACAGATTTACTTGTTCTAATTTTTCTAACATTAGATCAAAATATCCTCTTGAATAGTGCGTGACCATCCACAGCTACCATCTCTTACATTACAGTGAAATTCACCATTAATATCATAGAAACAGAGAATCATTAAGGTTGGATAAGACCTCCAAGATTATCTGGTCCAACCATCCCCCTACTACCAATATTACCCACTAAACCATGTCGCAAAGTTCCACATCCAATCTTTGCTTAAACATCCCCAGGGACAATGAGTCTACCACCTCCCTTGGCAACCCATTCCAATACCCAACTACTCTTTCTGAGAAGAAATTTCTCCTGATTTCCAAACTGAATCTCTCCTGGCCCTACTTGAGTAGTAGTGCCCCTTGGCCTATTTTTAGTTACCTCCGAGAAGAGGCCGACCCCCAGCTGCCTACAACTTCCTTTCAGGTAGTTGTAGAGAGCAATAAAGTGTCTCCTGAGCTTCCTCTTCTCCACACTAAACAATCCCAGCTCCCTCAGCCACTCCCCATACGACTTTTGTTCCAGACTCCTCACCAGTTTTGTTGCCCTTCTCTGGACATGATCCAGGACCTCAATGTCCTTCTTGTAGTGACAGACCCAAAACTGAACACAGTACTTGAGGTGCAGCCTCACAAGAGCAGAGTACAGGGGGACGATCACCTCCCTGGTCCTGCTGGCTATACTATTTCTGATACAAGCCAGGATGCCTTTGGCCTTCGTGGTCACCTGGACATACTGCCTGATCATTTTCAGGCAAGCATCAACCAACACCCCCAGATCCTTTTCCTCTGCACAGATTTCCAGCCACTCTGTCCCAAGTCTGTAATGTTGCATGAGATTGTTGTCCCAAGTGCAGGACCCAGCACTTAGCTATGTTGAACCTTATCCCATTGGCCTCTGCCCATCAATCCAACCTGCCCAGGTCCCTCTGCAGGGCCTTCCTACCCTCTGGCAGATTGAAACTTCCATCCAACGTGATGTCATCTGCAAACTTACTGACAGTGCACTAAATTCCCTCATCCAAGTCATCAATAAAGATATTAATGAGGGTGGGCCCCAACGCTGACCCATGGGGAACACCACTGGTGACCAGTTGCCAATGGGCACCATAGTTCTGTATTTTGTACTGAATACAAACAAGCATGATACTTGGTTTTGAATTCTGAAAACTCTGGCTTTATACCTGTCAAAAATATCTTATTTATTTATTTATTTATTTATTTATTTATTTATTTATTTATTTATTTATTTATGCTGAATGTGAGAAGTCTGTATCTGTGACTCACTCAAGAGTATCAGACACACATATATTGTCTTTATGTGGGTTTTAATCTTCCAAGCTCAAAGACAGCATATTGCACAGGATACTGAAGACATGTTTTAAAAATGAAACTTGATCCAGTCACCATTGATTAGGCATCAAACATCTTCCATCAGATGCTAATAATAATTTAAGTAGAATGAGATGAAGTTTGAGGATTTGTTAAATTCTTCCAGTTTGAGGATTTACTAAACAGAATTTAGTTAAAGATGAGTCTACTCTAAAAATTATCTTGCAACTGTATCTTCTTTTGGAAATGACTTTGATGTGTCATATCTGACACCTGGAAGTTTTATGTTCTCCAGGTATGTTGTTTTTATTCTTGGTTCATCTCCAAATTCATCTTCAATGTAAGTTAAATCTAACTTCTGCTGTCTGAGGAACATTGCAAAGGTATTCCCATATATTTTAAATATGATTCTAAAAAGCTAATACACTCTTTTATTGTCTCTGAGTTGTTCTGTTGCAACATTTTCAGTAGGTCTGCTCAACAAGTTGATCAATAGGCTTTGGTTAGTTCAGGACTCAGCAGCAAGGCAAAGAAACCAAAATACATGAGCATATCTCTCCAAATTTATTTTTGCTACATTAATTTCCTTTTTGAATTCAGAATCAGTTTTCAAATCTTATTGCCCATGTTAGAAGCCAAATTTGGCCCTTGAGAATAAGCCCAAATTGATCCTGTTAACTACATGACCAGATACTGCGTTTAAATGATGTAGGAAAATTATTTATTATTAATTTTTTTAATGTCCTTATTTATTTAAGGTTGAAACACTACAAAAAAAAACTTTATATGTATCATGCAGTTCAAAATCTCGCCTCTTTTTATCCATGTAATAAATTTAATTTACTCTTAAATCGGTCTGGGGTTTAACTTTTCTATTTCTCATAACTGAATGAATTTGTTGCCCTCCTAAGGTCTGACTTGGTTTTAATCAGCATTCCTTAGCTCTATTATCTACAAAATACTTTTCTAAGAACCACTTTTCATGAACCTTTTGATATTTTTTTACATTATTGAGTAGTTCTACTTCTGCATTTGCAATATGTATTTTTATTTCAAGAATTTTGTTTAATATTAATCTCTTCAATAATAGTATCTTTAGAAAATAATAAATTAATACTTTATAAATAGGTCCTTTATAATTTCATAAAATTACAATTCAATCATATTTTTTTCTTCCACTTCATACAACACAATTTATAGAATTGTTACTAGAAAATCAAATAGATTTCCTTTTGAAAAACTTTCAGACACAAGTATGCAATCAGGTTTAGCTTAATGACTGTAATGTGTTTAATCATTTAGGAATAGAATATTTGTCAGTTCTCATAAATTTTTCAATCAAGGAAGAATGTTTAAATAGTATGTAAATGAAAAAATAAGTTCATTACAGTGACATAATTGTACAAGAGAGCTTCTTTTGTTACTAAACTATGCTAACACTGAGCATCTCATTCAGCATAAATATTTTGCTTCTCCTACATTTGTAGTGTCAAAATAGCTAATGTTCAACCACTCCATTTTTGAATGAGAAGTATGATAATTTAATTAAAGTTTAAAGTCTAGGAGCTACTGAAGATCATACATAATCCAATTACTTTTTATTCAATTAGTTTAATAGCAAACCACTTTGCTATAATTACAGTTAATCCCCTGATTTTACTCCTCAGCTGTTTATCAATGGCCTGTATGATATCTTTGAGGAAATCATACTGCAATATAATTATCAACAATCCCCAAAGGAATTAATGAACTAAATATTACTTAATTATGAGCAGTATTCCACTGCTGAACGGTTAGGTTTGAAGACGGCAAGAAACACAATGGATAGTTTGATATTTCTGAGCCACTTTCCCTAGAGTTTTTGAGGAGAAAATAGCAATTTCTCCCACTTGCTGATAATGAACAAAGAAGTGCCAAGATATAAGCTAAACTGTATCAAAGAAAAGAAGAATTGCAACCAAGCCCTTTTGACCACTGTTATTGTATTTTTAATATTTACAATTGAGAAAGACTTTTAACATTATCATAGTCTCCTATGTGTATAGCAAGTTGGTATTAGTGTCTGTTAGCTTGGATCCTTAACTAGATAAAGCCACAGTTTCGTTGCTTTAAGGATATAAATGAAAAATATATATATATATATATCCAGAATCCATTAACTGATTAATTCAGTCTCATAATTTTGAAATAAATTATCCAAATAATCCAAATTTCATTCTATTCACCACCATTCTCTGGGCCTAGCCATCCAACCAGTTTTTAACCCTGCAAAGAGGGTACCTGTCCAATCCATGGGCTGCCAGCTTCTCCAGAAGCATACCGTGGGAGACTGTGTCAAAGGCTAGGTCTGACCGTGTCAGAAGTCTAGGTAGACTGTGTAAACAGCCTTTCCCTCACCCATCAGGAAGGTTACCTGGTGATAAGACAGAAGAAGGTTAGTCAGTCTGGACTTGCCTTTCTTGAATGCATGATGGCTGGGTCTGATCCCCTTGTCATCTTGCACGTGCTGCGTAATTGTATTCAAGATGACCTGTTCCATCACCTTTCTTGGAACTGAGGTCAGGATGACAGGCCTGTAGTTTCCTGGATCCACCTTACGACGACTCTTCTTATATAGGGGCATCAAGCTAGGCTTCTTCAGTAGTCAAGTGAGTAAAGAGTTATCGGTATCTATCTGGAGAAATGCACATTTCCATTGTTCTCCACTGAATTTAATGGGAACTGAGTTGGAGCTAAAGTTAATCCCAACTTTCATCTTTAGACAAGTCCTGAATGACAAAGGCCATGATTCATCAACAAATCTGGTGAAAGTGTTTCAGATGAAATGGTTAGGTCTTATGTTCTGACATTCTATTTCCCTGTCTTTGACTTGTGTGACCTGATGGTTACACAAAAGGCAAGATACGATAGGGTCTTTTTATTACTATTGTTTCAGGAGGATAATCTTCCTCCTAAAAGCTTGCCTGGAAGCAAATATGCTTGTGGCTAAATTTAATTTTTGGCAATGTGAAATCCTGGAGAAAGACTTTTGAATACAATTTAGCAGACATTTACTCAGGCAAACTCAGGACCTATTTAATATATATTTAATATTTTCCAGTTTTACTTCAGTTACTTGAAAATATTTGGAGACTTAATTTTTCACCCTCTTACTTTCATAAAGACGTGACTTCTTCAGGAACACCCTGTCACCCTGCATGTTGAAATCTATATTTAAGGTCAGACCACTAACAGTTACTGTGGTACAAGTGAATTCATAGTCTTTCATTTGTTCTTGATTATGAAAAGATGCAAAACTAATGCTGATTTTACTGTTTTGTATTTTACTGTTGAAATAGTGTTCTCCTATTGTTTCTAAGGAAATGGAAATTCAAGAAATATGTTGAAACTGAAAAAAAAGTCAGTTTAGTACATGGAAAAAAAAATATACAGGATAAAAGACAGAGGCTTCATTGAATAGTAAAAATAAGGATAATTAAAAAGAAAAGAGACACTTCACTTCAAATTTAAAACTTCTTAATGAGGTGATATAAGTGTCTGACTACCAAAGTGGAAATAGTATCACCTGTGTTTTGATACCATCTGTCTCCATATTTTATTGAAGGAACTTTGAGCCTGAAATAAGTAGACTGTACTAATTATGATAAAAAATCTTCTGTCCAGGGTAGTGTTGGCTGACTGTGTCACAGCAACAATCACACAGCATTGTTCCCTGTACTCTTTCACCTATTTGTTATCTGAAATCAATAATATTCAAACAGGCATTGAAATGAAATTTTAATGTTCACAAAGAGCATCTACACTTCCGAGCTGTCTTTGAAAAAGTTTCTAACAACAATGGAAGGGGGTAAAAGCAAATTAGGCTCTGTGGAAAGACATTTGATTTCAAGTAAAGGTATCAGCCGTCATTTAAGGAGAAAAAGATTAGGTAACTGTTTAGGGTAACAGATCTTTTTTTGACAGAATTGAACAGTTTGCAAGGAGATCTGGGGGGGCAGCACATTTAGCAGTGGAGTGATAATGAATAGAGATGAGACAAGATTAGCCGGAGGGAGTTGATTCTTCTCACCCCTAGAGGCAGCACAACCCAACATGACAGTGGTCAAGCTGTGAAAGGCTGCAAGGGGGATCAGTTAGCTACATTTCTGTCAGTGCTGTCTCTCCATGCCTTCAGACACTATATACCCCACAGTAAGCTGCAAGTGTGACAGCACTGGGCAGAAAATTACTTTTTACTTAGGCTTTTCAGGCAGTATTTTATATTTTGGTTCAGAGCATGTTAGTGAGAAGTCCAAGTGTATGTGCTTTATATATTGCTTGTACAGTACAGGGGAGGAAGGTGTGCCTCCATCAGTCAGTCCTTCTAGGCCATTCTCAGTTGATCTTTCCTTGTGTCCTTATCTTTTTTGCTATTACAGCATATTATTCTCACAACCTTACATTGAGGTCAGCTTTTATTTCAAGACAGCATTAAATGTTACATTGGAAATCAAGTCACAAAGTCACCTCCCTGTTTGCTCTGAGAGTTCTCTGATGCTTTAACAAACCTCCAAAATTTAGATAACACTTGAGCATCCAGGCCTCGCAATCAAGGTACTCACCTTTTTCCCTTAAATTTTATTGTTAGTTAGGAAGAAGGCTGGTATGTAGCTGTGCTTTCCTGTGGGTTCTGGCACACAAGAGATTCCTTCAATATGTGGACAACTACATTTTCAGGTAGGCATGATCTAAATTCGTATTGCTCCTGTTTTAATGAAAGTACTTTCAGTATCAGGATAATGGCAGTGGAAGGACACTGCTCTAACTTCCTATTTAATTTAGGCCAATAAAGCCTCCTACATTTTTCAGTATTACTGAGTGGCATATATAACATATATAACTGAGTCATTATAACTTATACTGGTTGTTGTAGTTAAAAATAATTATTTTTTCTCTTGAAAATAAGATAAAATTAAATTTGAGAAGTATGGAGGTGGGGTTATCTGATATTTCACACTGCATTGTAATTTTATATAAGGAATTTAATTCCTTAATATAAGGAATTTAATTCCTGAACACCTACAAAATGCCACATGAAATATTATCTCTTTTCATACTTATACTTTAGTGGATACTCTGTAGCTCATTTGTCAGAAAGATTAGTCTCTGATATCATTTAGTCCTTCTCTAGTTCAAAAAACATACTAAAAAACAGCAGAAAATACAAGCATTTAATCTGTAGCTCAGATCTGTAACAGCAGTTCTCATATATTAGCTCAAGAAATCAAGCTTTGCAAAATACAAACAGCAATTCAAATTTCTGACCTTTAAATGAATCAGATTAAATGGACAAGTGATATGAAAAATATTTTATACCTTACTGAACCATGGGAGATCTGTCACAGTTCTGCCAGCATGAACTGAAAAGGCCCATTAATGATCTACCTCATGCAATATTTACTGCTCCTGTATCAAGTGGGTCCACTTGTTATACTAACATAGCAAATGCCAAGAACACTGCAGCCTTACAGATCAGTGAACAATAGTAAATCAGTCAACAACTGCCCTCTGGAATTACTGCATAAAATTTATCAAGCCTCAACAGCATCCCAGCCTTCTCTGTTTCTCTAAGAGTTGCTATGGAGTAGAAAACAATATCTCTTCTGTTTGTCTTATTTTATTTTATTTATTTATTTATTTTTAAACAAGCAGTCAGAGAAGGGAATAGATTTCCCCTTTTCTTCTTCACCTTTGCAATTTATGAAGAAAACATGAAACGAGATTTCTGGATTTTTTTTTTAATTATTATTATTTTTTATTTTATTTCTTTCTTCTTCTTCTTTTCCAATTGATATTCTTATCTTGTTTGCTTTTTCACTCTGGAAATGCTTAGTCAACCACAGGAGACACAATGTATTTCTGTTTAAGAATTCAGCACAGAATTTCTCTCTTTCACAGAAACACTGCTGTAGGTCTTATAAATCAGGTAGCTAAATCATGCATAAATTTGTACATTTGTGGCTTCTAGAGCTGTTTCTGGCATCCCTAGTTTCAATGGTCAGTAGCGCAGTTGGGTAGTCCCTTTTGGTCTCTGAATATCATCTCTCCACCATCACGGCCATTGCTGTGAGCACATCCGTAATAGTGTAGTGGCAGGAAAGTTGTAAGCCGAGTTTAAGATAAAATGAAAAGTAATGAAAAAACAAAGCCAAACAAAGAAAACCCAGACCAACAACTTTGTCTATACTTACTAGGAAAAAGATATTTCATCACAAGTTTCAAACTTTTATCTTCGATTAATTAAAACTTTGGAAAATATTTGTTAATAATGTCACTACAAAACCAAGGAAGATGAGAGTCAATATTCTGATTAGACCGAAACATTAAATAAAATACATATACCTCTTGCCCCCCAAAATAATAAACAATAATATATTTTCTTCAAACAGAATAAAGACTTCCCAAACCATTACTTTATAGAATGCCCTTTAGACAGTCACCTTTGTGAAAAAACAGCTTGTGTTTAAACAAAATTGCTTTTTATAAAATGAAATATAATATTAAAAGCAGAGCAGTTCATAAGGATATGTTTGCTATGAAGTCAGTAAGACTATGCATTCAGGTGCTTATTATAGTTCTAGATGAAGCTCCCTTTTTATTTTCTTGGAATGTTAGTAAAACTTGTGTGTGTGTGTTTTAGAAAACATCTTTACAGTAAAAATGTTATTTTTACACTTTCATTAACAAATTATCTCCTGCCTTTCATGTTTTACATCCTACTCACACAATTATGCCAGGATTCTATATTTTTATGTGGTGCAGTATTTTACATTCATTTTGAACATGTACAGTTGTAGATGGTTATATGCGTTGAAGAATTGCATCTTAATATAGCTGCAACCAGTGAATTAAATCCTCAGAACTATTAAAGTGCGGGACCAGGATCAGAACTTTTATTCTTTCTTATGTGTGTCATTGGTACAACAGCAGATCCAAAAAAGCATGCAAGATCATTCTGTTTAGAAAAAGTTGGGACATCTACATTAGATTTTTTAATTCGTGCCAGATGAAGACGTTTGTTTTGATGTTGATGGAAAATCTTTGTTTTGAATAGAACATCCAGATCATCTTTGCTTAATAAACTTTGGATGTTCACATGTAGAATGGAGCAGATCAGCTATACTGCTTGCTAATCTAGGTGTTGGCACGTGGGGCTGGTGAGGATTATTTAATTGAGTTTATAGTAAGCAATTTATTCTAAACAGTTTCCTGTTTGCAAATATTTTAATATTTTGTTTCCTTTTCCTAGTTTTTCTTTCTTTTTTTCCTTTCTTTCTTTCTTTCTTTCTTTCTTTCTTTCTTTCTTTCTTTCTTTCTTTCTTTCTTTCTTTCTTTCTTTCTTTCTTTTTCTTTCTTTCTTTCTTTCTTTCTTTCTTTCTTTCTTTCTTTCTTTCTTTCTTTCTTTCTTTCTTTCTTTCTTTCTTTCTTTCTTTCTTTTTCTTTCTCTCTCTCTCTCTCTCTTTCTCTCTTTCTCTCTTTCTCTCTTTCTTTCTCTCTCTCCTTCTCTCTCTCCTTCTCTCTCTCTTTCTCTCTTTCTCTCTTTTTCTCTCTCTTTTTCTCTCTCTCTCTCTCCTTCTCTCTCTCTCTCTCTCTCTCTTTCTTTCTTTCTTTCTTTCTTTCTTTCTTTCTTTCTTTTTCTTTCTTTCTTTCTTTCTCTCTGTCTCTCTGTCTCTCTGTCTCTCTTTCTTCTGAATCTTAATATTGTATTGTTCTCCCTTCTTGTCTGTGGATTAATAAAGAAAAATTAAAGAGTCTCAAAATGTTAGGTAATTTGAAGATAAAAATGAATATGTGAGAAGGTGTCAAGCAGAAAGATTAATATGAAAAAATAAAACCACAAAACATAAAATCTTAATCAGTTACTCTTAGGTAAACCTAACTCTCCACTAATTTTGTTTTGTGCTGTCATTTATATTTTTGCAAACTAAATATAAATAGACTTTCAAAATGTTCCTAAATCATCACAGATGTAATTAATACTCACTTTGCACCAATATATAAAATTTCGTATGACACAAAGTAGTTGTGGGTCAAGTTCATTTCATTCCGTGTGCAAAAGTTGTCATATTTTGCTTCTTGGGCAAAATTCTGCTAGAGTAATTTAAAATTCCATTCAAAAGTTTGTCACAGTTTTAAAGGAAAAAGCCTCAGATTAACTTTTATGACTATTTTGCCACAGATGAGATTTCTAGAATATGATGAAAATGAAGTCAACAATATCAGAAAATTATAATTTCCAAGGGGTTTTTGTTTGTTTGTTTTTAATGATATCTTTGTTGTTGTTTGATGTTGGTTTTGTTTGTTTTATTCAGAGTGGTTGAACAGATAAATATTCTGAAATGATTGCCTTCACAGTTATTGTCAAATGCATTTGGACATTCGGTTTTCAATTCAGCTTCAGTTAAGCTCTTTGGAAAGTCCACAAACATTCAAAGCAGTTGCAGCATCCTTTCTGTGCAACTAGTGGTTAAATTTTACACAGTTCAGTGTCTGTATTGATTAAAAATGCAGTAGGTTTTGTTCATTGTCACAAGGGGAAGTTCTCTTTCAATATTAGCCTTCTAATAACTTCTTATATAAAATAACATTTCTTAGACAAGAACTCCAAAAAGAAGGTATTTGTTCTTTCTAAGGTTTTTCTTAAGGTTTTAAAAAGGTTTTTTATATGTGTAAAAAATAAAAATATAAAATAAAATAAAATAAAATAAAATAAAATAAAATAAAATAAAATAAAATAAAACAAAACAAAACAAAACAAAACAAAACAAAACATTTTAGTTCTAAAATGGTAGGTAATCTGAAAATAACTTTTATTTGTGAGATAAACTTTATGGGGAGTAAAAACTCCATCAATGAAAAAATACTACTTAAATCATTATATAATTTATAATTTAAATTAGGTGTATAATTAATCTCAATAAAATTATTTTTACATATTTCAGTGTGTCTTTTGTGGTGTCATTTAACTAATCTTGTTTTACTCAGTAATTTCTAAAAGCAAATATATGTATATATCTTGTGTAACATAAATTTTAAAAAATGTGATCAAATTTACCATGCTGGTTACCTAAATAAACAAGAATAATAGGAAAATCTTTAAAACAGAACTAAAACCAATCTTAATTTCTATATCTAAAATTAAAGAAAGATCACAGAATGCCATTACAGAGATGATGGGTACATCAATGCAGACAATATTAAACTTTAAATTGTTCATGACAGTTGCATCAGCAGGCCAAAATATTATTCAAGTATAACTGTTCAAAGATGAGAGAAAAGTACCTTGATCTTTTGAAGCTCCAAGTCTTCAATAAAGTTATAGAAAATAGCATTCAAATCAATTTCTGATTTTGCTGAGCACATTAGGGCAAACATAAGTTAACTTGATATTTGATCAGGAAGATTGAATTTGATCAGGAAGACTGAATCACAAGTGGCTGTTGCCTCTTGTGATGCCTGATTAGAAAATGTTCATTTTTTTCTGTTACAGCATCTTATTTATTGTGGAAGAATGGGACGATCGATAAAGAAATAGTTTATCATGAAAGATGTACTCCAGTTTCTTAAAGATATATAGGCAACCAGCAAATCAGTTTAATTGAAATCACCAATATAAATTTTGTGCAAATAGACTCATTTTTGACTTTGAGGTATCTCCTTCATCTTTGCTGTTTTAAAATCTCCTTAGGCAAGAGATAACAATGTAGGCTTGTTTGTGTCCTCTTCTCTAGATCTTACTCTGTCAGTTCAGCCTTTGGAAAAAGATGGCCATGACCAAAAGAAGAGCTTATCAACAAAAACAAACAAAACATTTGTTGTTTTTTTTTTCTTCACCAGACCACACAGCCAGAAGATAAGTCATAGTTTATATGAATCATCTTCTGCTGTCAGTTATCTCCTGCTGTTTGAGTGATGAACTGTTGGTCTGTGACTGAACAAGGTGTTTGTGTGACTGATCAAGAGAGGGGGAAGAAAGAGTCACAGAATAGTGTTTTCATACTTTCAACATTCAAAAATGATCAATTATTCTATCTTATTATATTGCTCCTAAAGCATATAAAATGCAAACTCTCTGACATGAATGCAAAATGTCTGACACAGTGCTGAACATTGTAAGGCTTATTTATTGTTATTTATTGTTATTCTAAAGTAATGAAATAGACACGAGCAAAAAAAAAAAAAAAAAAAAACAAACTAGTAATTTGAAATAAAACAGATTATAGTATTATAATTCCCCAAATAAGTAATTTTCTATAGAATATTCTGTGTTAGAGAAAGACTAAATATATTAAATTGTTTTAGGTATGAAAACACAGATGGCATACAATATGATGTAATATTGTAAATTGTATAATAAATAATAATAATGACTAATGAAAAAAAATGTTTTGTTTTTTTTTTTTCCTTTTTTTTTTCTTTTTTTTGGTCATATCATTAATAAAGAAGTGTCATATCATTAATAAAGAGATGTTATTTGAACATCTTCTCATGTATTTGCTTTAGTAAGATGCTGGAACAAACACAAGAATTATCTGTATTTCCAGGAGCCAGAAAAAGACTCTTAAATCAGTCTAGAGTCAGTATGCAAACTAAAAATAATTGGAAATTTGGTCATTCAGACAGAAACACTTTAAGTAAAACAGTTAAGTTACAATTATTATTTTGAATGTGGCCAGTTCTTCACTGATATCTCCTGTGAGATTATATTTGTCACTGAAGAAGTTGCTTTAAGTGTGAATTATAATTCTACTAAGTGCCATTAATCTTAAAATATATAGTGCATAAACAAGATCTTAGGGAAATTTAACAGTGTTGGAATTTTGAATGATTTCTTATTTTGTTCTTATTTTTACTGCATGTATCTACTTTGCTGATAGAGTGTGTTTTTTGTTGTTGTTTTTGTTTGTTTGTTTTTGTTTGTTTTATGAAGACATTTTGTATTAGATGCTATTTAAATTCATTGCAGACAACTAAATGTAGAAGACGTTTTGAATGGTGATACAGGCCTCATAAAGAATACATATTAATACTCTAGTAAAGAATAAAAAACCTAAAATTTCTTCAAATGTTGCCTTCATTGATCAGAGAGTGGATCAAGAAGAAATGTTAGGGACCAGAAATGAGATTTGACTAGCTGGCATGACATCTGTCAGGGAAAGACGTGCTCTGACTGCATCTGAAGTTATCACAGAATCACAGAATTTCTAGGTTGGAAGAGACCTCAAGATCATCGAGTCCAACCTCTGACCTAACGCTAGCAGTCCCCACTAAACCATATCCCTAAGCTCTACATCTAAACGTCTTTTGAGATGGTGAAGGGGAACAGAAAGGCAGGGCCTTATTTTTCTTGGCCTACTCCAAGAAATACATGTGCACATTACATGGGATCACAATAGGATACAAACCTAAATTATCCTTTAAGTTCACCTGTGCATGCAAGTGATCTCATTTACAGTTACTGATTCCTTAAAGTGAGTTAAAGATTTAATGTGTTGGTGGGATTTCTCTGCTCTAAACAAACTGTCATGCATTACATTATATAAAATCCCTAGTAACACCAACTTTTAAAATTATTATTATTTTGGCAATTATAAAGGAATTTGTTGCTACTCAGAGTAATCCTGTTCTTGAATTAGAGATTATTTTTCTTCCTTTGGAAACCTAACAAATAGAGATAATTGATGCAAAACAGCAAACTTCTTTTCCAGTTATAAACAATGTAATTGAGAATGGACAAGAAAATTAAGTATCTGTCACAGCTTCCTTGGTATTGTCTTTGGAATTCTGGAGATGTGCAGGTTATAATTTATGTGCTACCTGCTGCTGCTGTAACCAAGTAATATCATGGTTAGTGAACAATTCAACTTCCTAATTATGTAAACAAGATTGTGTGAGGGAACAAAGGCATCCAGGTATCTTTTTTTATATATATATATATATATATATGGAAGTTTCCCCATGGTGTTTACATATGTACTGCCATCATTTCTCATCCTGTACATCTTTCCAGATACTTTTCCCCCACACAATATTACTGTTATTTGTAACAGTAATGTATTATGTTCAGAGCATATGTTCAGAGCGAATTATTTTTACTCATTTATATAAAACAGTGACTCACTGATACTCTGGTTAAGTCTGTATAAGAGGTTGACATGAGACTGAATCCAAAGGCTCATATAGAGAAAGACTCAAAAGATGGTGTGGTTTATGAGTGTTGCATAGTGCTCTTGACTCTTACAGAGTGGAATTTTCTTATTCATTTTTTGTAAGTTATAGATAGAATATTAAATTTTTGACCTTCATTAATGCTTTGCAAGGCCTGGGGACTAAGGCTTTTTCTTCTTAAGGGTGATCCCCATTTCTGGTTATTCTACCAGCAGTTAGAGTTAAGATCTATTGTTCTTCCCATTCCCAGTTATCTTTTTAAAAAATTGATTAATTGCTTTCTTTCTATTATGGTTTTCTTTGCTTTAAAATGTATAAAAAGAGATTGTTGAGGACTATTTCAGTCATTTCAAGTGGATCATTCTAGTAAATTAATTTCTAATCTTGTGTGTGAATAATAGCGTATTTGTGGGAAGATAAAACCATCTAATCTATATATGATTATTCCTGTGGGTTTCTGGAGAAAGCATATTCAAAATGTAAGTGATTAGAGCAATATCTAGTGTAGAGGGCAAATTTATCTGTCATCTCTTTTGCTTCTTTCAATTCACATTGTGGGCATTGCTGTTTGCCTCAAATACTGTCAATATTAAAAACATATCTTCAGAGAGTGTAAGATTATTTTTTTTCTGATTGTACCCCTGATATAGTGTCATGATTATGGTTGGGATAGAGTTAATTTTCTTTGTTGAGGCTTGTATGATGCTGTTTAGGATTTTTGATGTTGATAGTGGTGATATACACAGATGATTTCAGTTGTTGCAGAGCAGGGCTTACACAGAGCCAAAGATTTTTCAGCTTCATGTGCTGCCCTGCCAGCAAGGGGGCTGGGGGTACCCAAGGAGATGGGAGGACACACAAACAGGACAGCTGATCCAAACTGACCAAAGGGTTATGCTCAGCAGTAACAGCTGGGGTAAGAAATAAGGAAGGGAGAGAAATTCCTATCAATGGCATTTGCTTTCCCAACATACCGTTACACATGATGAGTCCTGCTTTCCTGGAAGTGTCTGAATGCTTTCCTGCTGATGGGAATGAATTCCTTGTTTTGCTTTGCTTGTGCACACAGCTTTTTCTCTACCTAGAAAACTGTCTTTATCTCAACTTATGAGCTCTTGCACTTTTACTTTTTCCAATTTTCTCCCCCATCCCACCTGGAGAGTTTGAGAGAGAGGCTGGGTGGTGCTGTGTTAAACCACAACACAGACAACATAATGGTAGGATGGATAATATTATAAATATACAGTTAAAAATAAAATCTGCCAAATCCTATAAAAAGAATATTTACTTTTCCGATTTCACACAATTACTGTAGCAATTATCTTTTCTATTGTGGGCCAATATTTATCTGTCTCAAATATATCAATACCTATGACACCTCTTTTTTGATACCTTTGTAAGAACTGTGCCTTGGTGACTGCACTAAAATTCAATTAAAACTGACCTGACTAGATTGTATATGATGATGAAATATAAAGGATATGGTATTTGTGTTTATTCATCTGGTATAGCGTAATCAGCAGAAGCCCTGGGGGTGGCCCCCTCCCTTTTCTATAAAAAGGAAGATGTAGCTGGTGGAAAGCATTCTTATCTCAGTGAGATTTCAAAACATCACACTACCCACTGGCTCAAAAATAGCTCATATCTGGTGACTTTCTGGCATGAAAGGACATAGTTGATATTTAATAAAACAAGAGGGTGAATAACCCAAATGCTGAAGGAAGTGAAAATGAGATTTTGTAGATGTTTGGTGCTAAAATTATTTGAAGTTGGAGTTTCTGCTAAAATTATTTGAGTCCTGATTAATTCAAGAAGTGTTTTCATTTTTGATATCTTTGGTTGTCATACAATGATTATTTTTTTTAAGATAAGTGAGGGATGCACAACCCTTATTATACAGGTAACACATCAAAATAATAAGTGTTTAATTTAGTAGCTTCAATTTTATACATTCTCTTGTAATAGGAAATATTTATAAAATGATAGAGAATCTGCTTTCCATTATAAATCCAAAATGTTATTCAACTGATTTAGATCGAATGTGATCACTTCCACATGTAGAAGATTAGCTTGTATATGGTTTCAGAAAGCAATGTTGGGGTGGGGTGGGGGGGAATATGATAAGGGAAAATTTTTCAGAATGATAGCAGTGACTAATGCAGATAGGAGTTTGGTGACTGAAGCTGCAGTATGCATTCAGGAAAATGTGGTGCGCATTAGTGCACCAAAACCCTGAAACATGAATTACTTATTTTTTTGCAAGAAAGCATTTGAAGAAATAAGAACCTGAATCAGAGAAGAGTCTCCATCTGAATCAATGTTGTCCTATATAAATTCCAAGCATGTTGGTCCATCACATTGGTAACAACTTCTTGGTATTGAAATGGGTTCTCGAACAACGGAAAACAGTCTGCCAAATGAAGAATTACTGAACATATGGTGGTATTATTATTTGAAGAGGTTATGCATGCCAAAAACTGATAATGAAGCAGTAACACACATTACTAAAGTATTTTGTAAGAGAAGAGGGAGAGGAAAAAATGGATGGGGGAACATTAGTATTTTTGAGCTTTTCTGCATCTGGCTCCATTGGCTAAACACATTACTATTTTGAGAGATTGGATGAAGCAAAGTGATTTTTCAAAGCATAGGAAAGTGTATTTAAAATTTCAAACTGTTACCCAGGTGGGTTGGGAGGTTTTACTCATTGTGCAATTACTTTGGTGGACAGATTTTTGAATGTAAACTTTTTAACACTTTCAGGGTGGATTGATTATCTGTATAATCTGTTAAAAAAAAAAAAAAAACTATTTCCACCTTTGGTGTCTTTGATGATGTGAACCTTTCTAACCCCATATTTAAGGTGCCAAAAATAATGATGACAGACAATCAAAACATACAAGCTTCTGTTTCAGGTTGTACATATTCTTGGTAAGAATAATTACACTGGTGCTGTTTCATAGTGTGTTTAGTTAGTAAAGGTTTATTTTCCTGATTCTACACAAAGAAAGAAACTGACATCTGCTCATGACTGAATGTAGGATGCTGGCATTTGAATACTGAATACTGAAAACTTGTGACATTGCATTTAAAATACTACTTTGTATCATGTGTGTGTATTGCTTTTGCATGTCAGTATACATGTATATTAGTGAATTTTTTACTGTTTTGTTACTGATTCTTTCGGCTTTGCTAGACTGCTGTCCCCTGAATACTTCCCTACTAAATAATGATAATAATGATAGAAATAATAATAATAGTAAAACTCCCATAAACTTATGAATGATAACGATATTCTATTTTACTTTTTACTGTTGGTAGTGGTTAAAGCCAAACAATAAATTGAAACTTAAGGCAGGGTGACAACATACCTGTACTAAATCCAGGATCTTCTGTCCAAATAACACACATGTAGTACCCTAATCATGAAGTAATACAGTCATTTTTCAATCAGTAGTTGACTCAATTTCTTGATGGGGCCAAAATTTGACACAAAAACTCACTAGAGAGAATTAAATATGGTATATTCTAATATTTTGGTTTGTAAACATTGGGCAGGAGAACATTAATAATCTTCTTTTTTAGACCATAATTTCTACAAGAAAATGGTGTACTTGTGTGATCAAGTACAGGATATGTTTTTGAAAACCGTCTTATCATGTATACACACATTTACAGATAATATACAAAACAGTTTTCAGTTGATACATAAGACAAATATAGCTAACTGTTAAGCAGATGTGATGAAGGACATTTTTATTTATAATTAAATATATATTGTTTGTGAAAAGGAAAAAAACAAAAGTGTTTTATAGACTAAATACTTAAAAAATAAATTCCAGGAACTCTATTATAACGACTACTCACAAAAACTATTTACATTAACAGAAAATAAGGATATAGAAAAAAAAAATCAAAACAATTCATATAATCATAGAATGGTTTGGTTTGGAAGGGACCCTTAACGATCATCTAGTTCTAAGACTTTCCCTGCCATGGGCAGGGACACCTTCCACCAGACCAGGTTGTTCAAAGCCACATCCAACAGTGTCTTAAACACTTTCAGGGATGAAACATCCACAGCTTCTCTGGACAATGTGTTCCACTGCCACACCATTGTTAGACTAAAGAATTTCTTCCCTAATATCTTATCTTTTTTTGTGTGCTTTTGTTGTTGCTTTTTTTTTTTTTTTTTTTTTTTTTTTAATAAAAGTCATATATTATCAGCATGGGAAACCTCATGTATGGAGTACAGTTTATCAAAGGGCTAAGTAACACATAATGGTTTCAGAATATTTCTCAATAAGAGCAGTAAACCACTTGGTTTTGGATAAATATAATAATATGATAATTTATCCAAAAATAATGGATAAATATCTGATCTTAAAAGTATATTTTTAAAGATGTAAAGATGAAAAAGACTGTTACTAATCAGCTTTTTATGGACATCATTGTTTTGTGCTTTGATATTTTCAGCAACAACCTGGGGATAAATTAAATCTTATATATTCTTTAAGTGATACAAGGACAGGTAAATAGGACAGGACACGCTAAATTTTTTGTCTTGAAACAAAACATGATTTATTATAGTATACCATATAGTATATAGTACCATATACCATATAGTATATAGTATACCATATAGTATATACCAGTATATACCAGTATATAGTATATATATAGTGTATATACTGGTATATACTGGTATATACCAGTATATACACTATATATATATATACTATACATAAATATATACTCTACTATACATATATATATATATATATATAGAGTATATATATACTGGTATATATATACTGGTATATATAGTATATACCAGTATATCATATAGTATACTATATAATATTGTATATTGCATATATAAGGCCATGAAGGCAAGAAGAACTTCACAGTTGTATCTGCAGAATGGGGGCCTGTATCCTGGAGAATGCTGGAATTCTACATCTTTTTGGGTTTCCTGAAAAGATATCAACACGCTGGAGTGAATCCAGTGGCAGAGAGTCACCATGACAGTCCAGGCTGAAGCACTCACCTCGTGTTATGAGGCTGAGAAACCTGGGCTTCTTATATGATAAACATTTAAAAGTCTTAGTGAAAGAAAACAAAAAGTGAACTACAAGAGAGGTTTTTGTCCCAAAGTAGATAAATGAGTCCCTGACCAGATGTAGGAGTCAAATCTTCTCTTCATTTTCTACAGGATATGTTCTTGTATTATCCCAACTTTATAGGAAAGTTGAAAAATTATCAGTGCAAAGAGAATTTTAAAAAGCATTTGAAGTCGGGAAAAATGCCTTCTGGTGATAGATATAAATTAAACTGTCTATTTACCTTATCAAGAAGTAGATAAAGATATGACTTGTTTATCATGCACAGATATTTTTGTAGGAAGAAAATACTAGGTACTTAAGGTTTCTTCACTCTACTCAGCTCATCCATAGCTGGATCTGAGGAAAATAGCTGGATCTGGGAGGAAAAATGGCTGGAAAACAAACAAACAAACAAACAAACAAACAAAAAACAAGGATCACTTATTCTTATATATATATTTTTAAACTGTAATGATAATGAACTCAAAAAAAAAAGAAAAAAGAAAAAAGAAAAAAAAGAAAAAAGGAAATGGTAGTGGTTTTTAATCCTAATTACTTCAAGTTAAATGTGTATAGAAGATACTGTAGCCCAACACAAATTAGGAGTTAGTAAAGGCAATGCTAGTCTAAATTCGATAATCCTTGTAAGCAATCAATTGCGTTTTTTTTTTTGCTTTATTTTTTCTAATATATGTATAACCCTTTGCTACAGTCCGTAAAACATCAGTGAATGACTCAAGATGCTCTGCCACAATCAGTTTCAGACTGTTTTGTAGACATCTACTAAATTTCTCCAGCTATATGTTTCATATCTTTGCTCCTATTGATTTCTGCATGGAGAAGAAAAATAAATAAATAAATAAATAAATAGATAGATAGATAGATAGATAGATAGATAAATAAATAAAGAGATGCTTACATCCTTCCAGAATCCATTTTCATCATCTTCTTCTTGCCTCTGGCTTCAGTGCTTCACATTTTTTTCCACTACGGTAAGACATGCTTACTCTTCTCATACAAAACGCTCTACATTCACCTCTGTTGAATCACATGTAATTGACTTTGTGTTTTTCTTAAATCATGCATTATTTCAAGCAATTTGCTAGCATCCTTAGTCTTTTATCAACAAACTGCATCAGTGCATCAGTGCATCAGTGCATGGTCTATATACTATATACTATATCTATATCTATATACTATAACTTTCAGACTCTTAACAAACATGCTAAGTAATACTGGACTGGGCACTGGCTACTGAGGGAGCAGGTCTAACACCAACACAATTGCTGTTTTCAGAGCAATTGATTTTTATCTTTGCTTTTATTTGGTTCATCAGAATAGTTCCAGGACCACAATTGTACAGTCTTTGATTACCTGTTTATTCTTTGACCTAGTATGCCCTCCTGCCCTTATTTACTTTCTAATGAATTAAAATAGTGCATTCTATGCTATCTTTGGAAAATCTCCTTCATGATAACACTCTACAGAATGCTATTTGAAGTGAAAATACTTAATGCAAAAGTACCTAAAAAGTACCCTCTTATAAAAAACTAGCAGATTTATGGAGTTAATGGGGCATATATGCTCAGCCCATATTTATTCAGGTGTTTTCTGATCATGTCTTTGGTTAAATTCTTCTAATGTTTGCACTTATCTGGATTTATCTTTTAAGTGCATGGGAAAGACCTATAAAAATCGGATTCTTTGTGAAGAGAGAATAAGATCTGGATTATATTTCAGAAGTCATCAAAAACATCTCTTCCTCTTCTTCTTTCAACAGCATGTTTAACCCATCTATCAGCTGCCATTGAGTCAGTGAATGATGAATTTATTAAATAGAATGATGAAAATGTTGCAGTGTTAAGAGGGATTCTGAATCACCGTTCAAACAATATATTTTGTTTGCACTACACTTCATTAACTTTGCTGTTTTTGTGTATGTGAGTGTGTGTAATAAATGATAGTTGTGTAGTTTGTAGAATCTTGAGGAAAAAGATAACGTCTTTTAAGTCAAGCTGTGTAGCTATGTAGGACAATACTTATACTTTGTCAAAAAAATGGCAATGTCCCAAGGTTCATCAAATAATTCACCATAGATAATGCTATCATACTACTTTTGAAATATTGTCAGTCCTGAAAATGATTTCTTTTGATTGTATGTGATGAATGTCTATGCTTGTGTTGTGATCAGAAAGAAAACGGCATATACTAGCCATATGGCTATTGTTCCTAACTATGAACCCTATTCCCTGGAATGGGCAGAATCTGAAATAAACAAGTGTCACTTAATCAGTTAACAGAAATATCAATTTTAATGCATGACCTCTTAAGAAGAGTTATTTGGGACTGTTTATGTTTGGTTCAATTACTGTATTCCACATAAGGCTGACATTTTCAATGGAGTTTGGGAATGAAGTAGGCTCCTGAGGCCAAGACATAACTGACAGATTGGGAGTAGTAGATCAACAAAAATTCAGTGAAGATTTGTAGCAGAAAATTTGTTCTTCATTTGTTTGTTTGCTTGTTTGTTTTCTTATAGTTTAGAAATATTGGGGAAAACTGTTAAGGCACAAGTGTCTTATGGTTCAGAGGCTGTAAAAACTGACAAATACTCAGGTTGAATGAGACCAGTAAAAGTCATGGCTCACACTAAAGGTGACACTAAAATAATTGTTCATAGAAACATGCATTTAAATTGATCTGATAATTGATTGATCTGATTATTAATAGAATTGAAGACTTCTTGTTTAATACAATGCCATGTGAGAAGTTCATTATTGTCTTGTTTATGTAATGTCAATACAATCACTATCTAAAATGTTTACATTTAAAGAACAAGCCTGGTTTACAGAATGTGTGAATTAGAATGGTGCCATATGAAACTGTAGGCAATGTATGCTTGGGGGAGATAATACAACATAGTAGAAATGAATAAATTCATCTTTTGGTCTCTTAACCAAGCATGAAGCACACTGAAGTTATCAATTTCGATGGAGAAAAGATTCTTATCTATCTTTTCTTTTCTATGTACTAGTGGAATGACATATCTCTTATTCATGCTTTTGTACTCAAAAAAATATGTAATTTAAGTCAACAATTTTGTTCAAAAAAAAAAAAAAGTGTGAAAATTCAGATGGTTTAAGTTTTTTTGAAAATTTTCATACATTTAACATTTAAGTGACATCATTTTTCATTACATATCTTCTCATTCTCAACAGAAGCAGAAAAAAAAATAAAGAGGAAAACCTTGCAGTGGTTTAAATATATGCCTTTAATTATTATTCAGAATTAATACTTTGTCTTAGTTACAATGCAGAATAAACAACAACTTGCCACAGTCCCTTTAAAAAGCTCCATAAAAGTAACTAACGTAAAAGATTTTCTTGATTGTATCAAAAACATAACATTAATTTGTTAGGATTCAGTACCAGATTTTCAGATTATTCATTAATGTAAGTTCACAAATTTAAATGATTTCAGATTTAAAATATTTCAGCTGTGTTGCTGGATGATGACTATTTTAGTTCAGATCACTCTTTACTGTCATAACATTTAAAAAGCAATTACACTATCCATCCAAGTGTTAATTTCTTCCTCAGTTAAAATAAAATTGCTAAAGTACAGAGCAATTTTGGAATTTGCTAGAGAAAAATAATTTCTGATGTAAAAGAAAACACAGTGAGTAAGAAGACATGTATTTCAATGTCTTGGAGACATCTCTTTATTTATTTATTTATTTTTTCTTTACAAGAAGAAAAAACAATCAGCTTAACATGTAAAGATATATTAAAACTCTTCTTTCTGCATTTCTCTTTCTCAATTTCTGGGTCAGCTGCAAGGAGAAAGAGGAACACCTGACTTCATTAAAACATTCTATCGCATTTTCTTTAATGATATATTTTATTTAATTTTATTTCATTTTAGATTCTACTACCATTTTATTTGTGTGTATATTCAGAATGTTTTCACTACATAAAGCCTAAAGGAAATAGACAGGACTGAGGTGAGTAAGAACCAGAAGTTTCTTCCAGTACAATGAAAAAGATCTGTGCTAAACTCTCAAAACAAGGTGAGTGATCAGGACTGCAATAACTTAGGGAACTGCTGACATGTTAATTGCTACACATAAGAAAGTCATTTCAATCAGGTTATTGTCTATAGCTCTTCTATATTGTCTATAGTCCTTTTAGCACTTGCTACTCAACATGTTGAATTACATTTCTCTGGAAAACTCTGCTGCATTTCCAGTAAATACACAGAGTAAGGGGATGGGGAATTATTTTCTCATTTCCCAACATAAAGTATAATTCTTTTGAAAACTTGTGTTATGCGTTCTGCTCTATGTCCACTCCTTGCTTTTACAAGACACTGCTAGTATTGAACTATGAGGATGCGGGAGAGCAACCTTCTGATTTCAGGAAATCTTTAGGAAATTCTCTCTGCATTATGTTGTCATGCTTTTTTTTTTTTTTCTGTTTTTATTTGTTTGTTTTAATTTTGCAGATTGCTGCATTGATATTGCAACTCCAGGCTTCAGTGCTTTCTCAGTAGAAACTGTAAACTACACCTTTTGTCATTGCATTAGACATACTGGTCATAAACTTTTTAAAAAATGATGCAATAAATGGTCTCTGCTTAAAGTCCCTCTGACAGTAAGATTTTTATAGCTTTGATTATGTCTTCTAGACATCTTTTCATCCTACCTGACTTTATCAATACATAATACTAAACAGAAAGCTACCTCTAAAGATTCTGGATAATATGGATTATAGCCTACAGATCTTGAAACAATCAAGAAAGAGAAAAATCTTCCCAGGGACTGATTTTATTTATTTATTTATTTTACTAGAATTTCTATAAAACCTTAAATACCAGAAAACTCCCCAGTTTAAACTGCATGTAAATATTGTACTTTTCAAAGCTTCCAATGCTGACTTGTGAGGGAAAAGCTATTAAGAGAACAGAATATATACAATGAATAAAATATGAAAAGATTAAAAAAAAAGAAAAGAAAAGAAAAGAAAAGAAAAGAAAAGAAAAGAAAAGAAAAGAAAAGAAAAGAAAAGAAAAGAAAAGAAAAGAAAAGAAAGGAAAAGAAAAGAAAAAAAAAGGTTGTTGAAAAAAATCAAAATACATTTACAGAAAACAACAAATGCTTATTTTATAAAACTGATGTTATGGAGCCTCTTATGAAATATTTTGATTTTTTTCAATAATATATCTGTAGTGCTTTCCATTTATATGTTTTTATGCTTATCTCATCTTTGAAAACTATACTGAATGGAAATGATAGGCCATCACTTTATTCCCCTGTAACATAAAAAATAGGTTTAGCCTGCAACAATGATAATGATGAAGAGATCAAACTGCATGTAATTTCCAAATAATTAAAAAACCTATAATGACCCATGCATGACCTATGCAACTGTATGACATCTATCCAAAATGGTAATTTTTTTTACCATTTACCATTATTTTTTAACCATTTACCTTTTTTTTTTTTACCATTACCAGAAAGACACTCAAGAAAACACAACAGTAGCTGAAGATGTAAAGATCTTAGTTATACTCCACCCAAAAGTTCTGTGGAAGAACATACACTTATGCTCAAAAACATCGAATTGTACAATCATAGATGAAAAAAAAAATAATAATAAAAAAGCAAACAAGGAACAAAAAAAAGAAAAAAAAAAGAAAAAAAAAAAGAAAAGAAAAAACAGAGAGAGGTCATAGTATGCCCTGTAGCTGCAGCATAGTCAGCATAGTGTAAATGCACCTGAACTACTTTTAGAGTAACTTGTGTGAGCAGTCACAGTGGTCTGGCAGCAGCAACACAGAGTTCAATACAGCCTGAAAAATCTATGAGGACACTGAAAAAATCTATTAATGTTCAGCATCTGGTAAGTTTGCCCATTTAAAACTGGTGTAGATATGGATGTACTACTCTGCGGCCTAGGTATTAACTTTTGAGAACTGGGGAAGAACATTTGTGGGTGATAAGAAAACCAAAAAAAGCATAGCTAGCATAAGGTTATTGTGAAATCACTGTCTTCAAGAACAGATTTGTGGAACAAAGAACAGATTTTTAGTAGATATTCAAAACCAGCAAACACAGATATAATTGCTGGCTGACTGAGTAAGTTGCACAGAAAATGGATAAATATTTTAACTGAGAAAGTTTCACAGCTTCAGGTAGTCTATATAGTCATATGAGTACGTAACTACTATCAGAAACCAAATTATGAAAAGTTGATTAAAGTCTGAAAATGAATCTGGTTACAATTAATCTTTCTAGAGCTGTAAAAATAGTCTTATATTATCCATTAAAATAAGTGAAAATGAATTTAATGGCTTAAATTGAGGTTTAAAATTTTCATTAGTGTCCATATCTATTCCAGTGGAGGAGATGATAACCTCAATTGATACAGCTCTAGAAGATTTACCAAAGTATCAAGAAGGCTTAATTAGACTACAGGCAGTCAAAGAGAAAAACTCTCAACTGACACAAAATAATATAGAGCAAAGTTAAATATTATTAAGAAGCTAGTTCTCAATAGACTAAAACATTGCAGGACAGTTTAATCATATAAATTCCAGTATTTTTTAAAGGTATACCAAACAGTAAAAGTGTAGAAACAGCAAGTGTTAGAAATGTTAGGATTCAATACTAACTTTTCATAGAACAGTGTTTATTGCTATTAAAGATGAATGTATTATGGCAGGAGATAAAGTAAATATCCAATGAACAAACTACCATTCCGTAACTGAAGTACAATAATACTGCTCTGTGCTAAGAAACACTGTGTGACAGTGAATAAAACTGAACTGAATACAAGTCCTTCCAGTGTTGATGTTAGGCTGAGTCATTAGGACTCTTTCCATTGACATTATCAGGTTCTGAAAGGTATTTGGAAATATGGTATTTGTAGCTTCTATTAGCTTAGGTAGAGTTATGGTTACTATATGCAGATCCTCCTACCTGACTTTAAACCATCTTAATATTAATCATCCCCCTCCCCCTTTTTTTTGTTTCTACTTCCTCAGTATTCAACATAGCTGGACAAACATCCCTAGAATGTAATATATCCCATTCTAAGGCAATTGCAATTGATCAAGGACTGCATCTACATGAATTTGTTGATGTGAATCTGTAGTGAGGCTTGGACGTGAGCCCTCTACTCAGTTCTGCTTCCTGTGCCTTGGCTCTGCTTACAGAGCAGTTTGTTGAACACTTTTCTGAAAGGTTTTTAAAAAAAGCCTCCACCCTGCAACATTCAAAGTCACTCCTACACTTCCTGGGAGCGAGAAGTTCAAACAAATGACTCATCTTGCAGATAAGTTCAAGATATATGTATAACACAGACATGAGCCCTGGGAATTTGTTCCAGGATAAATTTAATCTGAAGAAGAATCTCTAAATTTCATATATATACAGGCCTAAACACTGAGTCCTTTGTTTCACTAGTGCACCAAATTCCTTCCTGATATAGACATAACCACATAAGACTAGTTGAGGCTTTAGCTAGATGAGATGTAGCTTCTGAGATAACCTCTTAAACAGTTGGCACATAAAGAAAGAAATTCCACACTAATGTGGAAAAGGTAAAATGTTTTGCTAAAACATTAATATCCATATCTAAATTCAGAGCAATGTTGGGAAACAAGTGACAGGAAAGATTGGGAAAGGTTACATGTAGATCACTGGAAATAATTAAGGATACTCACGTTATGTAGTATACTATATTTAAAAGAGGTGAATTAACCAATATTTGAGATTTACAAAAATGCACACTGGCTATGATGAAAGTTATTATTTTCATTCCAATACTTAATAGTTACAAGAAGCTGAAAGGTTTCACAATACCTTTAAATTTGTATTGACCTTAAGGTATGCTGGTCAAAAAAATATTGTTTCACATTAAAAAAATAAAAATAATTAACATGATATACCTCTTTTTTTTTTTTTTTTCATATCTCATGGAAAGAAATATATAAGATATGTTAGAAACTGAAATGAACTCTCAGCTTTTAGCTTTTTTTTTATTTTTTTTTTTAGCTTTTTTCTTAGCATTTAGATTGCTGTCCTTTTCTTGCTATATAAATTCTGTGTAAAAGCTCTTACTGTTTGGACAAACACAAGGTTGCTTTTTGTTAAGGCTTATTCAGTGGAGCCGGCTGATTTGAGAGAGGAGACAGAAAGCTTAGAAAATATTTTAATAAACTTTCCTAGAAGAAATGATGGTGTGAGACAAAATGATGAAAACAGTTTATTTATACTTTTCTCATAGTACTCAAAGTACTTTTCTCATAGTTTTTGTTTAAAAGCACAGAATTAATGGAGTATATCCAAATAAATGTACATGCTTGAATTGGACACATGTAAGACATGTAAGACATTGGACACATGTAAGACAACACTTTTTCATCTGTATGTACATTAATAGACAGGCAATATATTCCAGTAGTATTAAAATATGCACTGTTTAAACACATTTTTAAAGGCCATTAAAAAAAAAATACATGTTTAGATCTTCAGGATACTTATATTTCAACATTTTGACTTTTATCTAACTTAGTCATCTTTATTCCACATTTTATGAAGCGAAAAAAAAAAAAAAAAAAAAAAAAAAAGGAAAATAATCCGATTACCTATATCTATTCTATTTTTTTTATTATTATTTAATATTATATTATTTATTTCATTTATTTTATTACATTATGCTTTTCAGGTATTTGTCCAGACATAGCTTTTAAATTTAAGTCACAGGTGATTCCTTATCTTTATATGGCAATCTAGTAATTATAATCACTATTGCCCTGGTTGAACAAGACACTTTACCATGTGCCTTATTTGTAGTATTCAAAAAGTGTCATTGACAAAAATCAGACAGTTAGGCTTAACTTTGTGCATGTGGTTAAGTGCCTTGTCAACTTAGAGTTCATGATAATAAATTCTGCCAAATCAAACAAAAGAAAAATAGAGCCTGAACCTGACTTACATCATTTAAAATATTTATTAAAATTGACAATGGACTTTCCTGAAAGCATCATGCACCGTGACTAATAGTTTCTAAATATTTTTTTTTTTGATGTACAGATATGGTAAAAATATCACTGTCAACCTTAAATGAAAATCATTGCTGATTATTGTAGTCAAACTAGGAATAAGGTTCAGGCTAAGCATTTCAAATGAACTCAGTGAATAACTAACTTGATTTTAGCATACAATCACAAAATAATTTTGTTAGTCATCTACTAAACCTGAAATGTGTAATCAGATTTTAAGTATGTGTGAGTATACTTGGGAATCTATATCAGTCTACTAAAAAATCATGCCAACTGATTGCTGTGATAAAAAAGAATATTTAGGGTGCATAATCAAAGAAGGAATAAGTAGAACAAGGATTAAAGGAATATTTTATTACATTTCTAATACTCTCAATTAGTGAAAACTATCTTTATGACTTAGATCGTAACTTCACAAGGAAAGAGTTCCTGAGTTCCATTTTTACTAGCCTGAATATCACATTTCTGAATATTTGTAGTAGATATCTGTGATTTTAGTATCTTTAAGTCCCCAACTTTATATGGGGTTTTGTTCCTGAAAAAGTTGATGAAAAGTTAACCAACCTAACCGGTTGTTCTTTTAAAATTTGGAGGTCTGATTTGGACTGGTGACCGCAATGTGTAATTTTGGTTAAAAATTTCCTGCAATTTAATATCTTTAATAAATAAATAAATAAATAAATCTGGATAACTAAACAATGCCAGTGAATAATATACAAAGAGTCTCAATTGTTTGCCATTGACAGCAGTTTGGCCATTCAATAGTAATTCATTCAATTTACATTCATCTTCTGTTAGTTTGAATCCAGAACTTGGCAGAAACCTGAGGAAAAATAGAAACTACAAAAAAAAAAAAAAGAAAGGAAAAAAAAAAAGGTTGGTGCAATCAGCTTTTGTAAGGAGTCTTTATCTAGGGGAAATAAAATTGAGTGAAACAGAACATTCAGACAGTAGTCAGAGTATTTTCTGGAAGATTATCTGTTGAACAAGCATGTATTTGTTGTATGGTAACAGATGAGAAAAATGATTGTGAAGGATAAAGAGGCTGGGTAAGAGAAAGAGATTGTTGGACATGTGATGCAGGAGTAGATGGCAGAGTAGCTGACATGAAATAAGAGGAGGCTGACTACCCTGCTCGCCCCTTTTCAGTCATGGCAGCCCTACTGTTGTTGAAGCTCTTTTGCTTGCTGATGGATTTCCAGGGCCTTGATCCTGAGGTCCCTTTTTAACAGGGTATCATTTGGAACTGATCTGAGTGAAGTTAAATGTTATTTATTAAAGTTATTGGCAGCAGACTGACAGACATTGCCTTTTAAACTACACTTGATGGAACCACACAAAGCTCCTACAGCTCTCAGTTTTACCCGTGCAGGAGATACTTAGTCACAACACCAGGAATGGGCTTTGTTTTGTTTTGTTTCTTCCCCAGAAATCCTAGAGTTGCTGCAGCCACTCCAGAAAAAGAATCTCAGGATGTGCTGGTAAAAAATGATATTTGGCTATTTGCAATCTGCACTTTGTTCTTAGTATAATTTGCTGGTATTCCTTCAGTGAGATTCAAATGTGTTGCCATGGAAAAAATACTCTGACGCAAACTTATAGTAGGTAAACAACTGGGTGGCAACTCTCCTGGGAGTGTCCTTCTGCAGCCTAAGTGCAAGATGTATCCAGCTGTTAGTGGTAAATAAAAAAGAGGATAACCTGATTTATTTGATGTTCCACACTAGGGATACATTTTAATTTTCATGAATGAAATATGGATAGATGCTGTTATACTTTTGCTTTTGACTGTATTATTAGCACAAGTTGATGACGGGGGAACCAAGACTCTTTAGAGAGTAATGGATTTAGTGAAGGGCTGGAGAAAAAGGGAGATCATTAAGATGGAAACAGGGCAATCATACCACAGATATCAAGAACAGAGGCAGGAAGTTTATCTGGTAGAAGAATAGAGCAGTGATAAAGACCAAGAAAAAAACATTAAAAGGAAAGCAGTAGATGAAATGGGGCTGGTCAGAGCAGGACAGTAAATTTGCTACTTTGATCACAAGTCTGTTGAACTTAATGCTGCAAAGATCCCTAGACCACACATGATCTACTAAAAGTGACATTTTTGGCTTGTTCATGCTTTACAGTTATTGGCCTGGACTCATCTTACCTAATCTTTAACCACCACCCATTAAACCCATTACCCATTAAACCATGTCCCTAAGTTCCACAACCAACCTTTCCTTAAACAGGAACAGTGACTTCACCACCCCCCCATTCCAATGCCTAACTAGTCTTTCTGAGCAGAAATTTCTCCAAATTTCTAACCTGAACCTCCTCTTATGCAACTTGAGGCCATTCCCCCTTGTTCTGATGGACAAGAAATGGGGCTGTAGATAACAGAACTAGTAATGAAAGTCTCAGGTGCTTCAAGAACATGGGTTGAATATGAGTCATAATATCTACAGATGTTGCCTTTATTTATGTCTATGTCTAGCTGAGATGTGTTTTGGGAAGAATTCAGTCTTCATTCACATAGTTATCTGGAATATCTCAAGGTCTCCAACATGAACCTTACTACTTGCACATTTACTGTGTCAAAGTCAGCAGGAGGTAATTATTCCTGCTGTAGTCTTGCCAGAACATGAAGGCTAATTCCACTTCATGTGGAAACAGGGACAACCATCAGTCTGGGCTTCAGGGAGAACATGAAACCCAGGCATTTTAGATTTTGATGCTATAGAAAAATATAGTTCAAAATACATAATAGGAGGAATGACAGAAAAATAACTAGAGATATACCCAAACTGAAGAAAGTGAAATACAACCACAGACTAGAGGAGGAGCTAGAATAATCCTAAAAGGAGCTAAGCTGGAAAATGGCAGGAACAGTGAACTATGTACATCACTTTGATGTAGATGTTGCCACTGGTCATAGTTATTTTTGTTGTTATATATATACACTTAAATACATATATACATATATATATATATAAAAGATAAAAAAGACAAAAAGAAGTGAACAAGAACAGAAGAAGCATACTGAGAACAGAATCTAGATTTATGACACATTAAAAAAGTTAAAGAAGACAATTTTCACTTACCTTATTGAAATCTTTTTACTGTTATTTTAGTCTGTGATAAGACCTGTGTTTAAAATAACCAAGGTGCCTTTATCTTATCTTTTTTTTTTTTAATATATAGATGTAATTTATTTTTCTTTAAATATTCAGCTGATACATATTTACTGATTAGCTCTTGACAAGATCACCCAACTTTTCTTGTTAAGGCTACAGATGATTCAAAATAATAAGAAATAAATGTATCCTTCTGATTGAACATCAAAACTCAGTATATTAGAGCACTGTACAATTTTTACCACTTTGTAGTGTTATGACAAATATTGGGAAATCACAGCAACATGAAATTTTTGAGTTCGAGTACAGTGATACTATAAAGAAATTGAGTACAGTTGATCAGTTTACTTACAGAAGTTAAGTTTTCCCTAGTTTTAAGACAATTAAAATCCTCTCAAGTTTCCATTTCATTGCAAAGTGCTGTAATCTGTTATCTAGATCCCCCCACATGCTATATCATCAGTGACTCTCTGCAATAATTAACTTCAGAAATTTAATTAAAATGTAATTAATTTTATGCTTTGCTTGTTTAACAAATCTTTGGTGAAAATCTGAAGCTTAGATTCTACCATTTTTGTATCAAAAGCTACTGAAGGTTTTATAAACTGTGAACTAGACTGTAATAAACAGGAGACCCCTGAATGATCACCATGTCTATGGGATAGAAGAGATAAAACAGGCTGATTGAGTCAGTCATGGAGTTTCCAACGGTGATTGAAAAGCCTTACATCAGAAAATGATTTTGTGTAGTATTTGTGCATATCCTGATCTGTAGAAACTTCTATGTGATCATAATTTTAATGATTTATCTGTTTTTTTCCATGGATAAGAGGACTAGTGTCAAATTCATCAGTCAACCCAGACTGATGGTTGTCCCTGTTTCCACATGAAGTGGAGTTAGCCTTCATGTTCTGGCAAGACTACAGCAGGAATAATTACCTCCTGCTGACTTTGACACAGTAAATGTGCAAGTAGTAAGGTTCATGTTGGAGACCTTGAGATATTCCAGATAACTATGTGAATGAAGACTGAATTCTTCCCAAAACACATCTCAGCTAGACATAGACATAAATAAAGGCAACATCTGTAGATATTATGACTCTTCTTAGAGTACATATTTATGTACTCTAAGATCTTTTTGGAATCCTAATGAGATCCTATATGGTAACAAAAATAACAAAATTGATTGTAATCTAATATGCTAGCCTAAGTTGTTGTCATTATGTATTGTACCAAATTAGCAGCAACAACATTGTATTTAAAGATCATGACTTCTTTTTTTGTGGTGTGTCAGAGTGTCTGTTAGGTGATAAATTAATGATAGAAGTTCCTGCTTATTTATTTGACTCTTGCAATGTTTCCTCTTGGCTTCAGGCTTTGCCAGTCAGCCAGGCTCTTTTCAGTTGCTCACTTCCAGATGGAGTGGAACCTGTTATATACATGACTGATACTGCTTTCTTTCCTGCTTTCCTGAATTACCCAGCAAAGAGCTTATAAGGATGCCAGAGCAACTCCTTTCCCCTATATAAAATTGGCTTAAACATTGAATGCATGCCTCTCATGACCTACTAGTATTCATTGATTGAATGCTATTATCTCTTCTTGGCCAAAATTTACCAAATACATTTAATTAAAATTCAGTTCACCTTTGTTTCTGCAAATTGAAGGTCTCAGTCTTTTTAAAACTCATGCAAGACCATTTGAATTGATGAACTTAGATGAAAGCAATTGAGGATGAGTTGGTGGAAAGGTCACTTAGAGTATTTTTTTTTTTCTGTTCTCACTAGTCTGTAAAGAGTGATTGCACTAAAGTTTGTAGCTCAATAGGAACACAGAAAATACTTGTATTTTTAATGAATAGCCTGACACAAGTATCTGCGTAATATTAAACTGAAAGAAGAACACCTGTGGGTACAGATAATGTATTAAATTACATTATTGACTTCACAACAGAAATGGCCTCACAAATGTATCTGTGAATATCAGACACAGAAATACCTGTACTTATCTGCCTTGAACTTATGTGTTGATGAACTTAGCTCTTCTCTCTGAGATACATTATAAGCTTGATTTGAAAGCTGCTCTTAAGCATTTGAGCACATAAAATTGCCCATTTTTCAAGATATACAGAAATGTACAGAACTTGCCAGCTGTAAGAAACAAGACAAACATTCAACAAGACATTTTCTATAGGACTTTAAATAAGTGTTTTATTAAAACATTTGTGGCCATCATAAGGAAAAATAATAAATTCTTCATCAAATATTTAAATGAATGTCATTATCTCATTTGATCATGAAAAAGATGGATTCTCCAAGGAAGACTATACCAGTAAAGACCTAGACTATTTAAGATAAGTACAGTTACAGGCAATTTTTTTAAATACAATTTTTAAAACCTCTACAAAGTCAGAATAGCTTAGTGTAAAAAGTGTGTTTGATGATTAATAAATAAATAAATAAATAAATTTAAAAATCTAATGGGATGTGAAAATTCTCCAACAGAATTTAATGGAAACTGAAATAAAGTCTATATGACTAACGTGTTCAGGTGAGGATTTTGATAGAAATCAAGGATTTGTCAAGAGAAAATAATAATTTAAAATATGTAAAAAAAATTGAATATTTAGAGTGTGGAATTTTGGGAATATGCCTTAGTTATTTTTTAATTAAGATGAGCCAGTGTTCATATTTTTCCAGTTATATTAATTGGCAGAGGCAGTAGTGCCTGTCAATAACAGATATTTATGAAAAGTGAACGTTAGGGATTGGGGGACTGAGTTATAGATGTCTGCACATAATTTTGATAAAACCAGTAAAAATGTAATTTGGAGATTACTCAACAGATATTGCCTCTATCATCAAGACTTTAAATAATCTAACAGGCAGAATTTTTGTTTCTTAAGTCTTCACTGATATGAGATGACATTGCATTAAATCTACAGACATTCTGTGCTCATATCTTCAAATATTATATGGAGAAAATATGTCACTTGTATGGTAGTATGACCATTAAAGATTGCTACCTGCCTCAGTTTCTTTCAGGTCTACTTTGAGAATAGTCTTCTTACATGGTGGTTAAACAAACTAGTCTGGGGTTGGGAATAGGTGAAGGAGGCAAACTGTGAATGAAAGAATATAGAAGTGGAAAGGAATATCATAGTCTCTTAGCACTGAAGAAATTGGGAGGTTTAGATTTTTAGTGAACTTCATAATGTAATGAACTCAACATTAATTGTGTGGCTTGAAACATTTTTCAGGACAGAGAAGTAATAAAGTGAGTACACTGTTGGCTGGAGAATGATTAACAAGAACTGTTGTGGAATTATATGCTATGATTTTTCTTAATTTCAATTTAAAGTAAACTGAGAATGCCTATTATAAGTCATATTATAAGAAATTTAGATTCTGATATTAGTGTTTAAGCAACACCGTTCACTTTTCTTTTTCTTATGTTTTAACAGTATTTATTGTTGAACATGCTTATTTAACCAATGGACTATTGCTAGATTAGTTTCTTATTGAAAAGTTGAAAATGTGCACAGCTTTTGAACCTTTAGAGAGTGGTAGTGATATGAAAAATATCAGGAAACTTGCTAGCTTGATTTTTGACTTACAAATGGTAACACTAAATGCACTTAAAACAAGATTGGAAGGGGCTAGGGGTAGGAAATGGGAAAAATTAGGGAAAAATGTTTCATTTAAGAAGTGTTGTATTGGATTTATGTGCCAAGATTTTTGTACCAGGAAAAGCTACAGGTGGGGCCTCTCTGACAAGAGTCCAGAAGGTGTATCATGTTAGATAGGAACCAGTTCTAGCCAGCTTGAAAATGGACCCAGCTGTCAAAGCTAAGCCAATGAGTGATACTGTTTGCACCTCTTTGACAGAACACTTAAGAAAGGGGAAAAAAAACACCGCACAACAGTAGCTGGAAGAGAGGAGTGAAAAAATGTGAGAGAACCAGCCCTGCAGGCCCCAAGGTCAGTGCAGAAAGAGGGCAAGAGGTGCTCCAAGCACAGAGCAGAAGTTCCTTTGCAGCCTGTGGAGAGGCCCCTGGTGAAGCAGGCACTCCCCCTGCAGCTGGGGGATAACTGGTGAGTTATCTCCCCGTCCTTATCTCAACTCCCTGATTTTTTTCATCATATTTTCTCCCTCTGTCCATTTAAGAAGGGAAAGTGGTGGTGCTTTGCAGACCTTGGTTGTGAAAACATCTCAACTCTCTAGGTTCTGAAGGTTTTCTAGTAAATAGGAAACAGTTCTGGGAAAAATAGAGGTTTGGGGGGGGGGGGGGGGGGAAGAATGTATCATTGGAAGAGGGTACAGCAAATGCTAGTTTTAAATTGTGTTAGATATCTAAATGGAGTAAGAATCTTAATATGAGTCTCAACCATGCACATTTTTCACATTGACTGTAGAACACATCAAAAAGAAAACTTCATAACATTTTTTTTTTATTGATCTTAGTCTATTGCTGGCAAATGATCCTCATCATCTTTATCATCATCAGATGTAAGCTAGATAATTTATGTTGTATGGAATACTGTAATGATCTGTTTGATTTTGCATTGGAATAACACGTTGATGTTGTCCAAACCCAGAGGAAAATAGATGTTTCCTCTTTTAGGCACAATTTGCATTCTTGGTCTCTGCAGGTGGCACTTTGGTTACTTTGGGTTGCTTGGTCTCCTGAGGATCTATGTATAACTAACATGGGAAAGAAGGTTACTTCTACACAAATGATTTAGAGCACATGAAATCATTCTGATCCAAAATGTCATTTTTCTCATGTTTATATAAGAAATTAAGGAAGACAACCTTGTTTAATAAAATAAATGCAGTACACTTTTGTGAAAAAGCACATTTGCTCCCCATTCTCCATGTACCTATTTTCCATATTTTAAAGATTTGTCCTTGTCATAAAGAAGTAGATGACAAAAGACTTTTCTTTTTCCTCCAATATGTTTGTTTTATAATGAAGCTAAAACTTCACTTATGCAAAGAGATAAAACAGCTGTTTCAGCATCTCCAAAACCAAAAAGGTTTTCAGGTTTTAGTAACTTGTATGTGTCTGCATCAGATGGCTGAGTTTAGATCAGACAATATAATAAAGATTGCTGTTTCCCTGTCTACTCATGAGCAAAATTCAGGACTCATTTTCTTCCTGGCATTTAAGATGAAAACTAGAGTTTTTTTCTTGCTTCTGTCTTGTGAAGAACTCTGCTTATCAACATTTTACACATATAAGGAATCATAGTCCATGTTGACCTTTAGGAGTTGCACAAGCACATGTGTACAATTACCCACTTAGCCACTAAAGTGTGAATTTCAATAATTTACAAGTTACGGATTTTCACTTTTCTCACCATCACCTGCAGACATAAATTAAAACATGTCTCAAACGAATCATTAAGATTAATGTCCCATTCTTATAATCACAGTCTCCTCATTCTTAGACTTGCTGCGTGTTTTTTTGGCCAGATTGTTACATTTCATGGAAAGTGGTCCTGGATAAATTTTTCTCTTTCAAGGAGACTTTTTTTCAAGGAGAGGAGAGTTCTCTAAAGATTAAATTCAACAAAGCTGACAGAGGAAAGGGCTGAGGATACGAAGGAAGAGTTGTTTTGTACATTTACATAGAACTTAATGGAGTTTAAAACAACAAAAAAGTTCTATAAAAAAATAATAAAATTTCTGTAGAATCCACTATAAAACTTGCAGAACTCAGTAGAGAGTGCCATGTTTTACACAGCCTCAGTTTTAACAATATCATAGAATTCTGTTCTGATATCACAGTGAACTACTAAATGTTATAAAACTGGTTTATAAACACAAGAGAAACAAACTCAGATTATCATGCTCAAGGCTCTACAGAGTACTTTGTCACTGGGAGTTCAAAAATGTATTTATTTTTCCTGTTATATTGCTGTATTTTGGTGACATAAAAGTTATCTGAGACACAGCCAACAAGAGCTGTTGTATCTGCCATATTAAATCAATGGTTATCCAGGAGAGCAAAGAAGCAGAGTAGTAAAAGGTTTAAAAACAGTAGATAAAGTGAGTAATTGTGAGGACCACAAAGGCTATAGTGGAGATTCAGTTGACTGGATTCTACATGACCCATAGATAAACTGGAAATACCTCAAAACTGAAATGGTTTTCTAAATTAAACCTTCAGGAACTCAGCATACAAAACAAACAAAAGGAAAAGAAAAAAGGATCCATGTCAGAAAGCTTTTTAATTATCACAGTTTTCATCTTTATGGTGCATAGCTTGGGATCAGTGCTTCATAATTTTAGTTTTAAAAATAAGGTAAAAAAAGGTAGAATCGCTGTTTTTATAAAGACAGCCATGTGAAAGATTGGCAAACATGGTGCAGAATGCCATGGCTGATACATTTCTACTGTTTTGTCTTGTATTTCATGTCTTAAAGAACCTCTTGACTGTGAATAGAAACATGATACAGACCTATTAAATTCTTAACCTTGTGCCTTGCATCTTTTTTTTCTGCAAAGTAGGAAATGGAGCTTAGAAGAACATGTGATATGCAATGGGAAATGGCAAATGATACTCAGCATAGAGTACAACTTACCTTATATTGTGCAGACTCTTGTCATCTCTTTTTCAGGTTGTTAATTGATGCTGTGTTTCTTTTGGTCCCTGCTTCTGTGTGTCTGAATTACATTGGCTTTCTAAACCTCATCACAGACCTATTAAGCCTGTGTTATGTCATCTGGTGAATGTTCAAAACATACACACTGCAAGACAATCTCTACTATGGAGAACTTGCAATGTCCTACAGGGAGACAGATTAAAAAAAAAAAAAAAGTCTACATGGACAAATGCAGGAATTCATTTGCTCACTCTGTCTATGCTCTGAGTAAGATGTATGTGATATGTGTCAGACAGCACCATGCTGACTCTGCTAGCAATGTTAACAATGCTCTATGACCTTACTGATATCTCTCAAAAGATTTCTACCAATACTCTATTCTGCTTCAAAACTGAATATATCTCTCCAGTTTGCCATCCAGGACAAAGCATCAGGTGATGCAAGAAGACAGGTTTTCTAATATAGTTTATTTAATACTGATATAGTGACAGGTTTTGAAACAAGAATAAATGTGCCTTTCCTCATCCTATACACTCTAGAAATACTGTGTGTTTTATGTTTATACAGAAGGATTAATTTTTGGCTGGGCATATGTCATCAGAACAATGCTGATGGAATAGTAGGCTCAGTAAATAACTTTCAGTGATAAACCAGTTACTTGATCTGGAGTCTTAGGTAAGTCCATGGTGTAATGGACCATGAAAGAAGACACTAGAGCCTGATTTTTCTAGAACCTTTGTCAAGGCATGGAAGTTCTTGCATATTTTACACTGTCATCTACAGGTTTTCGAAACTACAGCACAGACAGTTCACACAAAATCTACAGTTCTTTATATATATATATATATATATATATATATATATATATATATATATATATAAAAGAGAGAGAGAAATAATTTATTAAAATTTATTTGAAAAGTAATAAAGAGATTAATTTATGTAATGGTTTATATTGTTCAGTAATGTGCTATGTCTCTTAAAGAGACGCACAGAAAAATTAAAGAACATGACTTAAATTTACAGTATGTGTTTTACCACTATGAAATTTACAATTAAGTTAGGTACATTTCAAATTTAATGATGAAAGAGGTCTGACAAAAAAGTTAGAGAAAAATGGTGTTAAAAATTACAGTTAGGTTGTAAAAAATTACTTAAACTGCTAAAGGATACAAGGACCTGTATTGGAAGGCCAGACTTAGCTTCCATTTTTCTGGGCTTAGACCAAAAAATCTTATACCACTTCCCAAATCTCTAGATTAATTTTAAAGCTTTATTTTAAAATGAAGATGCTCAAGAAGGCTCTGGAAAATTCTCTCCTTCCTGACATACACTGGCAGAAATGCCAAATCTTGGAGCTTGAAGCTTCTGCACAAATTTGCAGCTAAAAAGTGAGTGAACTTCTTAGCCCTTTACACAGAAGACCATTAATGTTATTAGCTTTTGGAGTCTGCATTAGCTCTGCTCACTTACAAAATTAATAATTTCCCTTTTCACACCTTTTCCATTTGTACTGTGATGAAAATCTACTTTATCAAAAGCAGTTTTGCAAAACCAATCAATAAATCAATCAAACATCTAGGGAGGCCTGACATTGACTACCAGAAATAAAGGTAAAAGTTCACTTAATTGAGATCTGCTTTAATAGATTGCTCTTTCTCTCTCTCTCTCTCTCTCTCTCTCTCTAAGTCCTTTAATACTCTACAAAATTCCAGTAAAATTTTGCAGAAAAAAAAGCATCAAGGGACAATTTTTATCTTTGCTTTAAATTGCATTACTGGAAATGTTTTGTTGTCTAAAAAAGGTTTGAATAATGCAAGAAGTGTTCTACACACAGCCACACAGCATGTCAAATGATTTCTATTTTTTAAGAGAAAAACAAACTTTCATTTTCTTAGGCTAGAATATTCTGTGATGAGCTAAATGTGAATATTTGATTAGTTAGATAAAATATTTTTTTCTTGAGAAACTATCACTGCAAATCTTAAAAGGTTACCATATTATTTCTAGGTTTAGTCAATTGTAAAATAAATTACCGATATTCACACACATGCTGGTTTATCATTCATACACATGCTGCTTTATAATAAGAGTGGAAGAAATGTTGTACATACTAAGGATTCTATATTTCGGATTCAATAAAAGAGTAAAATATGTTGTTTGAAAATTCAATGTACAGCTCCTGCCACCTTAATAATGCCTCTTGGATTCAGTCCAAATAGTATAAAATCAAATCTCAGACTTTTTTTTTATTGTCACCTCAAAAATTGTCTAAAATACTGTGTATGTGAGCATACACACAAAGACATGCATGAATTTAAACATGATCATTTTATTATTCTATTTATTATTTATAATAATAAATTATAGTATTATTATAGTGTAGTATCATTATAGTATGTACTATAGATATACTGAACTTCAACAGAAACATTAAATCTGAATTGGTATACCAACATTTCCATATAATAACCAGCATCTCTACAGCAGAGGCTCCTTTTTGCTTACTCACATGAGTAGCTTCAGAGATGTTAATGGTGTTACGCTGATAGGTAAAGAAGGCAGAACTGTGTAATTATTTTTATTTCCAGCTGTTGAGATTTCAGACTATAATTCTAAGCTCTCTAAGCAAACCTCTTCCTTTTCTTTACTTCTTTCCAAGCAAATTGATCAGAGGTGCTTTGGGGATTGGCTGTGTGCCCAGTTTCCACAAACACCCAAGACTCCTGCATATTGAGTTAATTAAAATTGACTGCTTGTCTTAGGCAGAAGAAACAGTCTAAATTCTGGCTTGTTCTAAAAAATGATTTAACAATTTCAATAAGCAAAATAACTTGCTACTAAGCTAGGGAATAAAAATAATGTATTGTTTTGCCTTGAAAAAAAAAAAAAACAGATCATGTTTTTATTTTGCTTTCACTTCTACTTCAAATGTTTTTTTATGTTTTTGTTTTTGTTTTCTCTACTGTGTTGCACTGAATTGTAAATTGTTAGATCTGTGTGTATCCTGAGGACAAGAAGACATGTATCAAATGAAGGATATAGGCAGATTTTACAGACTGAAGTTCTAAATAACAATAATAATAAATTGTCTTATTCTGCAGGTGTTTAAACCTCACAGGTATCTCCTCTTGTGACTGAAATTTCTCCAGTGCCTACTGTGACTTTCTCACTTGGGCATACCCAAAATGCTATAAATTATGCAGCAGCAATTGTATACCAAGAGCAGCCAAGTACCAAAGGTCTCCAAAGTCATTCAGTATGCAATTCCTGAGAACAACTGAATGACATTGACAGTAGAGCTCACAATGAACTAAAAACATGATCAAGATTTATAGCATTCATACACTCAGGTTCAATGCTCTCCTCAGGTTACAGGGTTAAAATGCACCTTCCTGTAGATGTTTTCTTTCATTTCTAGAGTATATCATCGTCTGAGGCTGGCAAGGGGAAGCACTCCCTACTGCTTCTTCTGATACTCTACAGAAAACATGTGATTCATAGGAATATAGGGAAAGAGGTGAAAGCAGAAATTGGTGGGCAGTGAGAAGATAAACACTAGAAAGAACATTATGCTATAATTCGGCAGTTATAGTGTTCATAAATTCTGTCTTTACTTCAAGAGGCCCTTTTACACTTTTTAGTAATCTGTCTACTGGGGAAAAAAGATGAACAGACTCCACAAGAAACCCATAATTGCCTATTTCCCTGATGAGTGGTTGCCCCACAAGGTTATAGAGCCAAGTGGTGGGTGTTTCTAATGGGTCTTGAATTCTATTTTGTATAGTTGTGAATCTTATGTAGCAGACAGAGAAGGCTGCTGAACAAAAGTGGCCTATAATTTGTTTGAGCATTCTTCAGGGGAAAAGTGACATGAGTTTGGCATACGATGACATCGTACCATGGTTTTACTTTAAAAGAAAAGGCTTTGGCTTTTGAAAGGACCTATCTTAGGAAAGGATTCCAGCCTCTGGATCTGAAGTGAGCAGAACCATCTCCTTATATATCTAATTCCTCAGCCACTCCTTAGGGTATCCTATTGATTTGCTATATGTGACTTCCTCAGCACACTAGCTGTTCTGGGCCCCAATCTGAGCATTTAGCATCTCCCAGGGGCTGCAACAGATGTCCTCAAATCAATACATGTCCACAAAATAATTTTTAAAAGTATTGTATATTTTCTTATGACAAAGAATTAGATGTAAAAAAGACTTTTTGTTTGTTTGTTTTTGTTTTTTTCCTAAATCAATCCATTTGTCTACTAACTGAGATTACTACTCTATCCACATAATTGCAGTAGGGAGGAAATATGTCAAATCCTGTTCAAAGATGCAGCACAGTATTAAATTTACCTCTTGGAATGACCTGCGTATCTTAATAGAAGAATTAATCAATCATTAATCAATCAAATCAATAATAATTAATCAATCAAATCAATAATCAAATTAATCAATAATAAGGTATTCACAATTCAGGGCGTGGAAGTAATTGATCAGACTAACATTAGCCTAGCAATGTTAAACTCTCCAGTGCTCTTTTGAGACATTGGTTTACAGGCCTTAGGAATGAATATCACAGAAGGACCCAAGAATCAGGTGCTCATGTGCAGTAGATCTCTTCTACTCAGTATCGCAAGCAGTGCTAATCTGAACAAATTGGGCCCATAGACGCACTTTATCTACACTTGTGCTTTTCTGAGGATCACATTTCATTGTGCCTGTACTCCAGTGCCTGTAACTCTTGCCAGCTGATAATGACTCAAGCAGGGTCAAACTGGCTATCGGTATGTGCCCTCACAGATGAGGAGTTATTGTAGAGGTGTGATTTTCTATCAGTTTGGACTTGGATTGGATGGATTTTCTTCCTCTTTTCTTCACTCCTTAGCTTCATCTATACATTAGTGGTCATTGTCTTCTTGTTGACTCTGTTAGTAATGTGGCTTCTCAGGTTTCATTTTTATTCATTAGCGCTGAATAGAGAGACAGATTTGAATTGTTGCACATGGAAAATATATTTGCTAAATATGCTGTTACTTTGACTAAATGGTGCCGAGCCACAGGAGGAAAGCAGGTAGAGATCAAGCTTTTATAGGTACATTCTAGGGTAACAAATGTGACTGAAGTTTCTACTTTGCATATGTTATAAGTCCAGACAAATACAAGATGGAGACCGTATCTCGTTTTTTTTGTTTGTTTGTTTTGGTTTGTTTTGGTTTGTTTGTTTGTTTGTTTGTTTGTTTTTACACATCTTTGTGTATATACGTGATACCCTGGGAATTCTGGCTTATTGAGGGTAACTTCTTGAGGATAACTAATTTTTAGACTTCTTCACAGCATGTAAAGATATGCATTTGGTCTGAATCATCCCAACCATTCCAGCTAGAATAAACTCATTTGAAGAACATTAGTTTTAAGAATACCCATTTTACCATTATATTTTGATATCTTTATATTCAAGCAGTGAATGAGTTAAACTCTTCACAAGGTGATGAAACATCCTGAAAATAATTTTATATACATATCATACAGAAAAAGGCAAGGTATTAGACCTGGTTTATGGATAGCAAAGTGAAAGAAAAAGTTCTGCCTCTTCCGTTATAAGTTATAAGCACTTTTCAAAGTGCTGTGTTTAAACAAAGTTTTACACAGCATCTCATAAAAGTCAAATATTTGCAGCTCACCATTTACCTGAAAATACAGCTACAAAAATAGAAAAAGAATAAATCCTTTTTCAAGGAAGAAGCAAATGAAGGGTTGAGACAGGAAAAGAAAGAGGGAAAAATAATTTTAGGAGGGATTCTGGGAGTATTGTGTGCACAATGCATTATTATCTGCAGGGATTTATGTCTTTTGACAACTGCTATATTCTTTCTTAAAAAGAGCAAGATACACAGACTAACCACAACACTACTGTTTAGAAGGGTAATGGAGGAAATAGAATTGGTAGCAGACACAAGGTTAAAGTGTATGTTGCATACTAAGGAATTTATTATAAATATTTATTTATATTTATTATAAACAACTCTTTTGGATGTAACCAATGAGTAGATATTGCTACAAAAGACATTTCTGATTTGAGGAATTTTTGAATGGAGAGACAAAGGAAATATGAGAAAATAATCTCATGGCAAATGCTTGTATATGCCATGTGTTTCACCATCTTTTCAATGTGAGATTATTGCTCTTCTTTCTACTGAAACTAAGCGGTAAAATACCATATGCATTGGACTGAACATGTTTACTGAAATCAATTAAGTAAACAACATTTTAAAGGAAAGAAAAATTATATTTTTGAGCTTTTTTTTTTTTTTGAACATTGGTAGTGAGAAATTATATATATATATTGCAGAAATATTTTCTTCCTCATTTTTAATTATACATGTATGTTGTGCTAGCTACTGTCATCAGTATTAATTTGTCCTGGCCTGTACTGCTCTTGTTACCCCATATAAAGCTCATTTAAAACTAACTGAAATATGTTGATGAACTGTGAAACACACACTTATTTTTTGTTTCTTAAGTCATTGCTGTATTTTGATTTGTAACCTATTTTTCTCCTTTTACTTTATTGTATTGTTTTCTCTTTATTTTATCAATAAGTTCATGTGAACAAATGATGATTATTTAGCATTTCTAGAATGTAATTTTAAATTGGTAAAAATGTTTTATACCCTTTAAATGTAAATCTGATCTGAGCCTTGAGGAGACTGAAGTCTGAAAGAGATCAGAAGTCAGACAAAGAGCAATACAATGAAAAATTAAACTGAAACCTTTAGTAAGGAAATTTGCTTGATCCACCCAACTGCACTGATTCATTTTAAAGTAAAAGTGACCCAAACTACTATTTTTTTACTTATACTGTGTTGAGTTTTTGTGTAATTTAGAATCACCGAATGAAAGATATATACAACTAACAGAAATATATTTAATATGGATATCAGTTACAGAGAAAAAACTAATAGCTGTGCAAAATTTGTTTCTTCGGCAGAATCTATTTACAGTCTCCAAAGTGATGCTGTCACTGTTAAAGGCCAAGTGCAAGCACATGATCAAGTTTTACTGAAGTGCTCAAAGAACTGTAAAACAGGAATAGCTTGGAAGTGAGGATATTATTTTACCTAATTGTTGTATTAAAAACAAACAAACAAAAAAAAAAAGTGAGAAACCTGGCACAGCAGCAAGCTATCAATAGCTATCACAACCTTAAGATAAAAATCATTACCTGAGAAGAGAATGTAATTTATTCTTAAAATAAAATTAAATAAATAAATAAATATCTTCATTTTCAGGTTTCAGTTTCTTATAAGAGGAAACAAAACTGCTAACACACTGAAACTAATATGATGAAAACAATAGGTGCACCTCTTCTTAAAGTCTGTTTTTCCTTTTGCAGTTAAGCTTAATACATAAACGCTATTACTACATACTATTATTCTCTTTTTATTTCTTCATTATTATGTTTCCTTTGCTTTTGTATATCTGGGTGGTGATGTAGAACTCTTATCAATCCAGCTATGTGGTTTAAGTGTCAGTTTATAAGTTCTGAACATTGAAGAAGGAAATCAGACAAATGATTCTTGGATTTGGGCAATGTTAGAAGTTGAGTAGAAGCAAGAAAACATACAGCAAGTTTCATGAAAATTCTTCTGACCCTAAATCATTGAATCAGTTTTCTCTACAGTTGGCTCGAAATTCAGATTTCAGTGTGGTCTACAAAACAAGACAACTTTGAAGTTTTTAGCCTTTTTTAATATTGTCTAAGTTTAAGGTTTTAACAAGAGAGGTACAGGCATTCTTTCATATTTGATAAATGTCTTTACTTGATGAACATTTGGGAGGGATAAAGGAAACTTTTGTTCATGAAATCAACTTGGTATATGAAATACACCTACCCACTGGGGACATAAATAAGCAAATGAGACCAGTAAAATGTTCCTCTTTTTTTTTTTTTTTTTTTTTTTTTCTTCTATTTTATAGCTGCAGAAGTTAGACATACATTGGAACATTAAAAACTTTTGCCCTCCATGAGGTGTACACCTATGCACGTGTTTTTCTGTTTTTCCCAAATGCTTGCTCTAGTTCTGCATATGAGACATTTTATAAAACTCCAAGGAGTGTGTTTGTCTTTGGATGGAGGTGAGATAGGCTTTTGAGGGACACATGTCAAAAGTTCAAAAGAAGGTTTCTTCTTTCAGATATCCAGACAAACTATTAAACCATTAACTTCCTACAAGATATACAGTCAATGCTATGCCCAAGGATCTGTCTCAGTTAAGCTAAAGATGCTGTCGTCAAGGCTGATTCTTCAGTCCTGCTCAGTCTACTGCATACATTTTCCTTCTAACAATAATAAAGAGTAAGGGAGATCTAAAGCATAGTTATCTTTAGATTTGAAGTCACCAGTTGGGAAATTATTAGAAATATGATGCTACTGCCATGCACTTTGTTGTTCAAAACCAGGGACTGACATGAAGACAAAGACTGACTTCTTTTCATACCAAAACTAATAAAAGATTCCGCTTTTACTTCAACTTCTTGATGGATTCACTTTTTTTTTTTTTTTTTTTTTTTTAATAGTACCTTTAAGCATTGGAGTTCTTTGCCTAATTTTCCTCACTTAGGACGATGTAAATGCATATTTTCCTGCTTCTTACAAAAACATCTTATTCTCAGACTATAGTTTTTATGAGTTTTTTGAAAAAAGTTGATGGTAGGGAAATGTCCTGGGAAGAAAAAACTCTATTTTCCTTCTGGAGTTTTACTAAGACATAAAATAAATAAATAAATAAAGCATAAAAGGAAATTTCATAACTGCAAACCAGCAAAGTTCTTAACTGTGACTGTTAAAGAGAAATGGGTTTGAGATGACAGGTAGCCATGAATAGCATTTACACTTAGACTAGTAATGTATCTCAACTTTAGAACTGAATATTGGCAGAGCAAAAGCTATAGAGTCACTTTCTCATCAAATAGCTTATAGGGATAAGGGTGAACTTGAAAGCATTTTAGAGAATCTCAGTCTTTGTGCATTGTTCTGGACAATAAAAGGAAATGAGGCTTCTTTAGTCTGTCTTCAGAGCAAGCCACAGTGTTTCAGTTTACTAGGATTCCAATCCCATTATGACACATTCAATGAGTCGTGAGAATTTATTTTTTTTTTTTAAGGCAAATTTTATGCAGCCACATCTAACTCTTGCATCTCCCTTAACTTTTCATGCTGATTGGGGGGTAACTAACATGGATAAATCTTAGCAGCAGAAATGTAGTTCAACTGCCTGGACCTTATTGGTTATCTAGGGACCTTTGTACATTGTCTTTATCCATAATATGTATAATTTTCAAGCTGATCACTCTTGGTATTGACTAGTTATTTATTCCAGATCACACCATTCTCTTTAGAGCCTTAGCTCACCCACACTGAGGCCATTCACCACTCTTTTCTTTCTGCCTGTTTTCTTTCCTATTTGACTAACCTCCCTTCCCTCACTGATCTTTCTTTAACAGTAATCCACTTGAAAAAGTTAAGGGTTAGACAAACTCAGTCAGAAAAATGGACATCCAGCAAGGAGATTGCTGATATTATTGCCAAGATATTATTCACTATTCTCATCAAAGTTCTCTCCTTGGTCCCCAAAATACTGTTAAACTTCAGAGATTCCTTTGAAACTCCCTTTCAATAAAAAATTATAAATAGGTGATAATTAAAAATATTAATATAATTTTCTTCTTAGCAGACAAGGCAAGTCTTAGAGGGCATTTAATCTGTGATTAATGCCATAAATTCTTGTATCTGAATCACATGCTGAGATCACAGGATGCCCAGAGAGGTTGTGGATGTTCTGTCCCTGCAGGTGTTCAAGACCGGGTTAGATGAGGCCCTGGGCAACCTGATCTAGTGGATGGCATCCCTGCCTAAGGCAGACTTGTTGGAACTAGATGATCTCTGAGGTCCCTTCCAACCCAAGCCATTCTGTGATTCTGTGATCATGCACAATTTCTGTTGTGCTTTCTCACTCTAGAGGTTAAAATGGAAGCCCACTACACTACAATACATGGGAGAAAAAAATGAAAGAAATTTTCATGTTTTTCATGTTTTTATTGATTACAGCATAATTCAGAAGTTTAGTTTTTCTTTATCTATTCAATTTGTTAATTTTTCTTTCCAAAAATAGAACTAACATCTAAACTCAGAGAGATGACCTTAAATTCTTCTTCTCACACTACTTCATGAATTTGAAGTAACTCTAAGTTGAATGAGTGAGTGAGAATAAGAAAAAAAAGCAATTGTTCATTGTTTATTTACCAGTAACAAATCCAACTTTTTTATTTTTTTTTTGTATTCTCTTTTACGGTCAGTGACAGAGCTAGGGCAAACATAAAAAGGAATTCCTGGATCATTACTTGATGCTATGACAGTCAATGAAATAAGAATAATATGATGCCTAGAGAAAAATGTCAGATTTTTCCTTGCAGTGAAAATAAATATCTTGATCCCAAACAGTAGACTAATGTGCTGGTTTAATAGTTAGCTGTGATGTTTTTACACCACAAAAATTAACCTTCTATAGCCAGCTATTAGGATTGGTATATCTAAAAAGAACTAAAAGAGAACATGTAGGAGCTTTGAGCCCTTGTCCAGTAAATTAGTATGCTGCAGATGAAATCAAATTAAAGTTACAAAATGCCCCCCAAATGCCCCATTTTCACTTTGTTAGATGAGGCAAATAACATTGTATAGAATGTTAGGTGTCTCAGGTGTTCATTACAGCTGGTGCTGATTTGTCTCATGATTACATCTCGTTTTGAGAATGTTTCCTCTTGCTTTGTTGTTAAGAAGTCCAAATAGAGAAGTTTTATTTTTCCTCTGGAGATCTGTCTCTTGCATGGCACAATGCACCATTTACAGCAAGGGCTTAAGATGAATTTCAAGAGGAAATAATGGGATTTCTTAACCTTGCCACAGTGTAAAAAGGTGTTAAATGGAAATTCTGAGCTGGTGAGTAAGGTGATATGAACAGTATAAGTTAGAAATCTGGACACTGGGTTTGGGGAACAGGGATGAAAAGCTTCACAACTTTGCAAAAGAATGCAAAAACATGGGAGAAATAATTAATGCTTTTAAGAATAAAGTAATGAATGGCAATGAATTAGGTCATATTTGCTGAGGAGGCACCCTACAGTACGAACAAAGCTAATAGAATCCAACTCCTTGTTATCTGAGAGGTTGGTCTTGGATGACAGGAGGTAAATTTTCAAAACGAGAAAGACTTTTCACTAACTTTCCACTAACTACTGAGAGGAAAAAAACTCAAGCTGTCATAACAATTTTCACCATTAATGTTCATAATCTGTTATTGAGAACAGTTATGGGCTAGTTGTGTATATACTAAACACAGAATAATAATGTCTTGAGAGGGCAAATAAAAGCTTAATACAGTAACATGGAGTCCTGACTGGGTCCTAGTGCTCTTAAATGCTGAATGATACAAGATAAAGTAATTTTTATCAGCAGAAGAACTAGTAAATTTTCTGAAGAAGTGGAAAGAGGGTAAGGGAGTAAAACAGTACAAGTTACTTGCATTAAAATAATTCTGAAAATTTAATCTTTTTGACAGTGTTTAAGAATGTTATAGGAAGAGTTGAGATCACAGTAGTTAATGATTGCATTCGTTCTTTCTTTTACAAATGAATATATTGAAGTCCTCAAATAAATCAGTTTTGTAATCCAGTAATGCTTTTACAATTTTCTTTTTGTAGCATTGGTCTTACTTTCACATACTGAGAAACTTTACCAACTATGAGAATACTTACGTTTACCAAATGTAGCTTCCATTAAGCTGTCACCAATTTGAAGAATGTAATCTAAAATTTGTGAGGATGCTGAGAGATGTCAAGGGCAAGACCAGGACACATCATAGCACTGGTGATTTTTTGCAAGGATAGTATGCAAGTCTCCATCTTTGATGTTCTTCCAAAAGAAAACTTGTTGTTTCTGAAATACTGTTTCTTTGGTTTTGTTTTTTTTTTTTTTTTTATTTATTATTTTTTTTTCTGCAACTTGAAACTGAGACCTAAGGACTTTCCTGATTTATCTATTAGGATTCTCTATGACATCTATGATGTTATGAAGTTGTTGTTGTTTTTTTGTTTGTTTGTTTGTTTTGTTGTTTTTGGTTTGTTGGTTTTTTTCTGACAAGAAAATCCACATGCAAGTAATTCTGCTCAGGTTGTATTATGTGTGCCAGTAAGAGTTAGGATCTATAAAGGGCTATAGATGAATTGCAGGGGAGCATTGGTAGGTCTCAAAAGTGAATTTGGAGCTGAAGGTTTTGAAGTAATAAGTCCCTACAACACAAAGAAAGATTTTGCACCAGTGGTTGACCTCAAGCATGTTCCAGAGCTAGAAACTGTCAAATCTTGAATCAGTTAACATTTTCCTTGTTAAGGAAATGAGTTGTAATGATAATTACTTTAGTTACAACTGAAGAAATCATAACAATGATTTCTCAAATTTTTTATCAATATATCTTCAGAGTTGTTTTTTTTTGTTTTGTTTTGTTTGTTTTTTTTCCCCCATCCATTTTCCTCTCCCCTCTCTTCTTCCCATTCTTCCTCAGCTTAGAAGGACTATAATTATACCCTATAATTATAGGAAGGGTATTGTTCTGTATTAGCAATACTGCTTTAAGTCAGACAAAATATGTGAAGAGATTGTGTTAGAAAAATATAGGCACTGAAAATACTTGATAATTTCTTTCTAAAATCTTCCCATAACAACTAATTTTTTTCTATTTCTCTTTTCTCTCTCTCTCTTTTTTTTTTTTTTTTTTTTCTTAATCAATCAATGATTCTGCCATTGCAGATGTATTCTTCTAGTTTGAAAACTTTCCTTGCAGGACCCATTTCATCTCCTTTCACCACAAAATTAATGACACATTTCAAGGATTTTTGAAGTTATTGCTACTTTAGAGCTTTCCATGATTTTTTTCTAAAACTTCCTTTTTGGTAAATCTTATTAATTCTAATAAAATATTTTTTCAATGTCTATTTTTGTAATGTTTTAGTTAAATTTGTAAATATTTAACCAAGCTTTTCTTCACACGCCATGGCTTCTTCTAAAGCAGCCAGAGAAAAATGGGACGTTCTAACTATCTTCATTCTGACAACAGATCAAAATTTTATATTCCTGCCCAATAGTATTTCTCAAGGAATAATTCTACCTCTTTCATAAATGAAAACATTATCATTCCATCTTTGACCTGTCCTAAATAAAAAAGTATGTTTCTTATTTTAAACACAATAGATCATGAATGTATTCCCTCTTCTGCTGTCACTCTTCTGCTATTTTCCATGGCGGACTCCCATGGCCACATAAAATTTTGTGTGTGGATTATTTATTTTAATAAAGAAAAACCTGCACAGGTACCCTTTAACTTACACAGCTACCATACACGTAACCTACACATATCTGACAATTTGAATGCTCTGTAATCATCATGATGTCCTGTAAAGCAGCAAAATAATATTCTCCTTTTTCAGATGAAGAAAAAGAGACAAAAATGCCACTTACTTATAATATATATGTGTGTGTGTATATATATATATATATATATATATAGTAATCTAACAGATCCAGAATTATATATATATATAAAATATTTGATTTCTCTAAATATTATCTTGGTCTCAAGGCCTCACTCTTCTGCTGTTGATGACTTCCAGAATTTGGAGGACAGAATACTGTAGATCAAATTTTACAATTTCAGATTGAACTGTTTGACTATTCATATCTATCTAGTGTAATCAATTTAAATAAAATCTTTGTGAAGGAATAAACTAATTCATGGGTATTGCTAGTTACAGATATCTTTCAGTATATCCAGTACATGAAAATTCAAGTATAGGAATGAGGGAGAAGAAGACCATCTACTAAATAATCTGGACTATAACAAAACATGCTACCAGTGTTGCAGATGTGGCCTAGCACTTCAGTGACTGAAGTCCTACTGACTCAGTGTGTTTAGAGTATTTCAGTTACTTGATAATTTCCATTTCTAACTTTTATCGCTCCATTCTAATGTTTCTAGACTAAACGTATTCTGAGTTTAATACCATCACTAAAAAGATAATTTTATTTTTGTCCACCTAGTTATTTTCTCCTTTTTATTTAAATTCAAGGGTAACATATCTAGAAAAAAAAATACCGGGTTAAAAAAAAAGTTAATTTTCAAGCTTCATCTTCTTAAGTCTCTGACTGAGAAGATTTAATATAGTTAATCCAACATAGCTATTAACATTATCTGATGCAATGTCCAGACAATTAAGGCAAAATTGAAATCTGAAAATGCTCTTTATTTTGGGGCATATGGCCCTAGAGTCAGAAACAAATACAGAGGTCCCTTCAAGTGTATGAAGAACCTTTGATTATTTGTCAACCAGAGTTAGAGAAATTGACAACGTATTTGATGTTTGCATTTGGGAAGGGGTACAAGAAGACTTCTTACAATAAAGTAGGCACAATCTCTTAAGAGCTAAAGTATAGATAAATACACAAATTTGTGGTTAGTAGAGTGATAGACACACTGCAACAGAATGTATGAGGGCATAAATAATGCCTGACCATACATCATTAGTGGGTACTCCTCCTGAAATGCATTGCCTTGAAGCTGTAGGTTTAGTAGTCTGTCTGTTGACCTTGTGTTGCAACACTGATTACTCTGTAATTATCTGATTTTAGGATTGTAAGTTCCACGCAATTTTCAAGTCACAAAAATCTTTTGCTTAAACAAGAATTACTTAATTGCATGTAGAATAACATTCTGATCTAGAGAATGTGAATGTGTTTGCAGTGCTGAAAACTAAAGGAAAGACTGAAAGTAATCTCCAAATATTTGAGCCTCTATCACTCAGAAGATTATCTAACCGATGAATGCTGGAGGGATATTCAGTCAGACTGTTGGGACACAGTGAGCTTCTGTAACAGGGTACTGGCCAGAATTGTCACTAATAACAAAATCTAACTTCTCAGAACTTTAACTGACCCACAGCCTTTGCCTATATGGGACTTGCATCAGTAGGAACTACAATTTTAAGTACACATCTAAAGAACTATATTTTAGCAACTAAGCAATTGATCTAAAGTTTATATTCATTGAAAACAGAGATAAAATGTAAAGATTTTTTTCTTATTCTGAAAGATTTGTTAGTTCTGTTAAAATATCATGAATATTAGAATTTGTTTTTATCTCCCCGTATATTTATATATACTATATATACTATATATATATATATATACTATATTTATATATATACTATACTATCTCCCCGTATATTTATATATACTTTTATACTATATACTTTTATACAATATGTATACTTTTATACAATACATTTATTTATAAATATACATTTATTTATATATACTTTTATACATTTTATTTTCTGGACCAATGGGCTGAGTATGAAGTTCAACAAGGCCAAGTGTTGGGTCCTGCACTTGGGGAGCAACAACCCCAAGCAGCGCTACAGGCTGGAAGATGAGTGGTTGGAAAGCTGCCTGGCAGAGAAGGACCTGGGAGTATTGGTTGATAGACAGCTGAATATGAGCCAGCAGTGTGCTCAGGTGGCCAAGAAGGCCAACAGCATCCTGGTTTGCATAAGAAACAGCGTGGCCAGCAGGGCTAGGGAAGTGATTGTCCTCCTGTACTCGGCTCTGGTGAGTATTGTGTTTAGTTTTGGGCCCCTTGCTACAAGAAGGACATCAAGGTGCTTGAGGGGTGAGGGGTCTGGGGAACAAGTCTTATGAGGATTGGCTGAGGGAGCTGGGCTTGTTCAGCCTGGAGAAAAGGAGGCTCGGGCTGACCTTATCACTTTTTATAAATACCTTAAAGGAGGCTGTAGTGAGGTGGGGGTTGGTCTATTCTCCCACGTGCCTGGTGACAGGATGAGGGGGAGCTGGCTAAAGTTGTGCTAGGGGTGTTTTAGGTTGGACATTAGGAAGAACTTCTTTACTGAGAGGGTTGTTAGGCATTGGAATGGGCTGCCCAGGGAAGTGGTGGAGTCACCATCCCTGGAGGTCTTTAAAAGATGTTTAGATGTAGAGCTTAAGGATATGTTTTAGTGGAGGACTGTTAGTGTTAGGTCAGAGGTTGGACTCGGTGATCTTGAAGGTCTCTTCCAACCTAGACATTTCTGTGATTCTGTGTGTTTTTTGTTTGTTTGTTTGTTTGTTTGTTTTAGTGAAGGTACTGTTTATTGAAGAAAAAAGAAAAGCAAGTTTAGCAAGCTTTTCCTACATCTTCAATTAAATTCAATAATTTCAGATTTTTTTTTACAAATGTAAAGGACCAATCCATACATCTTCCATGTGTATTTAGGTCCATTCTTTTCTAAGTCCTGATAGCCAATTTCAGCCATATTTTTAAAAGTGCAAATATTTTTCTGGACTGAAAGGATGATAGAACTCAGTCATCATGCAATCATTTTTTGGCAGCTACTTTCCCATAAATTAGCAGGTGTCAAAATCCATCCAATGGACCCACCATTAAGAAGGCTACGTAGTGGGTATGTGGAGAAAGTGGAGCATAGGGCATAAAAGACACAAATCAACAGGTGAAGATTAGCTTTTTTTTTCTTTGCTTTTTTTTTTTTTTTTTTTCCCTACTTATAAGAAAATGTGTTTATTCACCTTGGTATACATTTATGGATGGGATTTTCAGATTGCTTTTGTGAATTAGGTGCCTGAAGCCTGTGCTGATGAGATCTTGACACCTAAATTCTCAAGGATTGTTAAAAATCAAAAACAGAAAATGTCAGAGGTTTATTTTAAATACTAATTACATATAAATACATATTACTAAATACATATTAGCCATTATTCTTATCTGAAAGATTTTCTGAATAATTAGACATGAATAATTTATATAGAAAGGTGAATGGATTTTGAGCTTCTTTTTTTTTTTTTTTAACTTATTTTCTCTGAATTATTCACAGATTTCCTCACTGAATATTTTTGACTTTAGTCTGTTAACAAACAGGTCTTTTAAAATTCACACTGTTGCTAAGCAAAATTAAAGTTTCTTTCTATTAATTTAATTTCTTATATAACTAGCACCATATCATGAATTTTATACTCTTTTATATCATATGGATCTCAATTCATAGTACCTTTCAATTAGTCAGTTACACATTACTGAATTTGCAGTGTGCTGCAGTGAATGAACAGTATTCATTTTCAAAAAGAAATGAGCTTAAGCTGCTGTCAAGAATATTATTTCCCTTATTTGCTGAACTCTAAATTTTTAAATATGTGTGAAGGTGCAAATCTTTCTCCTTCCCCCCACCTTTTTTTTTTTTTTTTTTTTTTTTAATTTTTATTTTCTGATCTTTGCTTGAAATATCACTGGCAAAGTTACTTCTATACTATACATTGTTAATATCTTTTGTTTGATAGCCAATACCTATTCAATTCATAATTTACATGTTTATGTCAAACAGGTATAAGATAAAGGAAGATCACAAGAGCAGACAGTTTGTGGATTTGTTACTGAAATATTTTTCAAAGGGTAGTAAAAGGAAAGTTTTTCATGCACAAACATATTTTGACAAATAAATTTGGACATGGTCAAGTCTGCTGAAAATCGATTGAAAGAATAGTAATATTAGGTAATTTGATATTTTTGATTGATTTTAGATGACTTGATTGATTCTATCTTGGAATTATAGTGCCACATAAATGACATTTATATTTGTAATTGTAGTTCTAATCTGTGTCAGACACACTAAGGTATTATAAATATCATTTACATAAACACATGCACAAGATTTAAAATAACATGATGCTAGTCACTGTGGTTACTGTAACTGAATTATTCAATGTTATTCAAATTTGAAAATTTTTATACTAGAAATGGGTTGTTGTACTTTTACATTTTGCTGGGTTTTATTATTTCAGGTTTTTTTGTGCTGCCAAATATCCCATTTATCCTCCTTAGTGCACTGCCCTTTCATAGACAACCTGGTAACAAACGCAAGTGAAATATAAGTAATTCCCTGACCCAGTGGGATGGTGGGCTTCCTCAGCTCCAAATCAAGTGAGGATTGTAACATCTGGAATCACAATTTAAGACAGAAAGCTCAGACATGGAGCTTCAGGCATGAAAACAGAAGAACAGAGGTATACTGCGGTAGAAAACACTTATATGGTATTATTATTTTGAGGAGAAAAACTTATTTTCCTGAAATCCCTTTTGACAGAGTGGTGCTTTGTGGATAAAATCTTTGTAACAGTTTCTCTTCCTGTTTACTGCTTAAGAAAAATGTAGTAGTAGAAAATCCCAGCGAGAGTGTTAATGTAACTCTGTCAACTAGCTATGGTTTTACTTCCCATTTTTTCTACCAAAAGGCTGAAGGAACGTGACAGTACCAAAATATAGAGAACGTGTACCCAGGGATACAGCCAACGTATCTTGGGAAAGATGTATAAATCATGTTCGCAGAGCTGTCTGAATTGTGTTTGAGTTCTCTCCAGTCTCCAGGAAAGTAGGTCGCGTTCAAAGTTGATACAGTTCTCATTCACTTTGCAGTATGAGTTGAATGTTGTTCTCAATGCAATGAAGATGTAGTGAGGAATTTAACTTCATGCCTTGATGCATGTCATGAGCTTAAAAAGACAAATTGCTGCTCCTTTAGATCAGATTTCCAATATATATATATATATATATTTCCATATATATATATATTTTATATATATTTTATATATATATATGGAAATATATATATATATATATATGCACCTCAACAATGAATGTATATGAAAAAAAGGTGAGGGCACATATTTTGTTGCATTGGCTAGTATTTCTCTGAACTTTTCTGAACTTTTTTTTTGTTTGTTTTTTGTTTTTTGCTGTTTTTTTGTTTGTTTGTTTGTTTTTTATGTGATTTCTTTATGACTCACTGTTGGAATCATTCAGAAAATTTCTTGTTTTCCTAATTTACATACTTCATTATTGGTTGTTTAAGAAAGGGCACTAGCTGTGCTCTTAATTTAGGTATTGTGTTTAGGAAGACTAAAGTATCAATTTCAGACTAATAACATGAACTAATAGTTGTGTCTGTGTAATGAAGCCTGTTTTCTGATGATTTGTCTCATGTTTGCATGTTCTGGTGTCTCATTCAAGGCAAAAAATGTCATTTTATTGTTATTATTATAGCAATCACAATGGTGGGAGTAGACGTACTCTCTTGTATCTAATATGGTTGAAGCCTTTCTCTTAAGGTGAGCACAAGTACAGGTCTATTTCAGTGTATGGCTGCTGTTTTTTCCTGAATTTTCTAGGGACTAAATGTATCTTTTCTTTCCCAATAATAGTTAAACTGGGCCATTCAGCAGAAAAGTTTTTGAATAGAGAAAAAAAAAACAGAGAGACCACACATACTCACCTACAAAGAAATACACAGCACAAAATTACGCAGACTTTCGTTTCGTAGGAAGCCACACTTAAATAATAACATAATTGTAGCATTAATTTCAGATATGTGTGAGCAACTCTACTAATTAAAACCCTAACTCAGAAACAGTCAACGATGCCTACAGTTTATTTTGAAATGTGTTTTTAAGTCTACATTTATTTTAAAAAACAGTTAAGCATACATATGCTTAGACCATTGAAGTTAGTGTTGACTTTTTTTTTTTTTTTTTTTTTTATGTTTTGTGTCTACTGAAGATTCTATAAGTGACAGCTACAATAAAAAAAGTGAATGCTCAGTCGAGTAGAGTTTGGCTGTGACCAGAAGCACAATTGTATCTTTTTGTCACCTCATTATTTGTATTCAGTAAGCTAGAGTTAGTTGTAGTATCAAAAACATGTTATTGCTATGTTTCAGATGTCCAGTACTGCATTTTCACTGTGAACTAACTGATTTGGGTTCTGGCATATAAGACTTCCAGGAAAATTTTTTTAAAGTTCATATTGTAAAAGTTTTATTGATTTTGGTGATGTGAAAGGCAAGCAGAATACTATTCAACCCTTATATCTCAGGAATTATTTACATTTGTTAGCTAACAGACAGAACTATGTTTTTTCAGTAGGTTCATTTATGTATGATTTATATAAACAAATCTAAATATATTTAGGCTGACTTTCTAAGAGTCCATAGTTTATCTCATTATTATACTTAGAATTTATCTGTCTCAATATAGTATTTTTCTAACCTGTCAGCCTGTTTCAGTCAAAACTTAGCAGAAGTTTTGTAACATACTGTCTTTACAAAGATATTAAATACTTATAGGTTTCCTGAAAAATGGTAGCTGGCTAGAAGCCAGGGTTGTCTTTATTTCCTGTGGTGGGGGCAGAGATGAACAAAGGTGTTATTGTGAAGGACTGACCATTCATAGCTGCCTAGTGAAACTTCTAGACAATCTATATCTTTTGTGTCTCTTCAATGTGTTCTCTCTTGGTCAGGGTACAGATCAAAGGAGTAGATAGAGACATGGGGAGAAAATAGAAATACGTAAGGGGATTAGGGCTTAAGACATGCCCTTGGGAAGTGTGTGGTGGAATTGACAAGATGGATTTAGGTGGAAAATGTAACTGCAAAACATGTGGATAAAGTCTATTAAAAAGTTTGAATAATGATGATGTCTTTACAGATTTTTCAGGATTGCTGTTAAATTGTACACCCAGAATCTCAACTCTCTCAAGTTTAACAGAGCCTATTTGTATGTCCTACTGGGCCTTTTTTCACTCCTTTCCTCTCCAATATTAAACCTATTGCTATAAACATCACAGTAAATATCAGCTTAAACAAACTGATAACAGATAACAGGAACATTTTTTTTTTTTTCCCCAATATTTTTTCCAGCACCAGAACTGAGTTTAATTATTTTCAAAACTACTCCTCAAAATGATCCCACTATCTCAATCTCAGTAGTAATTAATTTCCTATGAATCAAGTTCATATGTTCATATATATATATACATATATATTATAAGCAACAGTCAAACAATTGCATAAGAGTAAAAAGTGACACACACACAGGTTGCTTTTTGTTGTTGTTTTGAATACTGCAGAAGAGAAACTACAGCTTTACAAGTCAGTCTTGCTTGCACTAACTTAACAGTAGCATCTTCAGTCGGAAGCCTGTCTCCAGAAAATTGCATTTATTTACCCTCTCCCACTTGCATGTTAATGGATTTCTAATAGATTTCATTTCAAAGTTGTGGTGGTTTTACTGTGCTAGGCAGCTAAACACCACAGCTGTTCTCTCACTCCACCTCCCTAGATGAAGAGGGGAAGAAGTAAAGTAAAGAACAACTCATGGGTTGAGATAAGGATAATTTAATTAAAGGGAAAAAAAAAAAGTAATTATTAAGGAAAGATTATTATTAACTAAACAATTTATTAACTAAACAAAATATCCCTTTGGTTGGTTTAGGTCAGCTGCCCTGATGATGTTTCTTTTCTCACTTTTTTGCGCACCCTCTAGGAGGGTTAGATAGAGTCCTGATGCTGTGCCAGCACTGCTCAGCAGCAGACACAATACTGGTGTGATACCACTGCTGTTCTAGCTATAAGGGCAGAGCACAGCACTGTATAGGCTGCTGCAGGGAAAGTTAACATCCCAGCCAGACTCAGTACAAAAGTCTTGATTCAACATCTATAAATCTTGTTCCAACAGTCTTATAAGTAGTTCATATTATATATTTTATTTGTTGTTGTTATTGTTGTTTTTTTGACTTGAGAATTTATTCCCTGAATGGAGACAACAATGAGTAAATATGACAGTGTTAATTTTAAACAGACATTGAGGAAGGTGGAGGACAGAATATGCCCTTATATGCCCCCACTATTAATAAAGTGCAATTTATGTACCCCAAGACTAAGTAAGAAGGTATTTAAATGGGGGGAGATGAATAACATGGAGGGTAAAGAAAAGAAAAAAAAACTGTTGTATTAGAAGAGGGATTGATGTGGTCCTAAAACGTCTCAGTAGCCTCCACATTGGGTTCTCAGAAGACCTACGAAAGGATTTTCTGTGAGGCTTAGAATGTAGAGTTGGCAAAGAATTCTAAACCTATTCCTAACCAGCAAATAAAAGCATCAAAAGGAAACAGAACATGATAAATTTCTCAAGATAAAAGCGGTACGGAGACAGCTAGTCAACAGCTGTGAAAACAGAATTAAAACTTGCATAAATTGGAAACAGTATTCCCCAACCCAAAGCTGAATCCAAATAATACAATATGTATAATCTCAACACAGGATTCAAACTGGGTCAACAGGATGTTGTGACTGATTCAGTGGATGACTGCCAGCATACCCAGGCAATTGCAGCCTATTGACCAATGTCAAACAGTTCAAGTTTGCTTTCCCCCAAGACTTTATTTTTTCAGATAAATTTATCTTTGAGCATATGAGCCAGTAATTACTCAACAACATAGTGCTGAGTGTTAAGTTTGAAGATTAAGGCAAATCATATTTAAATGTATTTCAGTATGGTATGTAGGTGATAAGAGTAAGGATTTAAAACATACATGGGATTTGGAAGAATGAAGGAAGGACAAATTCTAGAGAACACTGGAAATAGACAAAGAAAATTTAAAAAGGTAAAAGACTAATATAAAGGAGCATGCTAGTTCTATTTGGGGACATAGGGCATTGGTAGTTGGTTTGTATATTCTAATTAAATTAGTCAATTTATTTCAAAAAAAAAAAAAAAAAGGAAAGAAAAAAAAATTATGGTTGTTCTGTCCCTCTTATTCTCTCTTTATACTTAATGTTTATCTTACAATTGCAGACCAGATATATGCTAAGTGGTTTTTTGTATCAACAAATCTGTGAAACAAAGTTGACATATAACTACCAAGTACAAGTGGGACAAGATGTGGACTCAGACACTGCCTCAAGATTGTCTGTACTGTCTATGTGTTAGCATGTCCTCTGTCATTGATCAACAATCCTTCTGATCAGAATTTCTAATCAAATTATAGGGTTACTGGCATCTCAGTTACAATTGATGTTGGGGTTCCCTTATCACTCTGATTATTACTTATTCATTCTCCTTCATTTTCCTTTTTGATGATGAGATTTATTCTCATTCTCAAAAGGGATGCCAAAAGATTCTTCATCTTCTGCCTCTGTGCTCCTGTGAAATTGTTTCTTACGACATTATTTGCCCTACCGTGAAATTCTCCTACTAGATTTTTATGACTCACAGGTGTTTGTCTATACCCTTGTTCTGCCAAACATTTGTCCAGCCTCATACTTCTGTTTCTCAGACAACTTCTATAATATTTCTTAATATATCAGCAACTATTTATAAGGTAAATTTTTCACACTGTTTGCATCTTCTAGGCATTATCAAACCTATATAATTCATAGAATTACATAGAATTATAATTCTTCCCAAACCACCACTTCAACTGTGGCTGTAAAAAAAAAAAAAAAAAAAAAAAAAAAAAAAAAAAAGTAACCTATGCCATTTTTCATTTCCTTCTTCTTGTAAATTCTACTGCTGTATGTGTAATACCTTGAATATTCTTTTGTTTCTATTTTATTACTACTTCATTCAAAGGAGATTTAATCCATTGCTTAAACACTGTAAAAGGGGTCAGTCTCACATGCATTATCTAACAATTTTCTCCCATGAATATCAAATAAAAAAAGATATATCTTCAACCTGAGCACTTGTGAGGGCAGAAGAGTATTTGACTAAATCATGGACATCATGGGGTTGCCCTATATGTGAGGGAGCAATTAGAGTGTACCCAGCTCCACCTGGGGGAGGGTGATGAACAAGTGGAGAGCTTGTGAGTGAGAATTAAGGGGTGGGCTGGTATAGGGGACACTGTTGTGGGGGTATACTACAGGTCAACAGGTCAGGAGGAGGAGATCGATGAGGCCTTCCACAAGCAGCTGGTAGTAGCCTCATGATCACGGGCACTGGTTTTCATGGGGGACTTTAATTTTCCGGACATCTGTGGGTAAGCAACTTGGCCAGGCACGTGCAGTCCAAACAGTTCCTACAATGTGTTGAAGACAATTTTCTGACACAGGTGGTGGAGAAGCTGACGAGGTGGGGGGTGCTCCTGGACCTTGTCTTTACCAACAGGGCTATCCAACAGGGCTTGTTAGGGATGTGAAGGCTGGGGGAAGCTTGGGATTCAGCGACCATGAGATGGTGGAGTTCAAGATGGAACCTGGTAGAAGTAAGGCTAAAAGCAGGATTGCAATCCTGGACTTTCGGAGAGCCAATTTCAACCTCTTCTGGGACCTGCTTGGGAGTATCTCATGGGCTAGGTTGCCAGAAGGCAAGGGTGCATGTGAGAGCTGGGCTACATTTAAACAGCACTTCTTCCATGCTCAGGATTGGTGCATCCCTAAGAGTAAGAAATTGGAGAAGGGGAACAGGAAACCTGTGTGGATGAGCAAGGAGATCATTGATAAGATCAAAAGAAGAGGAAGGTTTATGAAATGTGGAATAAGGGCCTGTCCTCTTGGGAGGAGTATAGAAGTGTCATCAGGGTTTGCAGGGATGTGACAAGAAAGGCTAAAGCCCACCTAGAGATGAAGTTTGTAAAAGAGATAAAAGATAATGCTTTTTGTTTTTTGTTTTGTTTTGTTTTGTTTTGTTTCAAGTATGTAAACAGTAAAAGGAAGACTAGGGATAATGTGGGTCCCTTGCTGAATGAGGGGGGTGTCCTGGTCACAGGAGACGTTGAGAAGGCAGAGATACTGAATGCTTTCTTTGCTTCAGTCTTTGCTTCAAGGACTCTCCTCCAGAACTCCTCGCCCCTGGCAATAGGACAAAGGGTCTGGGAAATGGAAGGCTCCCCCCTGGTGGACGTGGGAGTGACTCGGGAGCATCTGAGTGGGCTCAACGCACACAAATCCATGGGTCCCAATGAGATGCATCCACGTGTGCTAAGGGAGCTGGCAGATGTGATTGCCGAACCGCTCTCTATCATCTTTGAAAGGTCCTGGAGAATGGGTGAGGTGCCTGAAGATTGGAGGATAGCCAATGTCACTCTGATCTTCAAGAAGGGCAGGAAGGAGGATCCAGGAAACTACAGGCCAGTCAGTCTCACCTCTGTCCCTGGAAAGGTATTGGAGCAGCTTGTTCTGGATGCCATCTCCAAGCAATTGGAAGAGAAGAAGGTTATGAGGAGTAGTCAGCATGGATTCACCAAGGGGAAGTCATACTCGACCAAGCTCATTGCCTTCTATGATGGCATCACCAGCTGGGTAGATGTGGGGAGAGCGGTGGATGTCATCTACCTTGACTTTAGCAAGGCTTTCTATACTGTCTCCCATGATATCCCACTAGCAAAGCTGAGAAAGTGTGGGATAGATGAGTGGACGGCAAGGTGGGTTGAGAACAGGCTGACTGGCCAAGCTCAGAGGGTGGTGATCAGCGGAGCAGAGTCTGGCTGGAGGCCTGTGACTAGCGGTGTTCCCCAGGGGTCGGTGCTGGGTCCGGTCTTGTTCAACATCTTCATCGACAACCTTGATGAGGGAATAGTGTCTGCCCTCAGCAAATATGCTGATGACACAAAGCTGGGAGGAGTGGCTGACACGCCAGAAGGCTGTGCTGCCATTCAGCGAGACCTGGACAGGCTGGAGAGATGGGTAGGAAGAAACCAAATGAGATTTAATAAGAGCAAGTGTAGAGTCCTGCACCTGGGAAAGAACAACCTGAAGTACCAGTACAGGCTGGGGGATGACCTGCTGGAGAGGAGCTCTGAGGATAAGGACCTAGGGGTCCTGGTGGATGACAGGTTGACCATAAGCCAGCACTGTGCCCTTGTGGCCAAGAGGGCTAATGGGATCCTGGCGTGCATTAAAAGGAGCGTGGCCAGCAGGTCAAGGGAGGTGATCTTCCCCCTCTACTCTGCCCTAGTCAGGCCTCACCTGGAGTACTGTGTCCAATTCTGGGCTCCCCGGTACAAAGAAGATAGGGATCTTCTGGAAAGAGTCCAGCAGAGGGCCACAAAGATGATACGGGGCCTGGAGTATCTTCCTTATGAGGAAAGGCTGAGAGACCTGCATCTGTTCAGCCTGGAGAAAAGAAGATTGAGAGGGGATCTCATCAATGTGTATAAATACCTGAGGGGTGGAAGACAGAGGGATTTGGCCAACCTCTTTTCAGTGGTTTGCGAGGACAGGACAAGGAGTAATGGTCACAAGATAGAGCACAGGAAGTTCCGCACCAACATGCAAAAGAAATTCTTCACAGCGAGGGTGAAGGAGCACTGGGACAGGCTGCCCAGGAAGGTTGTGGAGTCTCCTTCTCTGGAGATATTTAAGGCCTGTCTGGATGCCTACCTGGGCAGCCTGCTTTAAGGAACCTGCTTTGGATTGGGGTTGGACTCGATGATCTTTGGAGGTCCCTTCCAACCCATTCAGTTCTGTGATTCTGTGATCTACAACATAGTGTGAAATAATTAATGAACCAAGTTTACAGAATAAATATGCAACCCTTATCAACGCTTCTCCGTGAGTTAATGCCTCTGTGTGTAACAAGAAGGGAGAACTGGTAACAACAGACACGGAGAGGGCTGAGGTATTCAATAACTTCTTTGCATCAGTCTTCACTGCCAGTCAGACTTCTTTCGACTCTCATTTCCAAAACCATGAAAATGAGGGCTGAGGGAGCAAAGTGCTTTCCATTGTAAGCGAAGTTCAAGAGCACCTGATGAAACTGAGGAGGTACAAGTCTATGGGGCCTAATGACATACATCTCAAGGTCTGAGGGAACTGGTTGATGTAGTCAGCAAGTCTTTCTCCATCATATTTGGAAAATCCTGTCAGTCAGGTGAAGTACCTGGTGACTGGAAAAAAGGGAACATCGCTCCCAATAAAAAAGAGTAGGAAAAAAAAGGTAGAAAGGAAAACCCAGGGAACTACAGGCTGGTGATCTTCATCTCTGTGCCTGGGAAACTCATGGATCAGATCCTCCTGGAAACAATGTCAAGGTATGTGTAAGACAAGGAGGTAATCCGAGACGGCCAGCATGGCTTCACCAAAGGCAAATTATGCCTCAGCAATCTGGTGGCCTTCTATGATGGAGTTCTACTCCATCATACTCTACTCCTGCTACCTGGACTTCTGCAAGGCCTTTGACACAGGAGGTACCACATGACATCCTGCTCTCCAGATTGCAGAGGTATGGATTTGAAGGGTGGACCATTCAGTGAATAAGGAATTGGTTTGAAGGCCGCACTCAGAGTGGTGGTCAATAGCTCTATGTTCAGGTGGAGGCTGGTGATGACTGGTGTCCCTCAAGGGTCTGTCCTGGGACCAGTGCTGTTTAATATCTTCATCAATGACATAGAGAGTGGGATCAAGTGCACCCTCAGCAAAATGATACCAATCTGAGTGGTGCAGTTGCTACACCAGAAGGAAGGAATACCATCCAAAGGAACCTGGGCAAGCTTGACAACTGGGTCAATGTGAACCTAATAAGGTTCAACAAGTCCAACTGCAAGGTGGTGCACCTGTGTCAGGGCAATCCCAGACATGAGCACAGACTGGGTGGACAACTCATTGAGAGCAGCCCTGCAGAGAAGCACTTGGGGTTCTGGCGGATCAAAAGCTTGATATGAGCCAGCAGTGCGCACTTGCAGCCCACAAGTCCAACTGCATCAGGGGCTGCATCAATGGAGGAGTGGCCAGCAGGTCAAAGGAGGTGATTTTCCCCCTCTTCCCTGCCCTTGTGTAGCCCCACTTGGAGTGCTGCATCCAGGTGTGGGGCCCCCAGCACAAGAAGGATGTGGGATTGTTGAAGCAGGTCCAGATATCCAAAATCCAAGACATGTTACTTAGTACTTCATATGTTGCGTCTTGACGTTTATGTTTCAGTTTCATCCTCTAGTTTTCTTCCACTTCCTCTGATTTCCTGCATGTGCCTAAGAATATTAATTTTTTGGTCCTGATCCTGCGATTTACAAGCAATTATTTCAGGCAGTAGGGTTCTGTTTTTTATAGTAAAGTTCACTTGGTGGAGCTTTCAGAAAGACTGTTTTTCCATTATGAATTTGGAAAAATAAATTGAAGAACACATAATATAATCAGAGATAGCTTGGTAAATATTGCTTTGTGTTTTAGGTATATCGATTAGAATAACTAAGGAAAATTAGGTTATGTTCAGAGCAAAGTGGGATCTGCAATCTTCTTGTCATGAGGAAAATAATGCTTTAGGTGATACTCTTCACAACACAAAGAGCCCTTTCCAATGATGAAAAAAAATACAAAAACTGACAAAAAACAACACAGGAATGTCACAAGACATTTCTAGAAGACATGAAGAGAACATTGCAATTCAAACAACTCAGTTGTGCGTGAGATCTATATGGTAGCATCCAAAAAGTTTCATAATTCCAGTCTTTAGCCCAGGCAACATCTGTATTAGGAGCAAAAATCGGTAAGTGCTAAAAGCTGCACATTTTATTATTCATAGGATCATAAAATCATTTAGGTTGGAAAAGACCTCTAAGATCATCAAGCCCAAGCCTTAACCTAGCACTGCCAAATCTACCACTAAACCAAATCCCTAAATACCACATCTACACATCTTTTGAATACCTCCAGGGATGGTGACTCAGCTACTTCACAGGGCAGCCTGTTCCAATGCCTCATAACCCTGTCAGTGAAGAAATTTTTCCTAATATCCAATCTAGACTTCAAGGCATAACTTGAGGCTCTTGTCCTATTGCTTGTTGTTTGGGTGGGAGAAGAGACTGATCCCCACCCAAACCTTGTAGAGACATGTAGAGACATAAGGTCTCTACATGAGGTGGGTAGACATGAGGTGGGTAGAGAGACATAAGGTCTTCCCTGAGCTTCTTCTTTAGGCTAAATAACCCGTTTCTTTAGCCACTCCTCATAAGGCTTACTCTTTTGACTGTGCAATCACTATTGAATATTCAAGGTTAGTAGATTTTTTCACTGCAAAAACACAACTTTAATTCTTGAATTTTCTAGACCCTTCACTAGCTTCACTGTCATTCTGCGGACACACAGATTCAGTTTAGAAAGCTTCATTTAAGTAGCAACAGATAATTTCCAGATGTCAAATTTACTTCATCTAAGATCAGAATCTTGCTTTGGGGTGCACTTTGGTAATTATGGAAAATTTATGACTGTCATATGCTAATTTAGTTACTTAATTATTTAAGCTAGTGCAATAAATCCAAGTCTCTGTGCTGAAGTAAGCTTCCTGGAAGACTAAATAAATAAATAAACTTCCTTTCTAGACCATAGGGATTTTAAGAACTAGTAGATTTTCCATGGTGAGAGTGGACTATAGAAATATGGTTATTTAACTTTTAACAAATCTGGTTTGTGATATTTTGTGTAATGATAAATTCTTTGGGATAAAACAAAGGACCTGGGGGAAACATCTGCATTCATAAATCCTGTCTCCATTTTGAATTTCTGCAAAATATACATGTTGCTCATGATTAAATATTTGTACATCATTCTAAACCAAGCAAATATTTTTGTGGCAATCTTGCCTCCCAAATCAGTAATGACATATGTGAAATACAGGGTAAACTCCTGAGTACTCCTGCTTTTCAGTTGAAACACCAATGTTTGGTTGTTTGTTCTTTTCTTTTAATCTGGATCTTGTTAGTATTCCTTATTATGCTTGGACTTATATTCACTGCTTTACACAGAACCTTCTGAAACTTTTTTTTCCTACAGAGAATAGTAAATTACTTACCCAGTCTAGCTGCTCTGAAAGTAAAAACTTTTGCTTATCGCACATGTAAGAGAAGAGAAAAAATACTTACCCTGCTTGTGTGAGCAGTCTAAAAGAGATAAAAAATATAATCTGCTCCTCAAATTCTAATTCTGGGTGAGAGTTCACTAGTTTTATTTTATACTTTGATTAAAATTTAGCATTTTGAAACACAAAAATCTATAATATTTGGTCTGAATGTGACTTTCATACAAACATTTAGGAAAAGAAGCTCTGGACAGCTTTGAGGCTATTTTAGGGAAAATCTATGAGGATTGCTCTGCTTTTCCATCATCTTTTAATTATAAGTTACTCTCATCCTATCTTGCTACAGTATCCCTAAGTTGTTCTTTTTTTTTTTAAAAAAAAAAAAAAGGTAGAATTTCATTCTGCTAATTTTGTTGCCACCTTAGTGAAGTCCTCTCTTTTGAGTGTTAATGTTTAGCTCCGTTTTTGGTGCAATTATCTAGAATTTCAGTCAGTCATATTGTGTCACATACTGTCTCTCAGAATAAGCTTCATTTCATATATCTCCAAAGAAAGATGGAAATCCAATATTCAGTGGAATCCAATTGGAATACCACTAGTCTATCTGAATAAACACAGATACTTTTTACAAACATGGTATATCCCTGCTTAGTAAGATTGCTAAAATTATTCCGTTTTGATTCCAACCCGAATGAGTTAAAAACATGATCTTATTCAGTCCAGAAGCGTATGCCTATTTACATACTCTACTACAAATTTAGCCAAACAACATTTCAAAAATTAATTCATTTCTGGAAAAAAAAGTCTTGCTAGCACATGAGAATTCTTGCCTACTGGATTGAATCTGTAATCCATTTTGACATGAAATAAATTCTACAGCCAAGTCTTCTTACAGACTTGATTCCTCTGTAGAGGCACACTTGCCAAAATTCCTTTTACTTCCCATATGTTTTAATGGAATATATACATTGATACAGAAAAAAAAAAAAAAAGAAAAAAAAAAAAGAAAAAAGAAAAAAAAAATGTTGCACTGAGAGCTCACTTTGGCTCACTTTGTGCTATAAGACATGTTAAAAGAAACATCATTTTAAACAGAGTTGTAATCATCTGCTACACAGTCTAAATTTTTAATAATTTTGTTGTTTGCAATGTAAGCTAAAAATGATGGGAGTACATCCTTGTAGTTTTTTTGTTGTTGTTGTTGATTTGTTTGCTCACTTCTTTTTGTTTAGTTTAGTTTTGACCAATGGGATATGAATTGTTTCATTTTTTCCTGTGTATTATCCAACAACCTCAAAGGAAACTTTCCCTTTGGGACATATCTTCAGCTGGAAAAATCTCCTAACAGAAATTTCATTGCACATTAAATAATGTCACAAGTGAAAATAAATAAATAAATAAATAAATAATGGTTTGTTAAGCAGTCAGAGAACACCAAACCACCTTTTTCAGAAATGCCTGTATTTAATGCCATGTACAAAATGCTCCAAGGTCTACAACCAATTTCTTTGGTAATCTAAGGAATAAGTTTGAAAAGAGGGAACAGAAAAACTATCTAAATTTTAAGCTGAGCTTATTTTATGCATGATACCCTATGATATGTGTGTCTGAAAAAAAAAATAGAAGATTAAAATTGAATGACACCTGTAGTCTTTTTGCTCTATCTATCCTTTTTCTGAATTAGCATTTGTTAAACTTATATCTGAAACAGCATTTGGTACTTGAAATGTAAACCTAGCAGTCACTAATTAATATATTTCTGATAGTGATATTTCTTCAGTCTGACTTGAAAGAAAAATACTCAGAGAAATAACTGTGCAGTAAATTCACATTATGTTCGCTAGTTTCAAAGTATATGGACTGAGAATTGTTCTTAACAAACATACTTTTCAGCAGGTGATTCATGTCTGTTGACTGAGGAGCTCAGTGTTACATGTACTCTAAAATGGGTTCTAGATTGGGATCCACTGTCCATGGCTTTCTAGACTGTACTTTGTCTACTAATAATTTATGAGAATTTAAATAATAATTTATGAGAATTTAAATAATAATTTATCTGAAGTCTATATTTGAAGTCAAAATATAAAGATATTTTGGTATCTTTTTATTACTAGATTCTTCTAAGATGTCCCCCATCCGTTCTCTTCATTCATGTGCCAGATTACTGTATGAGAGTATGACACCATTGTAATTCCTAAAGAAAAACAAACAAATAAAAAAGCACTAAGTCAGAGAGGCTGATGGCCTCTCTATCATAGTTCTGTGCAATACTGTTATGTTCATAAGCCAGACTCATTTTTCGCAGGCCTGTTGAGCCCCCTTCCAAGATATAACTTTGTAAGTGAGGTAAAGAAAGCAAACTATTTGTTTCAGTGTAGAGAACTACAGATTTCTGCTAATAGATAACACCTGAAAATATAAAACTTATGTCCAAGTTTTATGTCCAAAGTCATGTCATGATAAATGTTCTATTTTATGTGTTCCATTTCCCCAAAGTCAATATTTTACTTTTCTGTAATGGTTTTAATTTTTATTTTTCTCTATTTTTCAGTTTTAACATTTTCTTCAAAACAGATTCTCATTATAACTGGTTCAACTGTCACTCATTTAAAAACTAAAGATTAAAATGTTTTATTGGTATTCAAAATGCAATTTATCAGTTTACAAAGTTTCATTAATTTTTCAGATGAGGCAAAAGCTGGCTCAAATGAAGTGTTGATTAACAGACATCATTTTTTTCTATTGAAGTAATTATTGTAATATATCCTGTAATCCAAATATGAAGATAGCTTTTTTTTTTTTTTTTGTCTTAGAGAATAATAAATATATTTTATTCATTAATTCTCTTTCTTATTGATTCAGTTCAACATACTGTATTGTTAGAAATGTGGTTTCTATTATAATAAGATCTGGCAGTAATAAAAGTGAAAGAACTAGGAAAAAAAAAAAAAGACTACTACAAACTACTACAACTTTGGAGCAGTTTTGGGCATCTATAGACCATTTTGAAGTCTATAAAGTGTCTGCTGTGTCTGCTGGTGTAATACTGAAACAGTATTTTCTTCCAGATAGAGCTGGATCTCCGGAGTTAAAAATGAAGTGCAGTATGACAACAGGGTGTTGGCACCACACAGTTGAGACAAAAGAGCTTTCTTTTCCTTCACTACAATGCACTATCACCTCTGCCTAGCCAGGCCAGTGTTCCAGCTACATCTACTACTTTAACACAGGGATTAAAGAAAGGCCTGATTGACAAGACTGGCCTGTCTTGACCTACAGATTTCATTTTAGAGGAAATAAAACTAACCTGACAAGGTACGTTGCTTTCTTAATGTCTCTAGGCTCCTGCTATTGTCCCTTTACAGCATGCTTCATTTAATTTCTTACATAGAAAACAGTAATAATATTTCAGAGTTGCTAGCAGATGGGAATCTGGAATTGGCTATGTCGAAGTCTACAGAGGAATTTTTAAAGTCAGAGTTTACAAATAAATATAAGTGGTGACAAAATATAATGAAACTGTAATCAGGCAATAAGTAATGTGATTTGTTAGATAAATATATACTAAGCTATACTTTGCAGACAAAATACTCCAAACTTCCATCAGTCCGAACTTCACAATTTCTTTTCCTTCCCCTTCTCTGAGGAAAAAGGAAGGAATCACAACTCATAAGTCCACAGGAAAAAATAAAAAATAAAAACAAAATGAAGTAAAATAAAATAACCAACAATAATAATAATAAAAAAACATCCCATCTGAAGCCAGTTTGAAGCCAGTTGGGTATACTTGCATACCTGTTTCAGTTTATCCTAAACTTGTATCAAGTAAAATGTTTCCAGATTGTCAAGCCGGAACACCTTCTTCTAGTATCTGAGTATATCTTTCATTTTTTGCCTGCTTTCACTTTTTCCGTGTTTTTATATGTTTGGTCATTTTGTTTTTCAACTTTAAGCTGGTAGCATTTTCCTCTTCCCAGAAACAACTCAAGGAACCCAATTGTCTTCTCTCCCATTGTCTTAATGCCTGAGGAAAAATAACTAGGATTGCCTAGAAACATGTATCAGTATCCTTGTTCAGCTTCAGGGTACTGCTGTAACTAAACTATAACAACTATGGTGATCATGGAAGGCTAACTAATTATAGGTTTCCCTTAGGTATTTGCTGGTGGAAAATGTGTCATCTCCATGGTGTCAACTGCCAAGAGGAGAATGTGTCACCTCTGTGGCAAATCCTGCCAAGAGACTCTGTCCCAACATTTATACTCAAAACTACCTATCACAAAGATGCTGACTCTTACGGGGAGTAGAGCAGGTGGAGAATCTAATCTTGTCTAAGTAAGCTGAAAATCTTTTTTTCAGAAGATGCACTAGAGAATTTACCAAACTGCAGATACCATGCATAAGCTGAATTGACTGAATTGTAATTACTTTCCAGCAACAGCTGGAAAAGCATAGCTGTGAAGCAAAATATAAAATGAAAATTCACAATGAAAAAAAAAATAAAAATCTATTGAACTTCTTACATTATATCCCCACAAAAAACAAACAAACAAAAAAAAGAACAAAACAACAACAAAAAAAAACACAACCAAGACCAACAGTAACAAAAGAAATGCATAAGAGATTATTAATAATTAATAATAATAATAAACTGATTTTCTTATATATCAAACATAACAAAAAACCATAATTCTGAGTGACCTCATGGAATTAAATAATATCACAGAAGCTTTATTTCCTTTTTTTTTTTCCTCTCTCTCCCCTGCCTATCCTTAACTGATAAAATGTCAACACATTGCAAATTCTAACTCGTGTTTAATTATACTGTTAGAAGTGACAGTAAGCGTGGTATTTACCTAGGCTGACTCTACAGTTGGTCCATCAATTTGCTTCTAAAGTCTTTGGTGCTGCAAAGTGCAAAAGCAAGCTGAAAAGATACAAGTGGTAATGGAAAAGCAAGCTGAAAAGATACAAGTGGTAATGGAAAATTCAGATTCCCATGGGTATATTATTGGGCTAATGTCCAGGAGTGCATCTGTGCATTTCCCACTGAAAGACAGGCAGCTGAACACTTTGCACTTAGCTGAATGTACTTCTACTTACCAGAACGATGAACTAATGATTCAGAGTCAGCCTTATGTGCCTGAAAATCCTCTGGGAACCTTGAGTGAGATACCCCTGATTTTCAAGTAACTCATTGTTGAAAGAATAAGGTGTGCTTTGCACCCTAAGCAAAAAGTAAATTGAGAACATGGAGCTACAAAACAGTGTAAGTGCTGAAGACATGGATGATCAGTGACCCATGCTTTAAAGAATACCCTTTAAAATCTTCTTTCAAACACATTTCTGTTTAAAGAACACCTTAGGGAGAAATATTGTTTATAAAACTATTTAGTAGCAATTTTTTTTGCATTGGGGAAACTTTTGTCAACTTAAGAAATAGCTTTTAAAACTGAAAAGATTTAAAACAGAAAATAAAACAAAACAAACAAGCAAACAAAAAAGCCTTTCATATATCCTGTGTCTTTTATTTCATTTTTTTTTGTCTCATTGCAGTTTGTAGTTGTTCCCCCACCATAGAATCATAGAATCATAAAGGTTGTATAAGACTTCCAAAATCATCTGGTCCAACTATCCTCCCCCCCCCAATGTTACCCACTAAATCATGTTCCTAGGCAACATGTCCAACTTTTTCTTGAACAACCCCAGGGACAGTGAAGACCCACCACCTCCCTTAGCAACCCCATCCAATGCCTGACTACTCTTTCTGATAAAAAATTCTTGTAATCTCCAACCTAAAACTCCCTAGTCTCAACATGAGGCCATTCCCTCTCGTACTATTGCTAGTTTTCTGAAAGAAGAGGCCAACCCCCAGCTCCCCACAACTTCCTTTTGGGTAGTTGTAGAAAGCAATAAGGTCTCCCCTGAGTCTCCTCCACAATAAACAACCCCAGTTCCCTCAGCCTCTCCTCATAAGAATTGTGTTCTAGACCCTTCACTAGTTTTGTTGCCCTTCTCTGGACACACTCCAGGCCTCATTGTCCTTCTTGTAGTGAGAGGCCCAAAACAGTACTTGAGGTGCAGCCTCATAAGAGTAGAGTAAAGGGGGACGATCACCTCCCTGGTTCTGCTGGCTATACTATTTCTGATACAAGCCAGGATGCTGTTGGCATTTGGATCCTCCCCTGTTTTGGTTGTATTTTATCTAAATGGACACTGGACAAAGAGCAAGAGAGATGTTAAAGAGCAAGAGCAGGAACAAATGTTTGCTGGACTAGGAGATCTCTCCTCAGATGACCACCAGTAAAACTATTCATAGCCTCCTTCTTTTGACCAAAGAGTCCTACAGACTGTGGCCAGATGACCACATGCAGCCACAAAAATAAAATTAAATTAAATTAAAATTAAATAAAATATAAAGTGAGAAGCAACAGCACCTTTCTTTGGTTATATGACTAAATGTAAAAGGCATGGCTTTAAAATTCCTCAGGTAGAGGAATTCTGATTATTCTGCAGGCAGAAAAGAACACTGTACTATATTCTCTCAAAGTTAAAACAATAAGGCTGCAGCCATTACCATGGTATGTAGAAAAGCACTATGTTCCCTCTGAAAAGACACAACAGACTACACTACTCCAGATCCAGGCAGAAATCAATTGCTCAGCTATGTTAGGACTGGCACACTCTTGGCACATGGAGAAAAATCTGTCCTCAGTAAAGGCATCTTTCATGGGACTGGTATAAGATGGATCCAAATCCCTATACTCTACCTCTGTGCTCTTGCTTCTTGTCCACAGAAAGGTTTGTAATTCATCAAAAAACAAATTCTCATATAAATAAGTGAAAATTATTCATGTTGTGACCATTTGACACTCAAATTAACAATACACTGTGATGCATTGAGGTTTTAGTACTTCAAATGGAAAAATGTATGATTGCACCATGCTGAGGCAAATTTTTTTATTCTGTAATAGCATCAGTAATGTTGAAAATAATTAATAACTTAGGAAGTAAAACATGTCTATCTATTAGATTCATCTTTTTTTTTTTTTTTTTTGTGTGTGTGTGTGTGTGCCCATCTAAATAGGCACTGGATTCAATTCCCTTGTTGCTGTTTTGTTTTGTTTTGTTTTTGTTTTTGTTTGTTTTTTGCCCAACTGTAGCTCACCAAATATTAGATGTGTTTCTGTATGAAAAAAAAAAAAAAAAAAAAAGTGTAAATTACTGTTTTACTGTTGGGGTGTTCAAACAGACCTTTTAGGGAGCCTCTATATTCTAAGAAAAGGTAGAGCATCCAAAGACTTATATTCAAGATCGAAGAGAGGAAGAAATTCATGAATTTGAACAAAATTCATCCAGGGAAAATCTTTAGGCTAATTGTGCAGAAGACTACAATAAAATCTTTTGAGTAATAATTTTCTATCATAAAGTATGGCATCTACCTTTTTTATACTACATTTAGGATTTCCAGGCATACAAGTTTGAGTTAGGTACTCCATGCTTTAGATAATGATCAATTTCTAATTTACATTGTTACCTAGATTATAGAAAGCCCATGAGTACTTGATTTTCAGCAGTTCCTCAGCATGATATTCTGTTAACAAGTTCTGAATGCCTTGCCAGAACTCTGGATGCATGCACCCTGAGCCTCTGTGACACTGAGGGAACACACCCTTATCATTAATTTTATGACTTTGTTGCTGCTATGTATTAGGAATACCCATGTACAACAAAAAGTATGGGCAGATATCAAAGTCTAAATCTATTTGCTTCAAAATAAAAATAACCTTCCTAGGAGTATGAAGTAGAAAAAAAAAAAAAAAAAAGAGGAAAAGAGGAAGTCATAATATCATGTATAAAATACATCTTTCATAAGGAAATTGATTTCCTAAATTATAATAACAGTTTTAATTTGTTTTCATATGTTAATGTGTTTGGTATTATTAACTTACTGTGATTTTTAAAAGATGACATAACAGGGTTATGACATCTATCTGATCCTTGCTAAACCTGAAAATTTGTTCCACCATTCTATTGGGGAAAAAAAATAATTAATAATACTAAATAAATAAATAGTTATGTCAAATATTTTTCATTTGTCTTTCACCTTGGAGTTGGTATTTCTATCATCTTTTCCCAGTCTGTAACCCTTGAAATTTATTCTCTTTTAGGTTTACAAAAGGATCATTAGCTCCTAAGCCTATTGCATACTTACTGTAAGTCAATACCATGATGGAGGAACACGTTCTTTCAAAATACTGTCTTAAATCTGACTGTCATACCTGAGCATTTCCATATTTCATATGGATGCACCTGATGTAGTAGAGAGCAATAATCGTCTGCTTTGCTGTGCTGTAAGCACAGACCCTGCACAGCTGTTAACTGTTAGAAAAAAAAAAAAAAAAATGTTAGGAAGAAAAATGGAATTTCAGTGAAGGTTTTACATGGAGAAGTTATAAGCAGTATTCTATACATTACATATGCTTGTGTTGATATGGCCTCTGCATGAACACTTTCTTTCCAGGAAGAGAAATAATAGAGAGTGGTAGAGCTGATACTGATATTTCTATCAATGGAGAGCTGTTTGTTTGCTTCACACAGCCTACACCACCAGGATGAGATGAAATTAATATTATAGAAGTAATATTCTGCTAGCATTTGCACATCACTTTTATTTATGGCACAACTTTGTGGTTCTGAACCCTCAGGGAGAAATACATTGAAGGACAGATGTCAGGGCATAGCCCATTTGTTCAGAGCAGGGCCCTGGATTTTTAATATTTTCCATCATTCATATTTGTGGATTTATAAGAGATTTATACTAATTTCCTCAGTGAAAGTTTACCATATGGAAAATACAGTTATACTTCTACTGGGCCTCAGCCACCAGAAAGAATATTTTTTTTTCCTGATTAATTGTAATTGTACACAATGCTTCTAATCCAGCAGACAACTCAGATCAATAGCATCTTAACAAGCAAAATCCTAATACAACAAATAGTATGCTGCAAAAAGCACATGCTTCTCTCTCTTCTCCAGTTGTGTAATTCTAGTCCAAATCTGGAAAACCTAAGTTGATTTTATGCTCAGCTATTTAGACAACTTTTCTCTAACTATAATATTCCAGAGCATTACATTCATTGAACAATCAAGTTCCTCACTTTCCTCCAGCTGCATCATATGATTCTCAGCTACTCACTTTAAGTTAAACTCCAAAATAAATGTTAGCCTGCATTATCAAAATCTGAAACACAAACTTTCAGATTCGATTCCAAATAAATTAGACTGACTGCAACAAGTCTTCTACTTATACATCAGACAAAGGAAAGAAAGAAAGAAAGAAAGAAAGAAAGAAAGAAAGAAAGAAAGAAAGAAAGAAAGAAAGAAAGAAAGAAAGAAAGAAAGAAAGAAAGAAAGAAAGAAAGAAAGAAAGAAAGTGGAAGAACTTAGACAAGAAATTTCAACATTTAAGCATTTGTAACTCTTCTCTTAACTTCAGAATAAGTATCTGAATCCCTTTGTGTCTCCATTTCTGCTCTGGGCACAAATTCAGTAGCCTGATGTAGTAGCCTGAGTAGCCAAGATCTAGTGGATCACAGCTTCCAAAAAGGGGAATTGTAAGTGAATGTATCAGTTCCCAAATAACTTGGAAACTGATGTCCATTCTCCTTTCCTCACATTAAAAGGAAAGGATTTCCTAGTCTTGCATTAGCTGCAAGCCAGTTCATGACTACTTCATGTTGATTGTCACGTGCAAAGTTTCAGCAGAGACACTGAATGCATCAACTCTATATAATGTCTCACACTAAATTATATCTATCAGAACACTCACTGAAATAAACTTGTGGGTCACAGTTTATTCACTCTTTCAAACTACCTGATAATCCTTTCAGACAAGCATAAAACATAGGTTTTAACTAGGAATATTTGTGTACCAAATATCTGCATTAATTCAAAATTGAACCACTGATTTTTCCTCTTGTGTTTAAAAGGTGGATCCATATTTAATCTGATATGGTATTCTTCATCACTTAACAGTCTAATTAGTTTATTCTCTTATTTTAATAATTAGTGAAGATCATTCTGTGTCCAACATATAATGATTTCATTCTTTGTAGAAAAAAAGTCATTCTTATATGTTTCTTCCTTTCATATCTGAATTAAAAATAATTTAATTTAATTTAATTTATTTAAATTAATTAATATTTTAATTTAAGTTTCTTCATTTTTTCACCCCAGTTTACTGATGTCTCTACTTATTGACTATATGCTTCTACCAATGGAATGAGATAAGCTATCTACAGATTTTTTGTAAATCACCATTCTTTTCTCTATGAGGGTTCCCTACTATTTCTGCTAGGAAGTTAAGGCCCATAAAATGGAGGGGATTGTCTATGTAGTCATTATACATTTCAGTCATTTCAAGCAGATGAAAAAGTGCAGTTGTAAAATATTATATTTTTATCATACTTTTTACAGAAGGCAGGGGTATGGGTCTATAAGAAGTGATTTTGCTTTTTTTTCAGGGTTTCATCATACTTTTTTTTTTTATCATCCTTAAGCTATTATAAATTTAAAGTACACAAAAAGTTTGGATGGAAAGAAAAATGAGAGGATATATTGGCAGAAACTGCAGCTTGGCTTTAGCAGTTCAGAAAGCTCAGAATGAACCTTATTGCTTTTTTTCTTTCTGTAAGGAAATCTGCTATTTGATGGCAAAGTACCTTAATACTGAGTTAAGACTGATTGTGGGTGTATTCTTTATTCCTCCTGTTGAAGCTGTTCTACTTTGTATAAAATACTTACGTAGTCATTGATTAGAGAATAAGAATAGCTCTTAGACGAGTCATAAGACATTCATCTGCCCTATACTCTTAACCCCTGTGATTGCTTCATCAGGTACTCAGATGAGAATAAGGACTGCAGAAAAACCATCATCCAATCCCAGATGACAGCCCAGCTTCACCATTTCAAAATCTCTGCTCATTATTAGCTTCCAGCAGCTGGAGATAACAGGTAGAACCTGTCCCAGACAGGTAGAACTGAAGTAGGTAAAAATACATGTAATAACAATATTCCCATCACCATTTTTCCATTTTAAGAACTGAAATTCCCTTTATTTCTCTTGCAATATTATGTAATTCAGAATAGCTTCTTTCAAGAAGAATGACCTCTTATTTTCAGGTGCTTTGCTGAGACTCACTGTTACACACCGTTGTCTCATCACCTACTGGAATCCCAGCCACTTTGTTAACGGGAGACTGGGCAACACCCCCTTCCACCTTCCTTCCCTCCTTCCAACCCTACCCCCAACAGACACCCAAAAAAACCTTTATTCAGGAGCACAAGAAACTCTCTTCTTGGACCTTCTTATATCCAAGTATGTCATACACTTTGAAAATAATCACAAATGATTACACAATTAATTTGTGAATAATGTGAAAGCTTTAGTGCTCTCCCAAAGTCATTAGGCATAGATAGTCTCAGGACAACTGGCTGTTTGGAAGAAGATGGGGAATTCAAAGTAACTGCAATATTATTTGAAACTCTCGATTAATGAAGTTGAACTTTACTGTAGTATTCCAATTAGTGTATGCATACATTTACATAGACATTAATAAAGTTTTGCTTATTAATCTTATCACCAGCTCTTTCAAAAATACTAACATACCATACTAGCATGCAGTAACCAACCTTGCTCATTAGAGATCACTTTCTTCCAGATTCTTCCCTTTCTTGAATTCTACTCCCCTTTAATTTTGATGAAATATATTAAATTATTCTTTCAGCTTGATGGCAGAATGCGTTCTCTTTTTTTATTTTTTATTTTTTTTGTTTTTATTTCCCTCCTGCCTGTTCTTCAATAAAGGCAAAAAATGATAGTTTAATTCCAAAATAAAGGATAAACTTGGATGACTCAACATAAAAATAAAATATAAGATAGATCACTTAGTACATCTTTGTTCAAATTTCAAGGAAAAATATTTTTGTTGTCTGTGGTTAGAAAACACTCTCTCACTAGATAGGTAAAGTTTAATTTTAATCAATTACTAAATTGAGGCTGAAAACGAATGTTTTTCCAGTTTAGAAAAAAGAAGGCAAGACAGAGGCAAGATAGGAATTACCAGCAGTTACCTATGACATGTATGAAGTACATATAGAATCATGGTTTGGGTTGGAAAGGAACATAAAGAACATAAAGAACATCTAATTTCAACCCCCCTGCCATGGGCAGGGACACCACCCACTAGATCAGGTTACCCGGGACCCCATCCAATATGGCCTTGAACACCTCCAGGGATGGGGCATCCACAGCTTCTCTGGGCAACCAGTTCCAGGGCCTCACCACCCTCTGAACAAAAAATTTCTTCCTAACATCTAATCTAAATCTCACCTCTTTTCAGCTTAAAACCCCCTCTTGTTCTTCCCCATTGTTTGCCCAAGCAACAAGCTGCTCTCCATCTTTTTTTTACAAGTCCTCTTCGATTACTGAAAATAATTCAGTACAGCAGTTCAACTCTATGTTCAGGAGTTGGAGAGTGTGTTCTTTTGTCAAATACCTGCATAAACTGTAGATCAGGAACTCTGCTGGGTTTTCAGTGTGTCAGCCACAGGCTGAGTGGTTAGAAACTGGATTTTCCTTTCAGTCTGGGAGAACATGATGACAGCATTCAGATGACTGTCTGCATTGTTTAGATGGCAGTGGAGACATAGGCAGTATAGATGTCTGTATCTTCTGGATCAGCTACTGTGAGTGTTTGCAATGCAGCAAAAAATGGATTTAGATTCCATAGGCTAAATGAGATTATATTATAAAGGAAAGAGCCTAGATTCTTCCTTGAATTTCCATGTTAGTGTGGTAGCCCTAGATCCTTGCAGTTCTCACCTCGTTCCTTAACTTCTGTGACAAGCTACTAGAGAAAATATCCAATATCACCTAATGTCCTTGAGCACAGAAGAAGTTCTGTAGGGAAAGAAGTATATGATCAATTCTGTAGCCTATCCACAATATCGCTTCACTAATTGTGTTGTATAAGACATCTTTATACAGGTATATCTATAATTTTAAGCATTTTATTTTCCAACCATAAAATTGTTCTGTCGGTACAGTTTTATATGTTGTTTCCCTATCTCTTTAAATAATAAAGCTGAAGAAACAGTTTGTTGTGTGACAGCTTATTGACAGCAACTGACAGCTTCTAAGAAACATTACTAAATGATTATGTTATATAGTTCCTTCCGTTATTTCCCTACAATACTAGGATGTTAAATCAAGTCAGAATACAAAATGTCTAACTGTTAGACCATGTATCACCCAAGAGCAGATATGACCTAACCTTGGCTAGGACAGAGAAATAGATGGATTTAATTCTAGGATTATTTGGATTCGTGAACTTTTCCGTCCCAGCAAAACTCCTAAATAACTTATCTTGTGAAACTGTCTTACATGCTGTCTTTGTTTTAATAGGTCACTGATAGGATCATGCATATTTGATAACTTTGAAATGTTTTAATTCTTATGTGATAACCAAAAAAAAATAAATAAAAAATAAAAAATAAAAAGATTTATTAAATGCTTCAATTTTTCCATGATACACTAAGATTTCATTAACATAAGTAGTATGATTATGTAATTATGCTCTATTATACGTGGAGAGGATTTACTAAATTGGAAAATTTATTTTTGTTCTCCTAAACTTTCAAAACACATTATAAAATTTTCAAAACTTTCAAAACACATTATATTTATAGACTCTTGACACAGACAGATGGAATGCTTGGCTGAATAATGTTGAACTATAGGTACTTTTTCCCTTGTATATGCCAGTGGAAGTTGTGATTAGGCCACAAATGGCTGTCTAGTCTCCTTGAAATTTCCAAACAATAATTAAAGCTGCTAGCTTTTAGGTACAGCATAGGAATGTAGATCTTCTGTGTATCAGCCCTCCCTGAGAGCTTAGACATCACAAAAAAAATTTTAAAATAATTGTTTTTCTCTCTACTATGATGGCAAAAAACGTATTCTATATGTTGGTTTCTCAATTGCCTTCTACAGTAGAATTAAATTTAGTAGATTTGAAAAATTTGTTTGCTCCACTTGAAAGATTGTTTCCCTGTGAAGACAGCCTCATTAAGGATTAAACACCCTTTTTGTCACACCCAGCTAATATTCCAGTATTACTACCTATGGAATTTTCAGTAAAGCAGAAATGTAAAAATGAGAAATCAAGCCCATTATTTAGCAATATCTCAACTGTCTAGCATCATATTCCCAGTATGAAACTGCATTCAGCTGTGCATTGAGGTTTCAGAAACAACATAATTATTGAATGTGTGTCACTCCTCTAAAAACTGATGAGATCACAGTAGTATATATAATTGACCATAGTGTTTATTTTAGCCTGATAATTTCACCTTAATGATTAATAAAGATGTTGCAATGCATTTGGTGGACAGAATGTTAGCTACACTGAAACATTTTTAATTAAGGCGTACTACGAGATCAAAGTTGGACACCTTTGATGTGGTTTTAAATCCTTATCTCATGCATATCCACCCTGCTACCCTCTCACAATGTTAGGTTGATACACAAAAAACAGAAAGATTCTTTTGGATTAAGCTGACAACTCCATGTAAGAGAGGATTAGTGAGGTTAAAGGTTAAAATAATATATTATTTAAAAATATATATATTAGTCAAGACATATCAGTTCACTTTCAACAAAGGTACATGTGTACCCTTCAACACTGTTCTGACTTCTGTAAGTAATTAATACCTTTTTTACCTTTCTGAATATATATTGTTGTTGGGAGGCATGCTGTGTTGTTAGAAGAATTTTATTTTATTTATTTATTTATTTATTTATTTGTACACACATAAAATGAAAACTCCCATCACAATCTGAAAATTTTCTAGGGATGGAAGACTTTGAAGTTCTTCTGGATGTTAGGAATGAGGTTCCCAGCCATGGTCGAACTGAAAGTTTGACTGCAAAAGACAAAAATATACCAATGTAAAAAGTGCATGTAAAGACACAGTCTGATTTCAGAATTCTTACGTGTAAAAGAGCTTCTCTACTGAAATAAATATATTTTGACTGAAGAAGACAGAATCTTCTCTAGTGAAGACAGAAAATATTAAACAATAGTAAAGGTAGATTCTTTTTGCATTTTAGATGTGACCATTCAGTGCATGTCTAATGGACATTTAGAATTGTTTATATTGAATAAAAATACATTAATATAAATGCAAATAATTGTTATGGACACTATTAAAAGTTAGTGAAACAGGCTTGACATGTGTAAATCAAGAACTTAGAACTGCAAAAACTGTAGTCTCTGATCTCTTCATATATTTTATGCAAGATGATGTTTGATCATTAGCACTGTGCTTACATAGTTTTTGGTGGTTCTTTTTCAATTAACATTCACAAAACACATGAATCTGAAATAAAGTATGATGTCTTTTCTCCTGGGTTTCTGTTCTGAGGGGTTATTGGAGATGGGTTTGTCATCTCCTATGGATTCTAAGGGGTCCTAGTCTCTCTTGGCTTGTCTTATCTCAAGCGTAGGTTCTTCAGCTGAAGACTAACGAGCCTGTGAGACAAGTATATAGTCTGTAACCAGAGGAATTAGAAGTGATACATCAATTCTCAGGCCTAGGTTTCTTGGCTGACTTCAACACAGAGACAGAGCATGAGCTAAAATCAGTCTATTTTCAGTGATGAAGGAGTCTGTGACTACAAACTGACATAACAAGATAGCTACATCCAGAAAGACCTGTTTGAGAACAGTGAACACAGTTACTGCATGGTAGTTCTACTTATTTCACTTATGCTTTTTGTAATAAGTTATCTTAGAACTCATAAATAATAATAATGAGTAAATAAATAAAACAATATTTAGTAATATAAATACATATATATTATATATATGTTACTTATATTTATATTTATATAGTATTTCATATATATATTATATATGTATATATACTTATAGTATTTAGTACATATATTTAGTATATAATATATATTTAATAATATAAAAATATTTATTAAAATATTTAATAGAATACCTCTTTTTTTTTTCTTTGTCATTCTATTTTATATACTAGGCATTTCAACCCACTTGGGATGCTACAGCTAGGGATGCTACAGCAGCATTAAGTGCCAGTAAAACAGGAGTGTCTTGTATTCATGTAAACAAATGGAGAGCTTCCCAAGTGTAAGGCAATGGCTACAGGTCCTCTAGCACTTATCTCTGTTTGCTGTTATTTCCATACATCATAGGCCCTTGTCCTTCAGCTACAAGCTAAGTGAGACAGAAATTGCCAGGCAGTCCAAGGAACAAGCTACATCAAGTCTGTGTATGTGCACATAGCAAAAGCTGGCCTCTACAGATGCATAATTTTTAAATAGGCAGTAGCACTGAAAATTGAGGTGTATAAGCACAGAAATGTCAAAGAAAATTTATCTTTATTAATATATAAATTATTCTCCATGTGTTATCACTACTTGCTGTCGCTGGTTTAGTTTCCTCTCAGTGTACAGAAATGCAATTCTGCATACAAACAGATGGTGAAGAATAAATTTGAAAGTCTGTTATACTGGAGAGGAAGGCTCTGACCCAACATTCTCATTTATCTTATCCCTTGTGAATAATAGCACTTAAGCAGTGTCTGTAATGGTAGGATGTACTGTGAGGTGATAGAGTCTGCTAGATGATGTGGTCATGTCAGGGATAATACAGAGCCACTGACTGGTTATGCATACCAGTGAGCTCTTCACCCATTGCCACTGTATTCAGTAATGAGGAGATGCATTTTTTATACTAAATAAACTTTTTCTTTGTACACACAGCTGAGTTGCTCTATTTTAGTAGTGGATAGATTAATCTTTTACCTCCACAACACATACTGGTTTGTGACATCATTATATTCTTTAGAAGCAAAAAGGAAATTATGTTATTTCAAGAGATCATTTGAAATTCAATATTTTACCTTACACAATTCTGTTCTTTTGGAAACTCTATACTTTGATTTAGTTGGATAAATTTTTAATTTTCTTTTGTCACAACAATATTTCAGTATTGTCACAGATTTAATACATATTTATGATTTTTTATTATTTTTTTTTCTATTCATCTTCTCCTCCTATGCAGTTTTACTCATCAGACACTGCTTAAATGATGTGACTGAGTTCAGATTTATCACTGATGTAATGAATATATTTTCTTGGTCGATAAAATACCAAACCACATACATGGCAACTTTCTGAAAGCGAAATACAAAATAAGCAAAGTCTGACTGTTGAGTCAGTGCCTCAAATTTCAGAAAGACTGACAAATAAGTGATGTAAACATGAATGCTGTAGATAATAAGAGTTTGATGGACTGATATAGAAATAAGTGGTCTGGGGGGCTTTGGAGCACTCAGGGTATTTCCAGGTGGCATGTTTGTAATTTAAAGACATTGGATACAAATGGAGTTGTCTGTTCTATCCTGTCATGAGCACACACTCTGGATGTCAAGAATAGGGAACTCAGAGGAAAGATTTAACAGCTGAACTTCACTATCTGCACTTTGATAATTTGATCTCTTAATGGACAAAACAAAGGTGTCTTTTCTACCTCCTCCCTACTATAATTTCAGATTCTCCAATAACCTTTGTTTGTTCTGTCATTCTTGGAAAAGAAAGCCCAAATGACTTTATCTGACAAGTGCCATTTAACACATAAACTGAGAGGTCCAGTTGAATGTGAGTTGTATTAGAGTGAAATTATAAAGATAACAACAGTGAAACAGTTCCTTGCAGAGTTGTTATTTGTACTAGAGTATTCACACAAAAAAATTCAGCAACTCCACCTCCTCCATTAGAGGCACTTCTCAGATTTGAATGATAAAGTATCTGAAGGTTTCTGACTAAGTTCTTTCCTTGGTGATCATAGCCCAAATCTTATCTTTAAAACACAACCTCTATCTCTTAATTCAAGCCTGCCTTTAATATCAGAGTAGGTTCATGAGGCATTTGTCAGAAAGACAGATGACCAAGGGAAATTGCAGATTTTAAAAAGTTAAACGTGTAATGAGAGAGGATGTAGATTGTCTTTCTTGACAGGAATTATGTGCTCTCATTTGGAAAGACTGTAAATCACTAAATGAACCAATGCAATTTCCTTACACAGATAACCCTTGCACAGCAAAACTACCAGCCATTATGAACCACTACACAGAAATGAGCGGTTCCTGCATTTGACCTTTCCATGAGAGGTTATCAAGAGGTCTTCAGTGTCCCTTATTATATTTCCACCATTCAAGTACCCTTTTGAGCTGCCGTCTTGAAATTTAGAACATTCATTAAGTATGGACTGTTGACTGCAGAATAGAAGAAACATGACATTTGACATTTTTATCATAGGTCACTAAAGGTCATTTCTCTAACAATTTATAATATCAAGCAGGACGTAGTCATAAGTATGAAGTCCTCAGCCTGAAGTCATGAGCTCATTAATTATCACCAAATAATTTTAATGGTCTGAGCAACTGTGTCACTAAAAATCACTTTCTGTCTACCCAATATCACAGACAATAGGAAAATAATTTATCATACAATGTACAACAGATATTTAATAATCACATAGATAAAATTTGGCATTGTGTTATCAAACACAAGGTAGACATTGTTTAAGTGATCTGTGCTATAGGTAAATTAGAGTGACATTTGAGTGGATCAGAGTGGAAGCTGATTTTTACGGCTTACAAGCAGATACCTAATTATTTACTGAGAGAATGTCCCCTTGTTCCCTGTCCTTAAGCACTATGTATAGTTTTGCCTTGACCATACCATCAGATTCCATCCAAAATTTCCCTGGTTTCACAGAATTCTTACATTAGATCAATAATTCAGTTCATATAATCATGTAAGTGCAGTATTAGTAACAATGTTGTTCATATGATGGTATTTAACTGTAACAGCTAATACCCTTTCAAAGTCATAAAAAAACTGAATAGTAAATATTTCTTTTTAAGGGACTTCACTGTTCTGACACTGTTCTCTGCCCGTTTCCCTTACATATATTTGTATGCTTGTGTTCATTTTTTTTTAAACACTGTCAACTCAATGGAACAATACTTTGGGGGTTTATTTTGAATAGTTATGAAAGAAAGAGAAGTCTTTTCCTTTTCTTATTCGAAGTGTCTCGCTGATAAAGAGACACTGCATTCACTGAGTACTGAGGTGTTCTGATGCACCTCCTTTCCACCTCACAAGACGGAATCTGTATCAGTGCCTTCAGCTATAAGGAGATGGGAGACTGCACAGAGAAACAGGAGAGTGAGATGAGATGATACTGGTAAGGCATCCTCAATTCTCATTACTGGGAAGGGACAATGAACTCTTCACAGAAGTTCTGTGAAAGGGAAATGCCAAATATCAGTGATATCCAAAGCCTGAAATCAGGTATTATAAAGTGTTCTTAAAGGATAACTTTTTACTTGATCAAATTTTCATAATGAAAAGATTTTACTGAAAATAAAAAAAATAATAAAAAAAAAAAGTTTGTTTTATATAAACCCTACTTATAGATCTCTAAGTTTTATCTGATTAGGCAGCACATTTCTATTTCACACCATCTACAGTGGAAAAGGACACATTATTTCTTTTACATCTCTCTTTGATTGAGCATCTCCCTGTTGATCAGCTAGGTCAGCAGAAGATGTTTTCACTTGCTGTATCTGAAATGGGATCATTTCTGCATAAATTATTATTTATAAATTATTATTTATGATAAATGTGATTCAGAAATGAAGAAGACTTCAGCAGGAGTCTGATTTTGAAATGGCAAGGCATGCAGAGAAATCACTTTGTGGTTAGCTAAAGAGCAACTGGAGAAATAGAAGGTGATTTTATTATTATTTTGCCTGTAGCAAAATTACTGCAACTGCATCTTTCTAAATGGAACAAATGCTTTATTATATTTCCTAGAGCTAAAGCTGCACACACACACACAAACACATACAGACAAATCAACAAAAAAATGGTAACTGTAGCAGCAGATGGCTAAACCTGTATGACTAGCAATGGGTTGGTACTATTATTTCTATCAGATAACTTTCAACTTTATGGAGTACTATTTTGGTTATACCTATTCTTATTGTGCTCCCACATTAAAACTTCCTGTGACAGTCTGTTCTGTGAGAAGTGGCAAATTAATGGCTACAGCACTAGAAGGCAAGGTATTTCTGCCTGAGTTATTCCTAAAAATGAAGATTATTATGTTATTATGACTACAAGCATAATCCCCCACACAATTACATTTTTGCTAAATTTTGGTAACAAAACTACTGTTGGGTTTTGGGGGTGGGAGGGAGGGGGGGGGGGAGGGAGGAAGAGGTACAGGCAGACATCTTCATTCTCATCCTGCACACTCGACAGTGTGTATTGCTGTCTACTGTACCAGGCTTCTTTCTCTGAAATGGAAATTTCTTTATGTCTACCTTCTGTCCTTCTTCATCTCTTCTTCCTCATCATATTCCTCTCACTTCTTCATGAATTAGCCTGACACCCACTTCAAAAACTGGCTTATATTGAGCTCCATGGATGTTCTTGTCCCCACCTATATATGTGATATTTTGAGCAATTTAAAGTTTGATATTTTAGTGGGTTTCAATAGTCCTGTAATTCTTGGCACACAAAAGTTCAGCTCCTCACATCAGCTCCTTGCTAGCATAGCACAACAGTTTACACTGTTCTTGGCTCAGGTATATCTAATGTCATTAATGTTTAATTGCCATAAAAGAACACCATCATTAAGATTATGTCAGTGCTTCTGACATGAATTGCATCCAGATCAGCTTCTACTTGCTAACATTTTGGAACACTGATTCAGTGTTGATCAGCTAGTTCTGAACATTCACTATTAGTGGAATGTGCTACTTGAGTTTTCATTACAACAAGCCTTGTAAGATCTTTTCCTAGGCTGCAAACTCTTTAACAATTAAAATGCCTGTATAATGAACTATTTGTTGGAACAATAAAGCTGATTTCTAAGTAAAACTACTTTTGATCACATCAGCATGCTTTTTAGCCAGTGCATAGCTATATGGAACTAATTTTAGATGGGTTTCCCTAACATCAACAGGGGTGTTTATTTCTTATACCATGAATAAAGACAATATTAATGTTTGACGGTCCTACTTCTAAACATTGATGAATATAATGATCTAACTCTTTAATTATTGGAAGAGATAAGTTTATTCTCCCACAAGCCCCTTCTGTTGTAACTTTCACCAGAAATATTATTTTCTTATGTTCATATATCTGCTTGAGACAGGACATAAAGTTTCTGAGTGCTTCATAGTGTGTCATAGATGCAGATGAGGTATTCTGGATGATCTCTCTATGTAAAATGCAATACTTGGAAGAACACAGTGGTTCTCTGTAAATAAGAGAAAGCTTTACAATTGCTCATATTTGTACCAATACTACTTTTTTAAAGTCTAGAACCAAATTCCAAACACTAATAATAAGGACTTTACAATAACATTCAGTACCCAAAAGCTCATGTTTCTGGAGACAAAGTGTTAAAATCTGAAAAGACCTTTTGGAAAAAAATGCAGTGAATAATGAAAACACAACTCTTTTTCCTAAACATCCAAGAGTTCTTGACTTATTAAAATATGCAAATCACTCTAACACTTTGTTTAATTGCTGTTTCCTTAAACCCATCAAATCTTCTTAATTCTTCTCTTCTTTGTCCTTAATTAACACCCATTCCCTATTGGCTAAAGTGTAACCCAGAAGACCTAAGCTTGTGAAATTCCCAACTTATTAAACCTAATTGCTATAATAATTAGCAACCATTGGCAAAATATTCATCACAAAGAAAGCATGAAGGCATCTAATTAACACTCTCAAAATGCTAAGCATTCACTTCTTGATATTCTACCTGCCATTTCATGTTTTCATCTCTGAAGAAGTGTGGCATAATACCTTGTCCTAAGGAGAAATATGATAGGAATTTTGCTTTAAAATCTGAATTTATTAAAACCTAAACTTCATTGCAACAACCAAACAAGCTCATTTAAACTTCATTTCTGAAGCCCAAAATGGAATTCACAGACAAAAGAGAAATTCCAGAAGAGAGACTGCTCAAGTCTTCTGCAGGATATGGGAGATGGAGTAGGATACAGAATAGGAACATCTTATAACCAGTGTAAGAATCATCTTCACCAGATTCCTGCTTAGTCTGAAGTTTTTTTCTCTTTGGTTTTGTTTATTTTGTTCTGATAGAGTGACAAGCTAGTCAGATTTTAATACAGGCATGAAAGAGATGAATTTATCTGATGTAGAATAAGCATTTTCAGGAAATCATAAAATCATAGAATGATTTGGCTTGGAAGGAACCATAAAGATAATCTAATTCTCCCCACTCCCCGCTCCCACCCCCCACCATGGGGAGGGACACCTTTCAGTAGACTGGGTTGTTCAAAGCTTAGAGACAAGGATATCATGGGGGACAGTGTCAAATGCTTTACACAAGTCCAGGTAGATGATGTCAGCTGCTCTTCCCCTATCTACCAATGCTGTAACCACATTGTAGAAGGACACCAGATTCATCAGGCACAATCTGCCTTTAATGAAACCATGTTGGCTGTCATCACTCCCTTATTTTCCATGTGCCTTAGCGGAGTTTCCAGGAGGATCTGCTCCATGATCTTGCCAGGCACAGAGGTGAGACTGACTGGTCTGTAGTTCCCTGCATCTTAGCAATGACATTCCCCAATTCCCTCAGCACTTGTGGATGTATCACATCAGGTCCCATGGACTTGTGCACGCTCAGGTTCCTTAGATGGTCTTGGACCTGATCTTCTCCTACCCTCAGTGCTTCATTATTCTTCTAGTCCCTGCCTTTGCTTTCTGGAGCCTGGGCCAGGGCTGTAGTTCCACAATACATTCATTTACTTAAGATGTTGAGAAGATGTTATCCAAAAAAAATAAATAAAAAAAAGGCAAGAAATATTGCTTTTGTGTGACAAAATTTACTTCCTTCATGGAAACATTCAAAAGTTTAAAGCAATTTCAGCCGTGCTGTATGTACATTATTTTTTGTGCAGCAAAACATAGTTGTTAAAAGAAGCAAAACATTCTAGTAGTCTTTTCTTGTCTGAAATTCTTCTGCCATCTTTAGGAATTTGTGTATATGAGAAATATAGAACTGATTTTTTTTTTCATTTTAAATATTAAATTCAAAAAATAAAATTGTGATTCAAGGGAATTTTTTTTTCAGAACATTATTTAGTTTTATCCTTTAACACCCACAGTCCCTCCTGAAAAGCTGTGTTTGTATTGCACTGAGCACCATTTTTTCTGTGTTCTGACACTGGTGGTTTATTGCTGTCATGTCACTTCTGTGTTAAATGTAACACCAAGGCTGGCAAGATGGGAGACAGCAAGATATAATCAGTGAAAGAGTAGACCAAACAACAAGTCTGATATGTAATTGAGAATGCAAGCATGCAGAAGTTTTACTGCTCTCTGTGGGGTGCTGCCACAGAGCAGACTAACTTGGCCTGTAGTCAAACTTTTCAAAACAGACATATTAGCAGAGCACAGTAAGCAAAATATTTCAAGTGGCTATGACTTGTTTCAGAATACATGAATATTAGACTTCACATTACCCAGTGGAAATTAGAGGGGTTTTTGTTTTGACATGAGCTTTTAGTTTTATTGGGGGAAAAAAAAATAAAAATAAAATGCTTCTGTCTATGGATAAAAATGATGAGGAATATTTTGGTTTTCTATTTTCCTCTCTATCTTTACCTTGTGTATTTAGCAACTTGTACTGTTTGTCAGAGAATAGCTCAAAGGAGAGCAGCTAAATTGTTAGAGATACTCTAACCTCATTTTACAGTCAAAAAAAACCAAACATTAATTTAATGACCTATACTGCAAATCATTGCCAACCTCTTTTTTTCTTGGTTTTAAGTTCTAACAGTTGCCCATTTGTTTTTCACTTATGAAAATGTTACTAAGAGCTTTTATAAGATTGAAAGTAACTGCTGTATGAAAAGAAAAGGAAGTAAAACACAGGGAAATGGTTAATGGATATTCTTGCAGTTATCCCAATCATAATGTCTAATCTCATCCAATAAAAAGTACAGACGTTAATTGTACCAGAAGTACAATTAACCACTGGCCTACTCCTTTTTCTTGCTCCCTAGAGGCATTTCAGACTATAGATAGACTATAGTAAGACAGTCTAGTAAAGAAAAAGGGATTTGTTTCACCAGCCCCTGAGAAGTGCAGAGAAGTGAGAAGACAATAGCATACAGGAAATTCTTCACCTTTTGCAGAACTGTAATGTCCAAAGGAGGTATGTAAAGTGTATGTTTATTGGAAAAGAGGTTGAACTGAGTAACCTGCCATAAAAATATTTCAAACATATAATATTTAACAAAATTAATAGCAAATATAATGATGCACAGTCACTGACCACTGACTGGGACGATGACTGAAAATTTTGTTGCTTCATTGAGAATTCTCAATGAGGGCTCATTGAGAAGGCTTTAAACTAGGTAGGAAAGGGGATGGGGCTGAAGCTAGGATTGTTGGGGCTGTGCCAGGGGGAACGATGGCAAGGCCGAAGGATAAGGCAATGGCCCAGCTGAAGTGCATCTACACCAATGGACGAAGCATGGGTAGTAAACAGGAGGAGCTGGAAGCCATCGTGCAGCAGGCAGGCTACGACTTGGTTGCCATCACAGAGACGTGGTGGGACCAGTCTCATGACTGGAGTACTGCAATGCCTGGCTATAAGCTCTTTAGAAGGGACAGGCAGCACAGAAGGGGTGGTGGTGTGGCTCTCTATATTAGAGAGTCTTTCGAGGTTGTAGAACTCGAGGCTGGGAATGACAAGGTCGAGTCCCTTTGGGTTAGGATCGGCAGGGACAACAAGGCTAGTGTCCTGGTCGGGGTCTGCTATAGACCGCCGAACCAGGATGAGAAGACGGATGAGGAACTCTACAGGCAGCTGACAGAAGTTGCAAAATCGTCAGCTCTTGTACTCGTGGGGGACTTCAACTTCCCTGACATATCCTGGAAGCACAACACAGCCCAGAGAAAGCAGTCTAGGAGGTTTCTGGAGAGCGTGGAAGATAGCTTCCTGACGCAGCTGGTTAGTGAACCTACCAGGGGTGGTGCCCCGCTAGACCTTCTCTTCACAAACAGAGAAGGACTGGTGGAGGATGTGATTGTCGGGAGCTGTCTTGGGCAGAGTGACCACGCAATGGTGGAGTTCACTATTCTTGGCTAGGCCATGAAGGGGACCAGTAAAACCGCTGTATTGGACTTTCGGAGGGCTGACTTTGAGCTGCTCAGGACACTAGTTGGTGGAGTCACTTGGGAGGCAGTTCTGAAGGGCAGAGGAGTCCAGGAAGGCTGGGCGCTCTTCAAGAGGAAAATCTTAATGGCGCAGGAACGGTCTGTCCCCACGTGCCCAAAGACGAGCTGGCGGGGAAGAAGACCGGCCTGGCTCAACAGAGAATTGTGGCTTGATCTTAGCAGAAAAAAGAGGGTTTATAATCTTTGGAAAAGTGGGCAGACCACTAGGGAGGACTTTAAGGATGTAGCGAGGCTGTGCAGGGACAAAATTAGGAAGGCCAAAGCTCATCTGGAGCTCAATCTGGCTACTGCCGTTAAAGATAACAAAAAACGTTTCCATAAATACATCAACACAAAAAGGAGGACTAAGGAGAATCTCCATCCTTTACTGGATGCGGGGGGAAACTTAGTTACAAGAGATGAGGAAAAGGCGGAGGTGCTCAATGCCTTCTTTGCCTCAGTCTTTAGCGGCAATACTGGTTGTTCTCTGGATACTCAGTACCCTGAGCTGGTGGAAGGGGATGGGGAGCAGGATGTGGTCCTCACTATCCATGAAAGACTGGTTGGTGACCTGCTACGGCACTTGGATGTGCACAAGTCGATGGGGCCGGATGGGATCCACCCAAGGGTACTGAGAGAACTGGCAGAGGAGCTGGCCAAGCCACTATCCGTCATTTATCAGCAGTCCTGGATATCGGGGGAGGTCCCAGTTGACTGGCGGCTAGCAAATGTGACGCCCATCTACAAGAAGGGCCGGAGGGCAGACCCGGGAAACTACAGGCCTGTCAGTTTGACCTCAGTGCCAGGGAAGCTCATGGAACAGATCTTCCTGAGAGTCATCACGCAGCACTTGCAGGGCAAGCAGGCAATCAGGCCCAGTCAGCATGGCTTTACGAAAGGCAGGTCCTGCTTGACGAACCTGATCTCCTTCTATGACAAAGTGACGCGCTGGGTGGATGAGGGAAAGGCTGTGGATGTGGTCTACCTTGACTTCAGCAAGGCTTTTGACACCGTCTCCCAAAGCATTCTCCTCAAGAAACTGGCTGCCCTAGGCTTGGACTGGCGCACGCTTCATTGGGTTAGAAACTGGCTGGATAGCCGGGCCCAAAGAGTCATGGTGAATGGAGCCAAGTCCAGTTGGAGGCCAGTCACTAGTGACGTCCCCCAGGGCTCGGTGCTGGGGCCAGTCCTCTTTAATATCTTCATCGATGATCTGGATGAGGGCATTGAGTGCACCCTCAGTAAGTTTGCAGATGACACCAAGTTAGGTGCGTGTGTCGATCTGCTTGAGGGTAGGAAAGCTCTGCAGGAGGATCTGGATAGGCTGCACCGATGGGCTGAGGTCCCCTGCATGAAGTTCAACAAGGCCAAGTGCCGGGTCCTGCACCTGGGGCGCAATAACCCCAAGCAGAGCTATAGGCTGGGAGATGAGTGGTTGGAAAGCTGCCAGGCAGAGAAGGACCTGGGAGTGATGGTGGATAGTCGACTGAATATGAGCCAGCAGTGTGCTCAGGTGGCCAAGAAGGCCAACGGCATCCTGGCTTGTATCAGGAACAGTGTGACCAGCAGGGCTAGGGAGGTGATCGTCCCCCTGTACTCAGCTCTGGTGAGGCCGCACCTCGAGTACTGTGTTCAGTTTTGGGCCCCTCACTACAAGAAGGACATCGAGGTGCTTGAGCAGAGAAGGGCGTTGAAGCTGGTGAGGGGCCTGGAGAACAAGTCCTACGAGGAGCGGCTGAGGGAGCTGGGCTTGTTCAGCCTGGAGAAGAGGAGGCTCAGGGGTGACCTTATCGCTCTCTATAGGTACCTCAAGGGAGGCTGTAGCGAGGTGGGGGTTGGTCTGTTCTCCCATGTGCCTGGTGACAGGATGAGGGGGAATGGGCTTAAGTTGAGCCAGGGGAGTTTTAGGTTAGATGTTAGGAAGAACTTCACTGAAAGGGTTGTGAGGCATTGGAACAGGCTGCCCAGGGAAGTGGTGGAGTCACCATCCCTGGAAGTCTTCAAAAGACGTTTAGATGTAGAGCTTAGGGATATGGTTTAGTGGGAACTGCTAGCGTTAGGTCAGAGGTTGGACTCGATGATCTTGAGGTCTCTTCCAACCTAGAAATTCTGTGATTCTGTGTGATTCAATTTTGCAATTTGGATTGAGTAGTGAGTCTTGAGAAAATTCAGCTCCAACATAAACTTTTGTTGAAAAAGCATGAGAAGACTCAGAAGGATAATACTGGTTGCTAAACACAGAGTTCACTCCATAGATTGGTTTGAAGTACAGAAAATGGGTGTGACACTCCCATTTGGGAATGTCTCAGAGGCTGAAAACTGCAATATGCAATTTTTAGAGTAGTTAATGGTTCGAATCCCTTCGTGAAAGAGGACAAACACTTGAATCAAGATCTCCCTTATCTTGAGTGACTGTCATTTTAACTATTTTTTAAAGGAATGCCTGTCTCTTATACCTTTTATAAATGGCAGTGTGAACAAACAAACAAACAAACAAACAAAAATAATAATCAGATCTCAGATTATCTCCAGTGCAGAGTGAAAACTAAGCCAGACACATTACTAGGAGGGGAGGGAAAGTATATCAATCATATTTTACTCTGTATTAGTCCTAGCTTAAATGTGATCCAAGATGTCAGGTTGGTACCTTAGGTTTATTTGTTTTGATTTCCCAAACAGTTGTTCAACAGTCCTTCCAGACTTACAGAGCTCATAAGAACATATGAAAATATTCTAGTTGCATGTTATTGCACTCACTATAATCATTTTTAATACATGATATTCTCTCTTAAAGAATTAGATCTCAACAAGTATGTCTTACATCATGCCATTCCTTCACTCTCACAGATTTTTGACTACATGCAGACATCTTAAATATTTATTTTTTTGTGTGTCACCTGCTCCCAAAAAATATGTCTTTACATCTGATTTCCTGTGCAGACATAGAAGATTGGAAATTGTATGTTTCACAACAGGCTCCATTTTGTATCATGTTAATATTATATTATGATTCCTGTATCATTACAAGATTTCATCTTTACTTTGCATCTTATACCAATCACTATGTAACAGAAATTCATCAGGTACAGTGAGATCAGCTAGATTTTTGCAACAAGGTGAGGTGTTCTTTGACTGTCAGTCAGAAATGGTTAGGCTGATATGAGTGGGCCAGTACTCTACTTGCTTTTTTTGACACTGAATCTTCAATGCCTTTTTTTTTTTTTTTTTTGTATTAAAAGAGGTCCAAAAGTAGTCTTGCTTTTTCAGACTCATTCACTGCAAATCGTTACATCAAAAGAATTGTTATTACACAGTTCAGAAACAGTTCTTACACAGCCAGGGGGAATAGCTGAATAAGTTTAGTTTTGTAAATTGCTTTTATAGTTATAAACTTACCATAACTAGGAAATCCCTTAAAAATCTATTTTACAGATTATGTTTCCAATTCTGAAATGAACTACCCAAAGTGGGTTTGAAAAGATTCAATTTAACAGTCCAAAGGCTCACCCTCATACAATTCCTACACAACAAGTGCTTTCCTTTGGAAACTCTGCAAGTAGCAAGCTTTTCAAATCACTGCCAAAAGACTGAACTGCTGAATCATTCTTTAAAATGAATATTAAAATAATGTCTTATAACAAAGGAACCAGATGTAAAATAGAACTAGAATGAATATTTATATACATATATATAGTAACAAAATAATCTTTTGTGAAAAATATTGAAAAGAGAACTTTCTGTGTGTATCTGATAAGCAGTATTTTGTTATATACATAAAGATAATGAGACTCTCATCAAGTTGCAGTCAAAAATAAAAATAAATTCTAACTATTTGTGTGGTTACATCTTTATTTTCAGACTCAGCTCAGCAGTAATGGACAAAACAAATATTTATATTGGTTTTATTTTAACTGGGGCAACAATGCCTGTACTTGTCAAGATCTCAACTCCAAGTACTTTACAGTACATTGAGTAGGTCTTGAACTTAGGAATCTGTTATGTCCTATCAAATTCAGTGGTTAATTGATATTTAAAAAACAGATGACTGATTAATACAAACATTTCTGTCAAGCATTTTAATATAACAACAGCTGTTGGAAACAGTGAAAAATAACAGAAATATTAGGCTTGTGACTTTCAAACAAAATATGTTAAGTGGTAGAATGATCATATTTCTATTGTTTCTATTATTATGATACATGTTGCATGGAAATGCCACCACACCAAGAAAATAAATTAATACAAAAAAAATCCTAAATACCGTCTGTAGTGTAATTTAGTACATTTCTACACGGAGGAAAATAATATAAGAGTTCACAAGTGTTCAATTTAAAGGGAAAAAATGTTTCGTTCAAATCCAAGGCTGTTGCTAATTGCTTTCAATTTCCCTTTAAATATCAAATACTGTGCTTTCTGGCCACATTAACCTTCTCCTTTATTATAGTACAAATTAATTATATTTAAAAATCTTCCATTAGGTAAGTTAATATTACTGAAAAATAAAATAAATGTTCAGTTTTGTTTCATTCTGGGCTATTTACAGAAGAATATGACATTAGTTTAGGGGTAACATAAGCCACAGAACAATCTAGAACAGCCTCCTGTCCCTAATGCAACTTTTTCGGATTAGCTCTTCAAAAATCTCCCTGTCTGAGATCCTATGTGAGATCATGATCTTCAAAACTTTTTTTTTTTTTTTTAAATTACCATTTGTTTGAAAGTAAAGTTTTAAGGATACACAGTTCTGAACAGCATAACTCATAACTCTGCATAAGCCTACAGCACAAAAAGACAAGATACTACTGATTTCTAATTCACTACATTTTAGTCAAAGACACTCAACCATTGCTTCTTTTTCCACAGTATTCTTCTATCTCATTTAATTGTTTATGAAACCAATAATCAGTGTTTTGCTACAGTTCTCTATTTTTCCTCATATTTAATAGTGATAGTCTGGACATAGTTTCTGTACCCTGAAGTCCTACTTAAACTGGAAATGTGTTTGCCTGTTCTCTGGGCCAATGGAGTCCTGTTGACTTTCATTTTCCTCAATTATAGACAAGATTATGAAAAAGAAGAGATAGAACTCTTCTTTTAGATAGAACAAGAGATGAACTCATTCTAGTTTCAAATTCACAAGTGATTTTATCAACTCATAGCTCAGAAGAATAGAAAAAAAAGAAAAAAGAAGAATAAAAGCGGGGGGGGGGGGGAGGGAGAGCAATTTGAACCATTTTTCAAATAGTATGTTGGCAGTCTGGATTTAAGTGGAAGTTTGAGCTCATATTAAGTGACAATAGATATTCAGCCATTGCAATAAGAAGATAATGAATCAGATTGCAAGGGATTGCTTTATATATAAAGCTCAACATGTACTGCCAGTCACTTTTACTTTATTAAACTTTAGTACTACCATGGTTTAGTTAGTCATAAGAATGAACTACAAAAATTCTATCCCACCTGTGCCAAAAATAAATAAATGAAATGAAATAATAAAATAAAATGTCAAAATCCTGTCAAAAAAGGAACTTTTTGTTATGGAAGTACCATAGTGCTTCAGTGAATGATCACTGTTCATTTTAATTCCTTCCTCTTTTAAGAACAAACAACAACAACAAAATAAAAAAATAAAAATAAAAATAAAAATAAAAATAAAAATAAAAATAAAAATAAAAATAAAAAAATAAAAATAAAAATAAAAATAAAAATAGAACTGACTTTTTAAATTTATGTATTCACTAGTAGACTAATAACTGCTGTTGATGCAGAAATTACATCCCTCATAGATTTATGATGAATTAGTCTTTTAATAAAAACAAGAACATATTTATTCTCTTTATGAAATATAGATATTTGTTGAGGGATTTTTTGAAACAGAAAAATCCCATGGCTTGCTGCAGCTGAGCAAACCAAGCTACCAGGGCAACTATGAGAAGTTCCCATGACAGTGTTCCCACATCGCCCAATTGAGAAATTTAGAAAAATATTGTTACCAGCATCTGGCTTCAAGAACAATGTCTACATGACTGCTAATCACAAGGGGGTTATTTTCTTGCAGGTGGGGTTGTTTTCTTGTAGTTTGTCTGAGTGCTTTTGACCAATAATCTTGTGTGAGACACTATCCGCCCCTGTTAAGTTCACTATAAAAGTTAGGCTATTCAGGCAATAAAATGGAGCATGACCTGACTCTAATGGTGTCTGTCGTGCTTTCGGCCGTGCTTCCTGCAACAGATATTAGTAAAAATTTTGGCTTACATTTTTAAAGTCACTTAAAAAAAAGTGACCATTTTCCATTTAAAATAAAATTAGATGCCAGTGCTATTTCTTATTGTGTTAGTACTATTTGTGTTGAAGAAGTGAAAGAATACATAAATTAATTATATTAAATAATTGATATATTAATATAAATAGTTAATTATATTATGTTAATTATATATATATATATATGCATATGTAACTCTACCAAATAATCTAGCTATAAATTCAAAAGGAAGTAGCAAGAATATTCCTTCAAGTAACTTCTTTCTTTGAAGTTACCAGTCTTTGGCTTCAACATAATTCTCATCCATAATGTTAAAATAAAGGATCGAATTTTACAAGGGAAACCTGATTAATAGTACATTGTCATTTGCAAGGATGGTGTAAGCACTGTTCTGGGATTCATCTTTGCTATGATGAATAGAAGTAGATAAAAGATGTTATTTATCAGTCATTGAGATCTTCCTGTCAGAAACTGTGTGTTTTAAAATCACCTATTACATAGGTTGGATAATTTGGTAACTGGAACATCGAAGGTTGGAATTGTTGAAGTTAGTATTGTAAGGAGGTACCATTTGAAAAGGACAGGCAACTGATTTCATACCAAGGAACTGAGGAAAAATTATCTATTTTTCATTTCTCTTTTATTTCTCACCTCTTCATGTTTCAGTTTCCCCAGCCTATTTGAACATTTTGGAAGAGGAGTATCTGAATTCTCTGGTTTGATATGTCTTTTCAAATTAAATGTATACTTTTTTTTTTTTTTTTTAAGGATTCAAATCAAAACATTTTGATTTGATTTTCTAAACGTTCCACATTTCAATTCCCCTTACAATGATCAGTTAAAATAATTTTTCCTCAGCAAATTCTAAAAGCTGCCCTGGAATTTCTTTGCTGCTCTTTCAGCTCTCCTTCAGCTGGGTTATCCTGTCACTCACTTGTGATAGCACTTGCAAGAACTGTCTTGGTGCTCATTCAGATGTGAAATGAAACATTTCAGGGAGCTGAGCTGCATGATGTCTATCTGGGGGCTGCATAGAGGACAGAGTTTCAGTAGAACTGAGTTAGATTGACTCAAACATCCATGGCTAAGCTTATTTTACTCTTGGATCATCTGTTAGAAAGTTGTCATGATTTACATGCCCAGATATGCCAAGGAATAGCTAAAATTATATGTACATCTTCACAATTGTCAATTGTAAGCAGCAATTTCACAAGTTTGTTCCATGTCTTATGACAAGTGCCAGCTGGAGGGAGACTTATCTTAAATAAACTGGAAAATATCTGCTATAAATAGCCACATCATTCATAACACAAACACTCACAAAACATTTTTAACACCTTGTCCTCTTTGGAGGTTTACCATAATTCACACATCTCATTTCAAATGGTGATTTTGAATGGTATCAAAGGTTGTAGGAGCAAAAGAATGTTTCTGAAGTACACACATATCCACATATATCTAAAAGTATCTCCATATCCTGTTAGAAAAGCTGTTCAGAAAACTGTTTTTCATATCATGAAAAGATACAATATTTGTAGCATTTTGCCTGGTCCCAAAAAATTAAGTTTTGAAACACAAAATTTAAATTTGTTTGGACAAATGTGAGACATCCCCCACAAAGACAAGTACAGTACAACATGTATTTGACCATGATGAAGTTGTTAGAATAGTGGTCTATAAAGGACAAGCAATGTCTGAAAAGCTTTGAGTCAACATCATAGCTAGCATCAAGGCCTTCTAGCAGAGACTCCAGAGAGGATGTAACAGGGCCTTTTTCAAAGAAAGCCAGAACTGATGTGCATCTTGCTCATCATCTTCCTCCCCAGTTGCAATTGCTTCTGACAGAGGAAGCTGTTCTCAAATGCCCATGTGAGTGGCACCAACTCCTGCAACAAACTTCTGCCAAACCTCCTCTAACATCCTCAAACCCAACCCTCCTATTTTTATTTCTCTCTTGTTGCTTGGTTTCTTGTGTCCCATTCCCAGATTTTAATCCTTGCTTGTTTAGAGCAAGGATTATTATAAAGCATTTAGACACTTAGGTGCTAAGCAATAAGATATTTTTGTTCTTGTTTTTGTTTGTTTCTTTTGGGAATTAATGAGTTTTGCTTGCTTGTTTGTTTCTGAGCAGTAGAGGTGAATAATGGAAATTAATTACCTGGATAAACATAATATTCTGTCTCACCCAGTAACAGCCTGGGCTCATTTGATTGGTATATTTATGCAAAAAGAATTGCATTTTTAAGATCATTTTATTTTTAAACCTCTCCATGAGATTAGTTGCTTTAATTTGTTCTTCATACCTTATGTTCTTTTCCCTAGGAGCAAAGAAAAATGCATATTCTGGCACAGAGGTAGCATCTCTTCCCCCAAATTCTACTTCCAAAATTTCAAGTGAATCTCTGTGCTTTCAAGAGTGAAATAATTGAAAAGCCCAATTTAGATATTCATTTTTCCTCAAGGCATAACTTGCTAACAGCAAGCTCCTGGGTATAAATTGCAGTCCTCTGGGAATATTAAGAGTGACTTCAAGTTATTAAAAACAAAAACCAAACAACAACAACAATGAATAATGAAATAAATAAATCCCTAAGTGGCAATAGCACAATCGTATAGAATCATAGAATCATAGAATATCCTGAGTATAGATCAGGTACAAAATGAAACCACTACAGTAACGAATAGTGAATGCAGTATTTTGAGTTAATGCAAAAGTTGAATGTAAGTTCTAAACCCTATGGGGTCCAAGTACTGTGTGAAGTAAAACTATATGATTTATTATCTTCATTCTTTGATCCAAAAATAAAACAGATTGAACTGTGGCCTGTAGTTCAAGGCTAGTGACCTAACTGAAGAAAAAGTAGTTTATCTACTGAAAGAGTCTCTTGACTTTATTGAACTTTATTGACGTTTGGGCACTGACATATTTTACAGAAAAGTAATTAGGCCTTCCATGCCATTTAGTAATAATGTCTAAAAAATATCAGGAAGAATTATTTACATATGTTTGTAAATAACATATTGGTCTCCATCATGTCAAAACCATTTTTGAGAATCTTCCACTAAAAATGATAACTCTGACTGTAATTGATATTGTTTAGAAATTTTGAATGAAAATAAATAAATAAATAAAATTTTCCTTGTGAAATATCTTTCTCATTCATACTAAGCAAAATTGTCCTAGATACGGAATCATGGAATCATAGAATCATTTAGGTTGGGAAAGACCTTTAAGGTCATCAAGTCCAACAATATACCTAACACTACAAGTCCACCACTAAACCATGACCCTAAGCACCACATTCACTCATCTCTTAAATACCTTCATGGATGGTGCTGTGGTTTAACTTGTCAGGCAGCTAAGTACTACACAGCAGTTTGCTCATCCTTCTGTCCCCACCCCAACACCCCACTACCCTTGACAGTGAGATGGGGAAGAGTATTGGAAAAAAAAAAAAAGAAAAGAAAAGAAAAAGCTAAAAACCTGTGGGTTGAGATAAAGAAAGTTTAATAAGACAGAAAAGGAAGGGGAAATAATAATAATGATAATAGTGATAATAATTGATGTGATAAATAATAGTGATAAATAATGATGATAATAATAATAAAAGAATATACAAAGCAAGTGATGCACAATGTAATTGCTCACCACCTGCTGACCAATGCTCATCCCATCCCCCAGCAGACCACCCTTTCTACCCTAGCCAGACATCCCATATTTATTCTTGAAATCATGTGGTATGGATTCAGGACCCAGACTTTTGGCCAGTCTGGGTCCTCGTTCCATTCCCTCCTCACTGGCAGGGCAGCATGAGAAATTGAAAAGCCCTTGACTTAGTATAAGCACTGCTCTGCACCAATTAAAACATTGGTGTTTATCACCACTATTCTCATCCTAAATCCAAAACACAACACTACTGCTTGGAGGAAAATCAACTCAATCCCAACCAAAACCATGACAGATGGCAACTCCACCACCTCCCTGGGGGGCCTAATCCAACACTTAACCACTCTTTCCAACAAGAAATTCTTCCCAATATCCAATCTAAACTTCCCCTGGTGCAACTTGAAGCCCATTGCTTCATGTCATATCACTTATCATTTGAGAAAAGAGACTGGCACTCTCCTTGATGCAATATCCTTTCAGGTAGTTATAGAGATTAATATGTTGTGGTTCCGCTTGAGTGGGCAGCCGACCTCCACCACAGCCGCTCTCTCACTGCCCCTCCTCAAAGAGCAATGGGGAGAAAATATGTGAAAAGGGCTCAAAGGTTGAGATAAGGACGAGAAAATCACTCAGTAATTATTGTAGCGGGCAAAACAAACTCAGCATAAGGAGATAGTAAGATTTATTGCCTACAACTAACAAGCTAGAGAAGTGAGAAACAAAGGAAAGAAACCAAAAACACCTTCCCCCCCATCCACCCTCTTCCACCTCCTCCCCCGAGTGGTGCAGGGGAACGGGGGAATGGGGGTTATCGTCAGTCTACAGCGCTTCTTCTCTGCCGCTCCTTCTCGGTCACTCTTGTCCCCTGTGCTCTGGGGTCCCACCCACGGGATGCAGTCCTTGATGAACTGATCCGGCGTGGGCTTTCCACAGGCAGCAGCTCTTCCAGAGCTGCTCCATTATGGGTCTGTACCACGGGGTCCATCCCTCAGGAGAAAACTGCTCCAACCTGGCTCCCCCACGGGCAGCAGCTCCTGCCAGGTCACCTGCTCCTGCGTGGTCTCCTCTCCACGGGCTACAGGTCCGGCCCAGAATCTGCTCCGGCAAGGGTCTTCCACAGGCAGCAGCCTCTGTCAGTGCAGGGCCACCTGCTCCACTGTGGTCTCCTCCATGGTCTGCAGCGTGGAACCCTGCTCCACCGTGGTACTCCATGGGCTGCAGGGGGACATCCTGCTTCACCATGGTCCTCACCGCAGGCCGCAGGGGACTTCTGTTCCGGCACCTGGAACGCCTCCTTTTGCACTGACCTTGGCGCCTGCAAGGCCGTTCCTCACTCCTCTCACTCTCCCAGCTGCTGTGTGGCACAGCGTTTTTTTTCCCTGTCTTAAATATGCTCTCACAGAGGCACAAAACAACATCGCTTATTGGCTCAGCTCAGGTCAACAATGGGGCCCTTACCAAACATGGGGCAGCTTCTAGATCCTTCTCACAGAAACCACCCCTATGGCCCCCTGCTGCCAAAACCTTGCCACGTAAACCCACTACATCTCCTCAGCCTCTTTTTCTCTAGAATAAACAGCACTAATTCTCTCAACCACTCCTCATGTCTTGTTTTCTAGTTTCTTCACCAGGCTTGTTGCTCTTCTCTGAACATGCTCAAGCAACTCAATATCCTTCTTATAGTGAGGAACACAAAAACAGAACATGGGTGTGTTCTCACCAGTGCCAAGTACAGAGGGACAATCACTTCCCTAGTCCTGCTGGCCACATTATTTCTGATACACACCAGGTGCCCTTGGTCTTCTTGGCCACCTGGGCACAATTCTGGCTTGTGTTCTTCTGGCTTTTGATGAGCACCCCCAGGACTTCTTCTGCCAAGCAACTTTCCAGCCACTCTTCCCCAAGCCTATACATAACAGCATGGGGCTGTTATGACCCAAGCGCAAGACCCAGCATTCAAGTTGTTGAATGTCATGTGATTCAATGAAGTCCATCAATCGAGCCTATTCAGATTCCTCTACGGAACCCCTTTTACCCTCAAGCAGATCAACGCTCCCACCTGACTTGGTGTCATCTGCAAATATACTGAGGGCAAACTCAATCCCCTCATCAATATAATAGGTAAAGATACTAACCAAAACACCACTTATGACCATTTGCTGCATAGATTTAACTCTGTTTGCAATGATCTTCAGCCAACATTTTACCCAATAAACAGTACATCTGTCCAAGACACGAGCATCCAGTTTTTCCAGGAGAAGGCTGTGGGAAACAGTGTCAAATGCATTCCTGAAGTCTAAGTAAACAACATTCACAGCCTTTTCCTCATCCAGTATGTCATCTTGTTGTAGAAGGGCAGGACATGCCTTCCATAAACCTTTAATGACCAGGTCTGAGTACCTGGCTGTCCTGTACATGTCATGTGATGGCACTGAGGATTATCTGCTTCATGATCTTCCCTGGCACTGAGGTCAGACCAATAGGCTTAAGCAACTTATTAAGTAACAAGTCTAGAATGATTCAGAATAAAGATGCTGATCCATTATGATTTTTTATGTATTTATAATACTAAGTAATGTTACTGAAAAGTGCATCTGAGACTATTCGGAAAGTTTCTTGTCTTTTATAATATATTTCTTTACTTTTTAAAAATATACGTTCTTATGCATCTTCTTATCCGTCTTTCAGATCAGTGATATTCACCCACTTTTTCACCCCATAACAGAAAACAATAAGTCCCGAGGCTGTCTAAATCTAAAATCACATAAACCCTCCACTGACATTCACAACACTTCTAACCACTCATTCTTCTACAGAGCTCAACTTTCCACTTTCTTGTCCTGAAAGCTGGCTGAGGGGTTAACTGCAGACACTAACAGACTCCGAAACAGGGATTGTTTGCTGTGAGGATTAAAATGCAGAAGTCAAAAAAGCAAGCAAAATAAGCTTGATTCTGGCTGATGGTTAAAGCAAATTATTATAAGCAATCAAAACAAAGGTTCCCTTTGAAGAAATATGTTTTGTTGCTGTTGTTATTGTTGTTGTTGTCCTGTTTTCATCATCCAATAATCTCCCAAAATGTTTATATATTTCCCATGGTAGCATCTAGAATCACAGAATAATTGAGGTTGGAAGGGACCTCTCGAACTGGGTGTGACTGAAAAGAGCCTGCCTCAAGCCTCTTTGCAACCTTCCTTCAGGACACTGATGAGATCCCCCTGAGCCTTCTCTTCTCCAGGCTAGGCAGTTCCAGCTCTCTCAGCCTCTCCTTATAGGAGAGATGCTCTAGTCCTTTCATCATCATTCTGATCTTTTGTTGGACTCTCTCCAGTAGCTCCATGTCTCCATTGTACTGGGGGAGCCCAGAGCTGGACACAGCACTCCAGGTGTGGTCTCAGCAGTGCTTAGTAGAGGAGAAGGATCACCTCCCTTGACCTGTTGGCTATATGCTGGAGGCTTAGTTGTTTTTCTCCTAAAACAGTTTCAGTAGCTTACCTTCTGATTCTTTTGGTCTTAGATTTATAAGTACAGAATCTTCTTCCAGGAGAAGATGACATTGTGTTGGATACCCAAACTACTTCAAACTACTTCAATTATTTCTGTGCATTGGACTATGAAAAACTATCCCAACAATCTCAAAATACCAGATGGAAAAGGATATTTTTCTCATGTCATGTTGCTGACCTAATTAGAAACAGGAGATGCAAAAGCACAGTAGAACATCTCTAAAAACTGCAACATAAAAGAGCGAGTTTGTCTGTGGCTTGTTTTCTCAGAGATTTATGTTTGCTTCAAGCAGATTTGGAGAGTTTGCTTCTTTCCTGATAGTTCCGTGAACTGACTGTGAAGAATTTGTGCTGATTTACTCAGTTTATTCCTTAAATGTATTCCTTACTTCCACACAATCACTGTTGCTATGTTACACATTTTCTTTGTTTGCATGTGTGGTATGGGAGTCTCCAAATTAAATGCTGTCTATCCAAGCTATTTAAAATGTGTTATTTTGTAACTATTCTTTTATAAACAAAATAACATAAACATCAGTTATGTTTTATAATATTAGCAGGTCATATGTTAACTGTTGTGTTTTGTGTTACTAAATGAGCACCCTGCACAGGCGAAAGTAAGAATTTGAGGACCAGTAAACACTGGATTTTCATAGCATGCAAAAACACCTAGGTTTCAGCAGTTTAATCTAATCAATTGTGAAATATTCACAGTGTTCAACGGACCTAAAATACTCTTATTTATTACCCATGGTATAATGGTCTAATGTCTCGTTTGTTGGACTGCAGCATGAATTGTCATAGGGTAAAGATCCAAAACTGTTTAGGGCTCTCTTCTCCCTTTTTTATCTCATGTACTTTGCACATGAGTAAAAGAAAAAGGAAAATATTAATACAAGATTCACATTCAAATTACACTTTGACAATCAGCTTTCTTACTTTAGAACAAAGAACATTTCCAGAAAACAATTCTCACACAACTTGAGAGTTGTTAAAATATATGATTGCAACAACAATTCACTTATACATTCATCAAAATGTTCATTTGAGAATCTGTTATTAATTCAGAGAGGCCCTATCAGTGCACCAGACCCATCTCAATGATGAGAACCACATGCACTTCTATTACAATCATCAGCAAGGTACTCACTAATGTGGTTATATGTATGGGCCATTGATGCTAGGAAAAGGATTTGTATGTGCCTTTTTGAGAGATTCAATTTGAAATGTCCTGATCTTCTTTCTGTTTTTTATTTTTCCCATGGCCACTTATCTGAATGATGTGCCATCACCTGTTTTAAGCTACAAGGAATATAAATAATTATTTTCCTTAAGAAATGACAATATATACAAAGAACCTCTAAAAAAGTTAATGGCAGAATAAGATGTTCCAGCTGGAATTGTTCAGTTCTGTATGGAAGTTGACAGAGACAACTAAAGACATCCTGTTAACAGTGAGGTAGAAAGATTGATTTAGGAATCATAATGGGAATAACTTGGAAAAAAAAAAAAAAAAAGAAAAAGAAAACTAGAATTGAATTATCCTTGCTTCCAGTTTTAATTATTATGATAAATAAAAGATTTACTGTAAGAGGCTTATGGGTGGAGATGTGGTAAAAGAAAATAGTTATACAACTTGAAAAATCAGGGGTTTAAAATTTAGTTACAAGAATATGACTGTTAGGAGAAAAGAGAATAAGTATCTAATACAAAATATTTTCTCTCCAGGTAAAATAAGGTTTTATTTGCACTAGGCAAAAGCTTGTATGCCTCTTATTAGTCAACTTCAGCTGCAGTGCAGCAATTTGATAAAACACATAGATTTGAGCATGTGTATAAACATACATCAACTTCAAAATAAATATTAAGAGAATGACATTTTCCCAAAGCTAAAAAAATGTAGACTATCAGTATCCATCCTCACAACATCAGTTTCCAAATATGAAACATAAATGAATCATTATCTGTCTAGGTCAAAGCTGTACAGGACTCTGAACCACAGAAAGTGGACACTAAGGTTCTTTAATGTCATTCATACATTCCCATTTCAATAGAGCATTATAAAATCATTATAATGGAGCAACCACCAGATTAGTTGTGTTTGGTTGACATCAGACCTCAAAGAAATCTTTTGACTATGATGTTTTCACTTCTCGAGCTTAAATATTTTATTTATTTATTTATTTATTTATTTTCACTGCCTATTTAAATATCTTTCTTTGTTTCCTGGAGACATCCATAGCTGTTGTGGTTTAACTCAACAGGTAACCAAGTACCATACCGCTGCTCGCTTGCTTAGCACAGGTGGGATGGGGGAGACAATCAAAAAGATAAACTGCAAAAACTCATGGGTTGAGGTAAGGACAGCTCACTAGGTAAAGCAAAAGCCATGCACACAAGAAAAGCAAAATGAGGAATTCATCCATTACTTCCTATCAGCAGGCAGGTGTTCAGCCACTTCTAGGAAAGCAGGGCTCATCACGTGTAGGTTTCTTGGGAAGATAAAAGCCATTGCTCCAAATATATGCTGTTCCCTATCAACCCTCCCTCCTTCTTTACCTCAGTTTTTGTTGCTGAGAATGATGACATGCAGCATAGAATCTTTGGTCAGTCTGGATCTGCTGTCCTGGCTAAGTCCCCTCCCAGCTCCTTGTGCACACAAAACTTTCTTGCTAGCACAATAGCACGAGAAGTTGAAATACCCTTGGTTCTGTATAAGCCCTTCTCTGCAACAACCTAAGCCATGGTGTGTTATCACCACTATATTCATCAAAAATGCAAAGCAGTGTGTGAACCTCTACAAAGAAAATTAATTCCATCCCAGCCAAAACCATATCAATGGCGCACCTTTAAATCATTTTTTTTTTTCCTTTTTCCATGCTGTAAATTTATATTTCCTTTTAAACATCTAGCAGAGTTCAGCAGTGTTACTACATCAGTGTCAAAGTCTAAACCTCTGACAAGGATTTTAAGCTGCAGAAGGGCTTTGGAATGATGTCAGGAGCAAAGCAGAAATTCTTTGGGGTTGGAAGAGGGGAGAAAACAAAAGCAAAGAAGAGCAGAGAGTGCTAGTCAGCAAAAGATATAAAGAGGAAAGAGAAACCTTTTGACAAGAGAAAAAACTGAGAGCAACAGAGTGAGAATAAACAAACACTTTTTCTATTTCCTTTTGAACACTGCCCAAGGGCAGTGCTTTGATGCAGAAATGATGTGTAGATATCTACAGATACATTGCCCTTATAGGCACTGTAAACAGGGTGACTGAGCACCTGTGCAACCCAGAATATTAAACTGCTGCTTATGATATTTTTGTCCAGTTTTGCCTAACCTCTATGGTTATTTGTTATGCTTACCAAATTGTTTGAGTGTCAACTTTATGTATTCATACATCTAGAGAGTATTTCCTTTCTCTTTCTCCCCTACTCTGTTTTTTTGGAATCATGCAAGATATAAGATTGCTGAATAAGATTGGTGTCCTGTTCTAGGCTGGTCTGTCTTGTGCACGCCAAGGTGATGGAAGCAGGACTGGACAGAAAAATTAAATTGTAGTGGAGAGAAGGAATGGGGCTACTGGTCTAAGAGTGTGTGGCATGTGCCCAGGGCACAGGGCTCTCTGGACACTGCAATACCAGAGAGGCCAGGGTCTGGCTGTGACTCCAGTGGCTGTTTTGGCTGACCAGATGCCAATCTGAGAAGCACTCTCATTGATGAACACTTGACCTGAGTATTCTTTTGAAACTGCACATGGTCCTTCCATAGGGGGCAAAAAACAAACAAACAAACAAACAAACAAACAAACAAAAAATTGAAGTCTGTATTACCATCTCGACTGTATTCAGACGCTGTAAATTCCAGTTAATACCTCCAGTCATTTGAAGTCCCCTGCTTCCATTCTTGTTCCCAAATATTCTGTAGCAGTGTTTAACATTTAACTTCAGAATCAACATCTAAATAAAGGGGATGGATGGCACAATGGTTTTCCCGGAAGCACAATCCTGGTGAAATCTCCTGAAGATTAAGAGACTTGCTGTGCGACTTTGGGAGTCCATTTAATCACTTGATGCCTTGATGCTCCAATCAAAAATGTTACCATCATATTTTTTGTCTTACAGCACTTCAGTTCCTTCAATGTTCTAACGGTTGGGGGTATAAAGAGCTTTAGGAAAAAATGAACAGATATTGTCTATATGAGTACCTCTAGGATTAAGAATTTAAACACCTCCTTTTCAAGGATATTTAAATACCATATACTCTGACTAGCATTCCAAGCAATGAGTGTGTCACAGGAAGTATAAAAAGGAAAATATTCCTTTAACAATATATTGCCAAATGTTTTGCAATTCATGACTATTCATTTTATTAGCATTTATGTATTTTGATATATACTAGAGTTAACAATATCAGACATCACACTTGGCAGTTTCTTGGACTGAATAATAGAATTTAAAATGAGGTTTATATTTGCTGGTTAACCTCAGTACAAAAATATTTTTATCAGATTTGACTTCACTTTACAGAAACTCCATGAAGTTGAAAACCAACCAAGCTCAGTTCAGATTTGCTTTGATTAGATCTTGTTTCATTACACTGTCTGTATCTGAGCATTAGCTGTTCAGAAAACAAATGTTTTTAAACCAGATATAGATTAATATTTATCTCATAATTGTAATCACTATATTTCCAATAGACAAAGGTAGTTCATCATTTGGTGCTGTACAACATCAGAGGACTTTGCAGTAGATTCTTCATCATATCTTTCTACATGTAAGAAAATATTAAATAATATAAATAAAGGTATCTTTCAAATAAGCACTTACATTTCCTTTTTTCAGGCAATATTTTTAGATTTTTATGGAAAATGAGTATGGTATGTACAGAGCTGCATACATGATGAGGAAGGGTTTGTTTTTTCTAGAGAATGATTGAAATTGATTCAGTCTGATCTTGTTAATAAGATAAAATGAATTTAACTCGTTGCCATAAATGCTGAAGAACTAGGTTCATAACTGTTCAGCATCCAAGATACAGTCTAACTAGCTTCTATAGCAACTACTTATTTGACAACTACTTGTACAAACTTATATAGCTTTAGAAAGGAACACATTTTTAATAGAAGGTCTTGTACCATGTTTCATATTACATAGAAATTTCCCTATTGGCTTCTTTCAGAATGGAGTGAGACATTTTATTTTGTGCTTGGGTACACATTACCTATGCTGAAAAAAATATTACAGAGAAAAAATAATAGAAGACTATGAAGCAGTGCAAATTGGACTTGTGGATGAAACAATGAAGACTGATCACTGTCTTCTTTAATGGAAGCTCTTAAAGCCTTTTATTTATAAACAACACAAATAAAGATGTTGCTAGGATTTACAGGACTCTCCTGCACTTTGGAATGTTGGACAAGACACAATCTCATGGCATGCAGGTCTACTGCTGGTATCAACATTATGTACCATGTTTTAATGCACAAAATGAATGCTGTCTTCAAAGCAGATAAAATTGTTATGCTTCTAGTCTAGAAAACTCTTTCATGATCTTAAACAATTTCATTGTTCTGTATTTTTCTGTTAATTACTTTCAGTATAAGTGTATTCACTGACAGTTTTTCATCTACTCTTGTGCTATTACTTCCATTTAATTTAAATAGTGGGTTGTTTTTTGTTTGTTTGTTTGCTTTTTCCTAGTCTCTGGTGTTTTTCTGCCTAACTTATTAATAAATAATAACTCTTTCTTTATTTGTGTACCATACTACACATATAGTCCTTCTGATGAATCTCCTTTCACCTACCTCTATTTTACTTTAATCAGACTCTCCAACAAGTGGGAAGATGTGAAATCTAAATAATTTCTACAAGCATATGATTGTTATGCTTTGAAGTTTTACATTTGCCATGTGCTTGTACAGTTACAGAGCTCTGAAAGATATGGGAGTTCACCAGGCAGAATATATTCTAAGTGATCTAGTCATTCAAGCCAAGCAGAAAGTGCTCTTGTCAAATGGCATTTTTGTGATTTGAGTTCATGTACAAAGAGGAATAGTGCAGATTATAGATACCTATTCTGATGCATTCTAACACAGCTTCCACAGAATAATGCCAGGATATAATCTTCCTCATCTTAATTACCTATCACTTAACCTTGTTGTCAACATAGAAATATTAGGCTTTGGATGGGCAAGGAAAGGGAAATCACAGAATCACAGAATTTCTAGGTTGGAAGAGACCTCAAGATCATCGAGTCCAACCTCTGACCTAACGCTAGCAGTCCCCACTAAACCATATCCCTAAGCTCTACATCTAAACGTCTTTTGAAGACTTCCAGGGATGGTGACTCCACCACTTCCCTGGGCAGCCTGTTCCAATGCCTCACAACCCTTTCAGTGAAGAAGTTCTTCCTAACATCTAACCTAAAACTCCCCTGGCTCAACTTAAGCCCATTCCCCCTCGTCCTGTCACCAGGCACATGGGAGAACAGACCAACCCCCACCTCGCTACAGCCTCCCTTGAGGTACCTATAGAGAGCGATAAGGTCACCCCTGAGCCTCCTCTTCTCCAGGCTGAACAAGCCCAGCTCCCTCAGCCGCTCCTCACAGGACTTGTTCTCCAAGCCCCTCACCAGCTTCAACGCCCTTCTCTGCTCAAGCACCTCGATGTCCTTCTTGTAGTGAGGGGCCCAAAACTGAACACAGTACTCGAGGTGCGGCCTCACCAGAGCTGAGTACAGGGGGACGATCACCTCCCTAGCCCTGCTGGTCACACTGTTCCTGATACAAGCCAGGATGCCGTTGGCCTTCTTGGCCACCTGAGCACACTGCTGGCTCATATTCAGTCGACTATCCACCATCACTCCCAGGTCCTTCTCTGCCTGGCAGCTCTCTAACCATTCCTCTCCTAGCCTGTAGCTCTGCTTGGGGTTATTGCGCCCCAGGTGCAGGACCCGGCACTTGGCCTTGTTGAACTTCATGCAGGAGACCTCAGCCCATCGGTGCAGCCTATCCAGATCCTCCTGCAGAGCTTTCCTACCCTCAAGCAGATCGACACACGCACCTAACTTGGTGTCATCTGCAAATTTACTGAGGGTGCACTCAATGCCCTCGTCCAGATCAGCAGATGGAAAACATATGGCATACTAGAATACATGTGTTTAAGCTGTATATGTGAATAATATTTCTTAAAAAGCTTTTCATAAGACAGATAAGTATGATTAAATAGACTAAGACTTTGATTGGTAGGCAGCAATAGAGTAATTTATAAATATCAGGCATCTTTTGAACCTCTTGAAGATGATTCACCTAGAATCTGAGCAAAAGTTTCCATACAGAACGTAAAGAAAACATGCACTTTTAATTGCACTCTACTTTGTTATTATAATTTGTAAAATAAAAAGACTTAAATCTGCCAACCAGGATTAGGAAAAAAAATATATAACACTGAATTGTTCATCACATCTTTTTAGGTGAGGCATACAAGGCCAAGCTGTCAGTCTAGTTAGAAGAAGCATTTTAGCTCCCTGTTTTGCTATATGATACATTTTTCAGACAAGTCTTGCAAATTGTACATTTGTGAAGACATCTCTACTGAAGCTGCCTACATTTAAATACAGGTCACTGTATTTAATGTACACACTAATAGAAGATTTGGTTGGAGTATTTTTCTCCTGCGGAGGTCAGGCAACACTGTTGCATTGGGATGCCAGTGGAAGTGGTGGCTGCCTGAGACCTTGGCTTCTGTGGTTAGTAGTACCCTATTATTGCACTGGTGTGCCAGAGGAAGTAGGCAAGTGGAAATGTAGACAACGACAACAACAACAACAACAAACAACAACAACAACAACAACAACAACAATAATAATAATAATAAAGAAAAACAACTTTAATAATAGCTATATCTAGGTATCTAGATATAGCAGGAAACAGTGGCAATCACAGGGCTCAGTTTTACTTTAAACTAAAACTGGTTCTTTAAACTAAAATCTCAGTAGGATATAAGCAAACAACTTCCCAAATACCATATGTCCTAGACCACCTTAGTTATTCCCTAGTGATTTAATTTTCTCAAGGAACAATGCATCTCCCAACTGGTTCATCCACAGTCTCTAATCCCATTTTCTACCCAAGCAAAACAGTTGTACACAGCCAGAAAACCATGCAGACCCCCTTAAATCTGTTTTAAGTCCTGTTCTATTTTGTAAATCCAGTCCATTTTTAAGCAGTTGTTGCAAGATCTGACTTTAGGCTGACAAATCAACGTAAAAGAAAATAGATTCAGTGGCAAACAGGGCAGTCACCATTCCCTCATATAAGTGATTTTTTTTGTTTGTTTTGTTGTGTTGTGTTTTTGAATGGCACACTAAATTCAGATACTTCAAGGAGGCTTCAGTTTTACATTGTTAAAATTTTCTCACTTGTTTCAAACAGCTGCAGTTGTAGATGCTCCTGTGGCAATTAAAAAAGAATAAAAGAAACATGGAAAGGGGAGCCTTAGACACTACCTGCTCGTAACAAGCAGTAAGAAATCCAGGTCTCATAGATACCCCAAATACTCAGGCCTCTTATAAGAAAGTCAGATCACATGTTTGGCAGTTACAAGTTTTCTTAGGAAGTAAATTTCACAGCAGAAAAAATACAGACACCAAAATTAAAATATATACCTGTTATTTACAAAATTAATAAGAAATAGAATTGCATCATTAGTCACACACACAATATGAAAATAAATTTCACTTCATGCCAACATGTCAGGGGAAATAACAATAAACCAACATTTCTGGTTTGAATCTTAAAGAGTTAGGGTATATAAAAATTATCTTGTATTTATTAATACACATATAAACATACACCATATATGTGTAAATATATAAAGATGTGTGTTTGTGTATGCATATGTAAGTCCACATATATAAAAGTAGACATATATTGGATATGAATGAGATAATGCAAGTAAATGTCTATGACTACCACTATATTTGCAAATAACTTGCCTTGTCTTAAACAGTATTGAAAGTAACCAGCAACACTTTGGAAAGGATAACAAGTTTCAGAATACCAGATGTGGTTAGCTGTGGTTGAAGCATGTATTTCAATCAACGTGAATTAATTTTGCTCACAAAGGTCTTTGCTACACAGAAGCTTGAAATTTTAGTACTTCTTTTAATAATGAGGCCACAAATACTGTTATTTGCCTGATGATTTAATGATAGGATTTCATTTTTGTCTTTGTGGTGTAAGTTAGAGTAACTCAGTGAGGTATTTTAACACCATTTCAGTGTGTTTAAAAAACTGCAGATCCAGAATTTCAAATTTCACACAAGTTACTTTGCTTTGTATGTTTGACCCATTGGATTTAACTAATTTACTGTTCCTAGACATTCAATATAGTACACAAAAAGCTTAGTTAACATCCCAGTGAGGAAGCAATAATCACTCTTAAAAGCGTAAGTTCAACTGATGTGGGTTTAACACCCAGGGAGACTCTCTGAAAATACTTCCAATTGTACATCCACACAAAAGGACAGAAGATCATATTTTATGTGACACTGCTGAACCTAATGGAGTCACACTGAATGTAAGTCAGCAGTGACCTTGGCTCAAATACTGTATGCTGTGAAATTAAGCAATCTGTGAAGACAGTGCATCAGATACAAGCATTTACTTTCTCACTAAAGGGAGACAACAATTTCAAAGTAGAACACACATTAGTTTCCTTAAGCAGGGATTACTACTGCCTATCATTTATTATGAATGACACTGGAAAGCAATGATGGCCAAGCAACTACTGCTTCGAGTTGACAGAAAGACACTGAGAGGCATGAAAAAAAATAATAATAAAAAAACACTTTTAAGCACAATAACACTTTTAGATCCCTTTACAATCTGTATTTCATTTAAATCACTGCTTTCCTTACTTTAATTAAATAAAAATAAAAATAAAAATAAAAATAAAAATAAAAATAAAAATACAAATACAAATACAAATACAAATACAAATACAAATACAAATACAAATAAAAATACTATTCTCAGTAGGAGATAATTTGCTATAGAGAATTAACTGTACAGCAATATAATATCAGGTAGTATATTTTGTTCCTTCAGAGGAACTGTTCCTTGGTTTAATTCTGGATATTATGAATGTGGATACATTGTTACCTGGGCTGACCTTTCCAAAGTTCATACAAGTTCATACATGGCCACAACACAATTTTAAAGGACATCAAAAAGCAGCCTGCGTGCTCAGGACCAGAGTCCTGGGTAAGATGCACAGAGTCTAACAGATTTTTCTGACAGTACAGACTGTACAGAATGTAGCAAGGATTTATTTGTTTATTTAAGAAATTCAAAATGTCTACTCCCATAGACTTTTATATTTTATTTTATTTTATTTTGTTTTATTTTGTTTTATTTTGTTTTATTTAATTTTAAGGCCACTGTAGTTTAGGTATACAGTTCATTACTTTTAGAAATAATTTTATATTTTGATAATATGTAATGTAATATGTACGTAAATGTAAAGTATTTTTTATTAAATGAGGATTTTTCAGTGATTGATTTTTTTAATTATTTTTTATAAATTAATATATAAAAAAAAAATGCAGATAGAGGAGCTTATCTAAACTACCATAAACTAACATTTTTTTCCTGGATTCTATTGATGCCATACTTTCTTCAAATACTGTGGATTATATGGCATAAAACATTCATATGAAGGGCCTGAAAAACATTGAAAACATTATTTGAAGTTAGAAAATTTCCTCCTCAAAGATAAGATTTTAAAGGAGCACTAAAGTTCATATACATGTGTATATATATAGGGAGTACATATACTACGTGGACAATGCATATATACTTGCACATACATATACAAAATGATATATATATATATATGATATATATATATCATATAAATATATCATATAAATATATCATATAAATATATCATATAAATATCATATATATATATGATATTTACATTCTTTTTGTACAAACATAAAAATATGTTCTGAAGAGAGGCATTACCCAATGATTTCAGATTCAGAAAGAGAATAGCATCCTGCTGCTGCTATCAATAATGATTTTCAGCAGAGTCTTCCTGGACTGGATTCTGTATATGATTAATCTACTAAACATTAATTCAACCCCTCTGAATTGCTGTGACAAGTGAATTCATGTACATGCTTTCCTCTCAAAAGGAAGCTGCCTACATTATATCCTGTGTCAAAGACTTACTCTATTAAAACAGTAGTTGGCTCAATGAAGAAAATTCTTGACTCATTTTAGAGCTGCTTTTTAATTACTTTTATTTTATTTTATTTTATTTTATTTTATTTTATTTTATTTTATTTTATTTTATTTTATTTTATTTTATTTTATTTTATTTTATTTTATTTTATTTTATTTTATTTTAAACTTCTGTAGTGAAAATGTTTTCTTTAGATGGGTATACTGTCATGAAGAGTGAATTACTACCCTTCTCAGAAGTCCCCCTACAGCTTCAGTGCACTCCCTTTGATCATTTGTATTTCAGTAATTGCTGCTTTGGCACTTTTGTAGGCCATATATAGTCTGCTGAACTTGTGTTATTCAATATTCACATAATCAATATGAAACATTAGCATATACATACAGGATGTGTCTAAGGCGTGGTTGTATTGAACTTTTTTTTAATTACTAGGATTCCTAGAAGTACCCATTTAATCCTCTCCAGATTTTCAGATGCATAAAATTCCACAAGATGCAACAACAATGACATTCTTCATACACCAAGACAGAGGTCTTGTAAATCAAATCACAGTGTAATTATCCTTTAACACTCAACTCACCTTCATTATTTATGAATGCTTTTAAGAAACTGCTAGTGTAGTCTATTACTGCAGTCATTTAACCATAGAAAGTTTTTCTGAGTATACAGTTCCTGGATAAGAACTTGCTTTTCTTGGCAAGGAAGCACGGTACTAATTTTTACAAGAGACAGCTTCTTGTTCATGCGTGTTTATTTACCCACAAAGGTCTTGAACTTGCTCCTCTAAAGTCAACTAGAGTTTATCACTTGAATGGAAATAGTGGGTCTGAAAGCTAAACTAATATGAAATTGCTGTCCCTTGACATTGGAGTCAAGAATTGGTAGTCCTAATAGCAATAAACTATGATAAAAGTCTCTTAAGGACTCCTAGTGCCATGTATATTAATTGTGGGCTATTCTGAACTTCTTGCATAGTTGAGGAATATATTGCAAGTGTGATTTGAAATGCAGTCCTGGGAATACCTGTTGAAGTCTTTTTAAAATATCATTTTTCATCAGATTCAAGATAACAAAGTGTCTTTTAAATTATATGGTGATTAGATTACTGAGACATCAGAAAATCATTGTATATACATCTACAGAGATAACTGCTGAATGCATTGCCAATAATATTAGAATGTATTTATAATGAGTAATTAAGGTTTAAAACTTAAAACGAACTGCCTCTCATTATTTTGAGTGACCTATAATTATGAAGTCAGTCAGCATTATTTGTTGTATCTCTTTCTTATATTTATTGAGTAGTGGAACTCTGATCAAGACCCTCCTCATTATCTCAGAATGTTTTGACTTAGAAATAATTAAAACAGGGTTTTGCGTTTCAAGAACTGTAATAATGTCCTGTTCTTCCACAGCACTTACAGATGTACTGATAGTGGCTCTCTTTTTTTTTGGGGGGGGGGGCGAGGGGAGGGTGGAAGGGGAGGAGGGCAAGGGGGTGGATAGCAGCAACAGGGCTGAATACAATCTATGTAGGAAAGTGCTCAACTTAATCAAACATTATTTACTGCTGAGAAGCTTGGTTCTGAGATACTGTACAGCAAGTGTGGCTTAGAACACCATTTGCTAGCTCTCAACAGGCTTGCAGTTTGAAAACCTAACACCTACATGCATAAAATCTAGTGAAAAACTATGTTAAAAAATAATATTTTTTTTAGGATAGTCCCAAAGTTTGGAAAATAGTAGAACTTCTTACCTTAATCTAGTAAAATCCATAGGGATATTAACACAGTAGCACACAATATGCTTCCATTTTTGTTTTCTAATACATTTTAAAATTTTAAGTCACTGTCTTTATAATGAACATTTAGGAGCATTTCATATTATGCATGCATATATTAAAGTTACTTATCAATATTTTTGAGTACTTTTAGCAATATCCAAAATACCTATTGAAGATGAACCAATTTTTATTCATAAGTAGTTGATAATTTTCTCTGAAGCCCAGAGACTGACATCAATATTAATTTTAATAATGCATTATATATGATTTAATAAGTACAATAAAGAGCTCATTTTGATGGCATAAATAAATTTATATGAGAACAGATGAGAATGATAATTGCTTCTTTATACTATTAACAGTTAAATGTGATTTGGATTTTTAAGCAGTGGCCAGAGCAAACAGATCTCATGCTATTCATTCCAAATGTACTGTTTTCTTAACTATCTTAACTGTCTATAAAAAGGAAGATAATCAAACATATGAAGTATAGAGAGTTAAAATTTTAATTTTAACTTAATTAACATTTTAATTTTAAAATGTTAAAATTATAAAATGAGAATTTTATAAGAAAAGAAACTTATTTTGATGTTTAATGCTATTTACTAACATTAGAGATAATTAATGAGAATAGATTAAAAAAAAAATTAAAGTGAGTTAAGTTAGGTTGAAGATACAGTGGATGATGTTGTCACAGAAATGCTCCAATTATGCTTCCTTAAGACTGTTTACAAAGGAAAGAAAAACAGAAAAGTAGAAAGAAGTTCTGGAGTGGGAAAAAAAAAAAAAAAAAAAAAAAAAAAAAAAAAAAAAGTAAGCCAGCACATATAGGCTTTATTTGATGAAGATATCTTAGAGTCTTTCTGTTCAGCTTGGCTGAGATTCTTTGACAGTGATATCCCTAAATTTACATTTCTACTTGTGAGTTAGGTGTCTCCATTCCCAACAGTGTTGGAGGAGATTGAATTCATGAGGTCAGTGCATCCTTGGGAACTTTTCAGCTGTCACCTACCAGGTATCATGGTTGGTAGAATGTCTGTGACAGCAGGATTTGCCTGCTCTTTTATTATTTTGTTTGGTTACTAGTTTGGCTACTTTTTCATCATGCCAATTTGATCTGCTTCCCGTTTCATACTCATTTATCAGGTTTCCTGGATAGTAATTGACATTTTGCATGGACTAGCTCTCATTTTCTATTTTAACATTTGTTGAGTTTAAGGACTAATTTATGAAAGGAGATCTAAATATTTATTACCTTCAGACACTTTGAGAGTCAGCTTCCATATAAAAGTATTACTGGTTTGCAATATTTATAATAGCCCTGGTCCCTCGTGCATCTTTTCTACCTAGCAATTAGACATATTTTTATCATGAAAACACATACATTTTTAATGTTTCATATACACTTACACTAAAAAAATGAGCCAAATATAGCAATTTTTTGAGTTTATCTGTTTGGTGTAACTTCAGTATTTTCACTGGCTTCTGTCTTGGATGTTTGCAGTATGAACAGCATTATCATAAAAAATCAATAGAAATTGCTGTTGAACTTAGAGATCCACGAAACAATACTACTGTGCAGTACTGAGAACTATTTTAATGGTCTTTGGAAAAAAATTGAGTGTTCCCTTTTCTGTTGACAAATAAGGCACAAAAAATATTTTTAATGTTAATTATTTTTAATGTAAGAATGGCCTGTTTACGGTAAGTTTTGTTGCCAAGATATGAAGCCAACTTTCTTTTCTGCTTAAATTGGTTTCCACTGGCTACATGAACTATATGCAAGAAGAGGTCAAAAAGCTATTTATTAAACGTAGTTTCAGCCACAAAAAAAAGAAATGTTTATAATTTTGGAAAAATGACAGGAAATTTATCAGGGTTACATTTTTGAACAATGTAGAGTTTTTATATGAAAATTGCCAGAGAGACACAAGAACAGAGAACCACTAGGGACAGACAGCTGTGAGGTAGCTGTTTTTGCCAGTTTTGGCAACGTAAGTGTGATGAAGATAGAGACAGCTGTAAGGCTGAGTTCTGGTTCAGGAAAGGGTAAGATCAAGGGAGATGAATGTGCACCATGCCAGCACACAGATGACATCCAGGTAATCTATATGGCTGGAGAACAGCACGGATGGCAGAGGATGGCAAACAGTACCAGAGACTGGCAACAAGTACCAAAAATGATTCAACCCAGGGTTCATTAAAATTGACATTGCTGCAAAGAAGTTTTACAAAGAAAAGGTTCAAACTGCTTCATTATTTCTATGTCTGAGGTGTGATGATCATGTCCCTTATCTCCACCTGTTCTAGTAACTGTGTTTGCATGCAGATGTGCTCTTGAGAATCTCTTAGCTACATATATTGCACTACAACTGAGTGGCTGTTGTGATGGGCTGCAAAGGATGCTGTCAGGACTAACATTGAATGGAAGGAAGAATTGTTAAATCTGTACTAGATGTATGAAGACAACCTCAGTAAAGCTTTACATTCACCATGTGTATATACTGAGCTTACTGTGCTGTGCTCATGCAGCAGCAAGGCACCTGTACCAGAAATGGACCACATCTGAAGAACAAGGGGCAGTGGAGTTTGGACTTTTGCATTCAGATAGGTAGACTAATTCAATAACACCAGAAGGGAGCTCTGCAGTTTAATTAGATACTAAAATTGGTCTGCAGCATTTGTGAATGAAGTATGACATATTATATCATACAATCATAGAATGGGTTGGGTTGGAAGGGACCTTAAAGATCATCTAGTTCCAATCCCCCTGCCAGGGACAGTGATGCCACACTTTAGATCAGTTTTCCCAGGGCCTCGTCCAACCTGGCCTTCAACACCTTCAGGGATGGAGCATCCACAACTTCTTTGGGCAACCTGTAAACTGTGGATCAACATTTTTCTTCTAATAGGGAGCTATCCTAATAGCTCCTATCAGATTAACAATAATAATAAAATAATAAACCCTATCCAATTCCAATAATCCAACTCCCCAAAAATTAAAATCTATACAACAGATTGTACATCCTACAAATAGGAAGTGTGTAGGATGTACAAATGTGAAGTGTATAAAGGTGGAGATAATAATTTAATTCTGGCTTACAGAAAAGGACACTTCCTTCTCACTCAACAGCAGCACTTTCAGCAGAAATCTTTTGTAACATGGGGCATCCTCATATAGCTTTATTTATTTTTCCATGATCCAAAAGGATGATAGCACAAGGTGTTATGTACTCAGTCAGCAGCTGCGTAATCTATATTTGCAGTGTTAAATTTCTGTATCTGTTTTGCTGCTCTCTTGCTGAACTTGCCTCATGCTGGGTACTATATTAAGGAAGAAGTTTATTTTCAGAAAGCTGACAGGCCCTCCATTTATCTGTTGGAAAAATTATAACTTTTTACCTACTTTTAATTCTAGAAATGTTATAACTTCACACCTCTTGAATCTTTCTGTTTAAAGAAACTCTGTTCATGTGACTTAAGGAAAGACAAAAAATTATGAATATACTCTATATTTTTTATCCTTTAGATTTTTGTCTTCTTTATGCCTTCATAGTAGTGCTAAATGTTGTACACAATTGAACATCAAACAATTATTTTTACACATCCAAATATCAGAAGATTTATCATCAGAGTTGGGGGTGACCTGTAACAATATCTCACAGAGAATTCAAAATTATTTCAAAAGGCAAATGAGGAAGAATTCCCTTTCTTGTTTGTTTGTTTGTTTCTTCTGGGAACCTGCATTTACAAAGGGCTTGGTAAACACAGATATGAATGGAAACTGACAATGAGTGTAATCTTCTGAGAAAGTCATTCATCATTCAAAATACAGTTGTTTCAGATTTTCACTATTATTCACTTGAGCTACTTGACACAAGATAGAGTCACACATTTCTGAGCTGTCTTACCTAAGTTTTCTCTAGTAAAAGGAATACAAGCCCAAGTACAAACCTGCATACAACACTCCAGGGCTTTTGTTTTGATCCCAGTGGTAGCATCCACACAGCAGAAGTATTTACTTCTGTTGTTACTGGTATAATCAGGCTTAACTGACTAGATCTATTACTCTGAAACTGTTCTCAAGATCAATTGTTTTTTTTGTTTGTTTGCTTGCTTTTAATTTCTACTATCAACAGTGTATTTTTGTAATGATAATATTAACCAAATCAACAACTTAGTTCTTAAGCTATTTTTTGTTCAGTTAAATATTTAATTATTTTTTGCTGGTGGTGGTGGTAGTGGTGTTTTTTTTTGTTGTTAAATAAGGGATACTCAGAGTTTTGAGTTCCAGTTTTATTCATTTAGCAAGATGCCCGTCCATTCTGGTCCTTACTAGACATACAAGTCACTAGATAAAGTTTCTGTGAAAAGTGATTATTTTAGGAAACCTGTACTATCTGGTAGATAAACATTATAATGAAGTAATTGTTGTTTTGGTTGGCTGGTTGGTTTGGGGTTTTGTTTTTTTGTTCGGTTGTTGTTGCTGTTGTTGTTGTTGTTTTTCAGTCTATATATACATTTACAAGTTTGCTTTACTACCATATATTCATCCAAGATGATGTACTCACTGTCATCTTCACGTGTTTTTTGTTTTTGTTTTCTGAATAAAACAAACAGTTCCAGCTATTTAACATAAGCCAATGGCCAATACAGAAGCTGTGTTGGTTCATATCATTTGTGCTTTTGCAAGCGTACTGGCAATTTTTACTTACATAAAAAGAAAACAGACAGTAAGTGGCATTGATACTCCACACAATCTTGCCTTTAGAAAAGCTTATATCCATCAACCCAGTCTGTGGAAGAATGGTTAACTGAAATAGGACACGAGGATGTTGGGCAGTTAAGAGGCAATGGGCTAGTAAAGTACCGTACTCAACTCACAAGAGTCTGGGCACGTACGCAGCTGGCTGAGAGCCAATCAGGCTCAAGGACACGATGCCCTTGAGCGATGGGGAAAGTCCCTAAGGCGGGAAGGTAGCTAAAAGAAGGAGAAACTACCTGAAAAGAGCGGGAAAATGTTAGCCAATCCTGAGCTTAGTTTTTGCAATATGTATGAGTTGATTATGTTCAAACTAGATAAAAGGCGACTGAGCTATCCATTAAAGTTGAAGTTCACTGTTCACTCATACTGAGCGTCTGTGTCTTCCTTCCGTCGACAACACCAGTCCACTGCAGTGTCATCTTGGAATAATCCCTCAAAACTTTACTAGATTTGGGCTTCAGGTAAAATCCTCAAAACTGACCATATTAGAAATCTGTCAATATTCATATAGTCCCTGCACTATTTTTATATTCACTTATTGAACTTTGTATAAAATTAGACATTTTTATGACTATGTCTACACTAACAGAATTCATGGTACCATAAAAGCTAATTTGCAAAACAAAATAGTTATTATTGGAGATCCACAATCTACATGTTTTTGTATGACTCTAGCTTGGACTAGCCTTAACCTGATCCTCTAGAAAAAATGGCTATTAATGATGAACTCTTTGAGCTCAACTCTTAGTTTAGTTTAATACAAAGAAATACTATTCACATGTTCCATGGTGTGAACAGTAAGTGGGGAAAGTTGAAAGATCAACTTCAAAAGTGCAATTCCTGATCTTAAATCTTAAATCTTAGTACTAGCCTATATGTGCCCTCTGGGAAAACAAACTTTTCAATCAACATGCATTGCTACTGTTTGCTTCCTGCCTAGGATGCTGCCCAATTAAATTGCTTTCACTAAAAAGGAATTTAAATATACCTGCACAATAGAAATGATCTTTAGGGGGATCTTTGAAAGAAATATAGATAGATGATAGATGAGAGAGAGAGAGAGAGAGAGAGAGAGAAAGAGAGAGAGAGGAAGATTCTTTCTATATATGAAAATGCTCATATAGCATGTTCATTTCAATTCAAAAGTCTATATAATTGTTGTGGTTTTACACAGACAGGCAGCACAACTCTACCAAAACTTCTCTCTCATTCATCCTCAAAGGGAAATGTGGAGAAAATACAATGGAAAGGGCTCAAGGGTTGAGATAAGGGCAAGGAGATCACTCAGCAATGATCATCACAGGCAAAACAGACTCAATGTATGTAGATTATTGTAGATGTATTACCTACTATTAACAAACTATTAACCTCCTGCCCTCCTTCTGCACTGACCTTGGGATTTGCAGGGCTGGTTCTCTCATGTTTTCTCACTCCTCTCTCCTAGCTGCTGTTGCGCAGGTGTTTTTTTGTTTGTTTGTTTTTTGTTTGTTTTTTTTTGTTTGTTTGTTTGTTTGTTTGGTGGTTGCTTTTTTTTTTTTTTTTCCTTTACATTTCTTGAATAACCTCTCACAGAGGTGCAAACAACATCATTTATTAGCTCAGCTCTGGCCAGCAGCAGGTCCCTTTGTAGCCAGTTGAAACTGGCCCTTATCTAATGTGGAACAGTTTCTGGATTCTTCTCACACATGCCACCACTGCAGCCCCTTGTTACCAAAATCTTGCCATGTAAACCTAATACAATAAGCAATGTGCAGGCTGAGCAGTCACATCTTTTATGTGAGGATCAGTGTCTCTCTTGTTTACCTGTATGTCTGCTTTTTTTTCAAATATTTATGCAAAATGGATTTTCATTTTGTAATCAGATATCTTACTTTCCATGTTAACCTGGAAACACAACCTTATATGCCTTATATTAACCATCAGTAAAAAGCTCATATGCTTTTCTTAAAAGAATTCTTTTACAGTTGAAAAAAATAATTATTTAAGTACATTTGTTTTTAAAATATTTTGAATATCGTATCCTTGTATAAGAGAGCAGTAGATAGGAATATAATTGCTTTTTTCTTATGCTTTCATCTTTCTTTTATAACTGAACTATTTCCTTATTTGTCTCTTTCACAATCAAAACTTAGATTTCATGAAAATATGAAAACAAGCTTACATGCTATTTGTTCAGCTGTAGTCTAAGACAACAAACATCTCAATGAAATGTGATTGTATTGTATTGTATTGTATTGTATTGTGTTTGTTTGTTTGTTTGTTTTAAGTAGAGTGTTATGTCCCTGCCATCAGAAATTCTAAGGCACAGGTAAATTTTCCAAAGTGCAACTTTAAACCAGGAAAATTATTTAATCCTAAATAATTCTTTTATAAAACCAGAGTACTCAGATACAAAGAAATAAAATTTTGGGCCAAATTAAATAGTTTTTTTTTTTTTAAAATTTATATAAGAGCTTTTTATTTAAGAGTACCTTGAAATAATGTAAGACTCTGGGATTAAAGATGGAAAGTAGCTTTCTTGTACTAAATCTTTTTTAGGTGTGAAAGTCTTTTGAAGTTCAATTGAAGAGTGTGTTTTGTTTGTTTTTTTGTTTTCAAGTGATGGTAACATCATTAATTTTCTTTTAATGATAAGTACATTTACATGTTCAAAGAAATTAATAAATGATAAACGAAGATATTTGTAGCTTCCATTGTATTAGTCATTCACAGTGCTAATAAGAAGTAATACCATACGTAATTTAATTAAACTAAATGTTCACAGAATCACAGAATTTCTAGGTTGGAAGAGACCTCAAGATCATCGAGTCCAACCTCTGACCTAACGCTAGCAGTCCCCACTAAACCATATCCCTAAGCTCTACATCTAAACGTCTTTTGAAGACTTCCAGGGATGGTGACTCCACCACTTCCCTGGGCAGCCTGTTCCAATGCCTCACAACCCTTTCAGTGAAGAAGTTCTTCCTAACATCTAACCTAAAACTCCCCTGGCTCAACTTAAGCCCATTCCCCCTCGTCCTGTCACCAGGCACATGGGAGAACAGACCAACCCCCACCTCGCTACAGCCTCCCTTGAGGTACCTATAGAGAGCGATAAGGTCACCCCTGAGCCTCCTCTTCTCCAGGCTGAACAAGCCCAGCTCCCTCAGCCGCTCCTCATAGGACTTGTTCTCCAGGCCCCTCACCAGCTTCAACGCCCTTCTCTGCTCAAGCACCTCGATGTCCTTCTTGTAGTGAGGGGCCCAAAACTGAACACAGTACTCGAGGTGCGGCCTCACCAGAGCTGAGCACAGGGGGACGATCACCTCCCTAGCCCTGCTGGTCACACTGTTCCTGATACAAGCCAGGATGCCGTTGGCCTTCTTGGCCACCTGAGCACACTGCTGGCTCATATTCAGCCGACTATCCACCATCACTCCCAGGTCCTTCTCTGCCTGGCAGCTCTCCAACCATTCCTCTCCCAGCCTATAGCTCTGCTTGGGGTTATTGCGCCCCAGGTGCAGGACCCGGCACTTGGCCTTGTTAAACTTCATGCAGTTGACCTCAGCCCATCGGTGCAGCCTATCCAGATCCTCCTGCAGAGCTTTCCTACCCTCAAGCAGATCGACACATGCGCATAGCTTGGTGTCATCTGCAAACTTACTGAGGGTGCACTCAATGCCCTCGTCCAGATCATTGATGAAGATATTAAAGAGGACTGGCCCCAGCACCGAGCCCTGGGGGACGCCACTAGTGACTGGCCTCCAACTGGACTTGGCTCCATTCACCATGACTCTTTGGGCCCGGCTATCCAGCCAGTTTCTAACCCAATGAAGCGTGCGCCAGTCCAAGCCTAGGGCAGTCAGTTTCTTGAGGAGAATGCTGTGGGAGATGGTGTCAAAAGCCTTGCTGAAGTCAAGGTAGACCACATCCACAGCCTTTCCCTCATCCACCCAGCGCGTCACTTTGTCATAGAAGGAGATCAGGTTCGTCAAGCAGGACCTGCCTTTCATAAACCCATGCTGTTGTCTTAATTTATCTAGCTATTGCAATTTAATCACCATTAAATGGGGATCATCATTTAATTAAAGTTGAGACTAATAAGTGGTTTGGTTTCAGTTGTTGTTTGTATGAAAGATGTTGTTTTTCATGGAAAAAGCACAAAATCTTTTATGAGATAAAGAAAGCAGTTACAACATTGCCTTAGGAACATTTCCTTCCAATTAAACCATTCTCAAAACTATGAAAACACATTATTATGTTAAACAGAAGGTTAGAATTCTTCCCTGCACTCCACCCCCATCATACACAAAGGGACAGAAACAGGGAGAAAGAGAAACAGCAATGTTTGGCATTGAATTTATTCTCGGGAATCTTCCCACTCCATCACAACTTTTAACATATCTTAGTGCTCACTAGGTAACACTGCAGGTGCTGGGGAAAAGGTTTGTGGGCTGCAGAAGTTTTCATAAAGGCTATCAGAGAGAGAGAAAGCTGGCACACAGTTTTGCCTTAGTTTAGTGCTGGAAAACTCCAGATAAGTTCCAGGTTCCAAAACAGAGATATCATGAATCCCAACGTTTTTTTTTTTCTGAGCAAAATATGTGCTTTACTGGAGCTTATGAACTAGATGAGTCCTTACAGAGTTTCATAATTGTTTTCTCTTTTCTTTCTCCATCTCCTTTTCCTTTTTCTAATCTGAAGGTACCCAATGGTAGAATGAGATTTTGAAAACCCACCCATCTATGTGTTGATTTCTTTGTAAACTTTGCATCATTAAGAGACCCTGAATTTTATTTTCTTAGAAGTTACTTAGAATAGATGATTGGAGGATGGGGAGAAAAAAAGACAGGACTAAGATGAAAATGCATAGTCTACACCAGCTGTTCCTTGTGATTACCAAATATGATTTTTTTAAGGTTTTAAGGATACAATCACTGTGAGAGAAAACAAGCATAAAATTCTCTGTCTGAAGAAAACTGCAAAGCAGTCTCATGGTGATTATTTTGTAAAGTCACATTAAGTACAGATTTGCATTAAAAATGTAAAAATGAATTCAAGTTAGAAAGCAGAGTACTGTGGATTATAAAAGAGAAACAATTGAAGGTAAGGGAATATTCAGAACTTCCATATAACATTTTATAGGCATCCTCAAAGGTAAAATACCATCCTGTATCTGAAAGCAGATGAAGATTTGATAGGTCTGTATAACTGACACTCTTTTTTTAAATATATATCAGATGGAATAATATCGAAGCACAAGAAAAGGAATGTTTTGTATCATTCACAGAAGAAATTGATACCTAACTCTTGATAATTCCAACAGCTTGTTGTGCAATCCACTCTAGCCTTTGCCTGTCTAATTTTGTGTTTTGATTATGGTTTGTTTGCTTTTCTTACTATTCAGTTACTTACAAGTTTTATTAAAATTATAAGAATTAGAAATTAGGTATATTCTGGAGATAAAATTAAGATACCTGTTGGCTATCTTGTTGGTGAATTGCTAGCTGTTCAAGACCTGGATTTCCTCATTTTGTATGATTGGCATCTGGGACATATTATCAGACCTAGAATGTTACGCAAACAACTGTAATACCTTCTATCAATTGTTTGACCAAAATTAAAGGTATAATCAGAAAGATATGGGCTTCTCTGCAACATCCATGCAATTTAAGGATTTTGTGAACTCTGTGTTTCCTACTCAGCTGCTTATGAGGTATGACTAGAGGGAATGGCCTCTAGTCCATTTAATGATAATGATACCAGATAATTTTGGAAGTCTTTTCCAACCCTAATAATTCTATAATTCTATGATTTTCAATATCGCTGTTTTTCCTAACTGCAGTTTTTGGGGAGCCTTTCTATTTCTGTACAAGATATGAGGGTACAGTGTCATCAAATGAGAAGTTACTCAGAGTATCACAGACACTTCTAACTTATCACAAGGGTTCTGACTTTCCTTCTTTATTCAACTTAGTTCATAGAATCATAGAATACCCTGAATTGGAAGGGGCCCATAAGGATCATCAAGTACAACACCTGGGTCCCCGAAGGTTCACCCAAAAAATCAAACCATGTGCCTTTAGTGAAGTGTCCAAATGCTTCTTGAACTCCAGCAGGCTTGGTGCTGTCATACTTAATATGCATACAACCATAAGCAGAGGGTATAAGAGGGCATAATGACAGGATTCCCCCTCTCTTTTTATTTCAAAGTATAACTTTACATGATTCAGCATGTCAGGAAGATTTTCTGTTTCATTAGAACTGGTTGATAAAGGGTTTTTTTTCCCTAAGTTTCCCCTTGACCTGAAAAATAAGCCATTGGAAAGCTTTTATTATTTTCTACTTAAAAGAAAGAGACAAATTTGTATATCAACATGAAGCGTTTCAGTCAAGATAAAGTAACAAAAATAATTTCAAAACAAAATGATTTCTCTTCAGAAGGTGTCAAAACACTTCAGTAACAGTTTTCAAAATTCACTCAGTTTTTCTACTGCCACTATTTTTCTGTTGAAACATAAATTGCAGATAGGTTTGGATCATCTACAACTCCAGTTTGGGAATTTTATTTTCTGTTTAAAATAGTATTTGGGAGAGGTTTTTATTTATCCAAACTGGATTTTAACTACTTTCATGCAAGGCGAATTTTATGATTCAGTGTGTTTTCCTCCCCTAAAAACAAAACAAAACAAAAACTTTTTTGACTCTTCCCCTGTGTTGCAGGAGCATTCCAAATCTTCTGAAGAGGTTGTTATACAATATGGTTACTGAGGATAGCATACGTTCAGGGAATTATGGTATTACAGAATATTTTACCAGAGAGTTTTATAGCAAAGGAACATTGAAATTTGACTGTATAAACATTTGTATATATGCTTACCTAGCACATCGGTAGCCCGAGTAAAGCCAGCTTCTCAGTATATTAAGAAAAGCCTAACTGAACACCCAAACACATCATACATCTCATCAAATAAATGTGTGTAAAGATTTTTCTACAGCAGCACTTTAGTAGTCCCACACCAGAGGATTTTATTTTTATTTTTCTTTATTGTAGTGGTGAAATTACAATGAAATTAAGAGCTTTCCATGCTTGTGTGTTCTAATAGAATTCATAATATGTTTAATAGTGGAGTATGAAAGCCCATAATCCATTAAATTTAACCTGTAAAATCTCCTCCTTTTAAAAAAAAAAAAAAAAAAAAAAAAAAAAGAGAGGACAGAACATTAAGGTTAAGAGGAAAATAAAATGAAAAATAGAATACTAGAATATGGTCAATCAGAGACAAAAAAAAAAAAAAAAAAAAAAAAGCTATAAACAGGGGCAAGGAATATAGTAAAATAGATTGGCAAGTACCTGTAAAACTGCTGCCTACGCAGTACATGGCAAATTACAAGTCATGGTCTATAGACAAAGCATTTGAAACAGCTGAGTTATCAAAAGGACTTAGTCCAAGGCTTGAAAAAGCCATTTTGTCATTGTATGACAAGAAAAAAAAGAAATGTTTGCAGAGAACTGCAAATGAAAATCATCAAAATACACAAACATCAAGTCTGCGTTGGGATAGAAACTACTCAGGAGGTGCAGGGATGAGCATTGCAGAAAGAAATGTTACCATTTAAAGTGAAAATTTAGGGATAATGTGTCTTCAGACAAACTATACACAACCTATACACATCAGATGTCATATCATATTATGTATGCAATTCAAACACTACATGGAAGTCCTTCTGTGATAAGACACTAGTACTTCCAGAGAGACTGTTGAAAGGGAAACATCTCAAAGCTCCTTAAGTGTTCAACCTTAAAACATGAAATAGAGATTTTTGTTATAGAACACATGATTTTGAATATTAAGAAGAGGATGCATAACAATACCAGTAAATAGATGTGTGTGGAATGAGTCTCAGCCATCTGGGGCCAACTGATGCAGAATGGCCTGTGTCCTTAGAATTAAATGCTCTTATTTTCCAGACCACAGCAACTGAATGAAAATGCTTATTAGGCATTACTCCTGAGCTGTTTTTAGAAACTGTTTGGGAGGATGCTTTTTGTCCTTTGCCAAAACTATTTCATGGGCAGTTCTTGCTGTTCAAGTATATGTGCAATCACATGGCAGTAATCCTGTCAAGATTAATTTTATTAATTTAAACACACAAATAGATTGCCAGAAACTGTGTTGTAAAGACAAAGCTCTAACACATATTACATCAAAAATCTCTATCATCATACAAGCACTGTTAAGCTCCATGCACATTAGTCCCTTTAGCATTTAATTTTCACATCATGTTTTTTCCATATCTGACAAAAAGGGACTTCTCTGCAATGCAGTAGGAAACAGAAAAGGATTATACCCTTTTAGACAACTACACAATACATTTGCCAAGCCTCATGACTTTTCTCTGAGTGGCTTTACAGAGCCACTGCTGGTGAGCTTATCACAGTGGCTTGCAAACTCTTTAGCAGCCACCTCCTTCCAGTTCAGATCCTTCAACAGTTACTGGACAAGCTGACAGTCTCAGCTAGAGAGTGCTGATTTGCTTCAAATCTTTCAGTAGCTAGATGAGTTATGGAAAATATGCTCTAGTATTATAAAGTGATTATATAGCTACTGTTTCAGAATGTTTCAGATTGCTGCAAACACGGACAAAAACATTGTTCAGATAAAAAAATAAATCCTTTTATCGTTGTTATAGTATTTGAAAAGTAAAGGTGTAGGTTCTTCTCCTTCATCTCTTGTATAATCTCCCTCAAGAATTCAGCTGTTATAATAACAATTGTAAAAAAAAAAAAAAAAAAAAAAAAGGCTTATCTATTTACTTACTGTCTGCAACCCATCTTGAAATTTTCCCACTACTCCCACTTCATGGTGCATCAAAATTCTTTTTACAGCCTCTAAGCTCCATTTTTTTTATTTTTTTTTTTCTCTATCCTTGTCAGGTCAATGTTCTTTAGATTGAATTTCCTTTAGATTGAATTTTCAAACCTCTGCAGAGTCATCAGTTCTTGATTATCTTCCCTTGCAGTACTATTGAACATAAGCCTTGAATCCATGTCTTATTAGGAACTATAAAGATTCAAGAAATCATCCAGCAGTATATGCTAGAGGTTGTATAGCTCTCAGAAAGCTTGTCTTTGATCACTAAGCAATCGTAAATTTTATTTATGTTGTCTTTCACCTCAGGCACAATAAGGGTGGAGTTAAATGCTAATGATGACTGAGACAACCATGTCCAGTAACCATGGCCAGAGGCTGTTGCTACTGCAAACGGGCAGGAGTGAGAATTGATTTAGTGGTATCTGTTTATCGGCATTTGTATATGGGAAAAAAATAAATATATATATTATATACAATTGCGAAATCAACAGAAATGAAAAGATGCAAAACATTGACAATTGTGTTGTTGAGAATAATTCAGGAGAAACGAAAACTTTCATTGAAGGAGGCTGTCATGTTTGGACTAACAGAGAAGCTGCTTCTTGAAATTTAATGTTACTGCTCTGGAAAACAGAAACTTTAGAGGTTTCCTTTGTATTGGAAAAATACCCTGTAGAAGGGAAAAAAAAAAAAAAAAACAACTTGCATGGCCCTGAATATTACCAACAATGCTACATAAAAATTCACTCAGCGCCTTTAAACAGTATTTTATTCAGGTAATATAAGTATCTACTCTACCTTAAAATATTACCTTGTGTTTTAGTAAAGCCATTGTCATTGATAAGCAGATTTTTAATCAAGGAAATAAGGCATAGTTAATTATGTGCATGACTTGTGCTTCAAATTACTCTTATTAGCTGTGTTCATCACCTTCCAGCCTGCAAACTAGGTGTGACATGGCAGTTCTTTCTTTAACTGCTGCTTACAGAGATTACAGCCAGAACCAGATTTAATCTAATTAGCAAACAGTGTCCTCATGTGAAAAGTGAAAAACTGCTGACAGTTGCAATGACTGCCATTAGTGCTTTTCAGTTAGGAGATTCTACGATTATGAAGTTTGACATCCTTTGAGTTACATTGATAGCCTGAAGATACACTGCAAAAAAACATTACAGATGTAAACAAGGTCTATTGAAAAGAAAAAAAAAAAAAAAAAAAAAAAAACAGTGAATGATACAGTCACTACCATAGAAATGTTACAAAGTTTGAAAAGTTTGAAACAGCAGTAAATGCAGATGTGGGATCATAAAATGTCTCCTTTAAAGTAGTATTTTTTTCTTTCCTAAATTATTTGCTAGAGATGTATTTTTTTTATGAAATATATAAATTGCAACACAGCAAACACAATTTATTTCCATTAAGTCATTTAGTTACTTGGCCAGAAAAAGAATTCCTCAGTATGGGGCATCAGATTCTACTTTTCTTGGAAGAGAAACCTCCAGAAACGCAAGTTTTGGAATGTACTTTGTGGGACATTCCATAAACCCTCAATGCTTTTTCACACTCATGAAAATCTGTGGAAAAAAAAAAAAAAAAAAAAAAGAAAAAAAAAAAAAAAGATGGACAGCTTTAGTCTTCGTGGGAAATTCTCTAAGCTTAAACTGCTGCAGGTGGCCTCTATGATTATAAAATAAAGCCTACCATCCATTTTCCATGGTTCAGTGAACATTTTTTTCAGGTTGTTTTATCCAAGTGTTATAAATGAAGTCTCAATTCAATCTGAATTTAATAATATTTATAAAATAATATTTATAAAAAGTATAAATATTATTATAAATATATAAAAAGTATAAATTGCTCGCCAGTGTGGGAATAGAAATGTTGTTTTTGCAGAGTTACATTGTTTAGAAGGAGGGAATGTGGTACTGAGATATGCTTACAGTGATAAGAAAGTTTAGCAGGCGACCTTGTAAAATGCAGACAATCAGACTCCTTAGGACAATTAGGTGAAAATCACAGTGTCAAGTCAAGTCAGATAAGTGAAGAAACATTACCACTTCAAGCAGTAAAAATGTCAAAAGAAATTTGAAATTTAACAGGCCGGCAACTGAAGGCCATGCATTGTTTGTGAAGCATCAGATAGATTGTGAATCTGGATTACCCACTCAGTGGGGAAACAGGGGAGGGTCCTGCCATCAAAAGGTATATAAACTGTGTTTTGGAACTAGTAGATGCGCTCTCTCCTGCTTGTGGGGCGCCCGCCATTGCAATCGCGAATAAATTACTACTTCACTGAGATCCTCGCCTGAGCCTAAGTTATTGGCTACGGAGTGTTTCTCACACCAGGTGCCAAGCAATTGCACTGCAACCTTGTCGTTTTTAGTTTCAGAGTCCCACACCTTGACCTCAATTTGGTCCCATGTTTCAGGATCACAAACTGTCCGATTGTTAAGGAGAATAAGCTGTAAGTTTACCAGGACAGTCTTTGTTTCTAAGGACGTATATATGCACAACTGCACATATAATGCACATACTGTTTACCAGCGAAGGGCAGTTGTGTGCGCGGGTCTGTTTCTCTCAGCTCGAGCTTTTTCCCAGCTCCGGTGTTCCCATTTCCAGCGACTTTCAGTACGAGCTTCTCTTAGCGGTTTGCTGAGTTTGGCCGAACCTATCTTCATGAGGCAATCAATGTGCTTGTTCCCGTCCTGGTCTCCATTCCGCTAGCCTGTTCCTTTTCATTCCTTCTTTCTGCTCCTTTATTGATGACATCACTTCATCACATCGTGTTGCCTTCTTTTTTTTTTAAGCTGAGGACAGGCTCCCCTCTTATACCCTTCACCCCATAGTAGTTCTTTTCAAAACAACTTTTCATTGGTCAAACAACTTTACCTATAACAGCAATAGCAAACACCCAGAAACTTCCATGCCTTAACGGCTGGAGAACAAGAAACTCCAGACTGCATAGAGTCTCCTGAATCACCCTTCTTTGTTCCCTCTAAACTCTTTTATATTCCTGATGGCCTCATCGTTAAGAGTCTAATGTTACCTCAACCATGGGGCTTTCCGACCTTCATGGCCACAGTCCCACATCTCCCCCTTCTTTATTAATATCAACCATTTTCTCGACACAAATTACTACTTCATATATAACACAAGACAATTAATTAATTATTTTTTCCCGTTTGCCTTTTTTTTTTCCTTTTCCCTTTTTCCATTTTATATATCTCATGTTTCGTCTTTAGCTGTGACTGTTCCTATAGTTAAGAAATCCAAAGTTAAGAAGTATTCCATTGTTTTGGTGGATTCCACTGTTTCAATATTTTGAAGATTACTGGTAATTACATAAGCTATTGTAAAACTACATGGTTATTAGCCTTGCATATTGGGAAAATAAATGCTTTTGTGTGGTGATATGATGTTAGAAGGTATTCCATTTAGCTACATTTTAGTAAAGAAGAAACAAAGACTTTGAGTAATGAAAAGTCAACTGTGCAAGTCCTTGTGTACACCATTGTCATTTTCAAGAGCAATGGCCATTGGACTAACTGTCATTGGAAGTATGAAATTGCAGGCTGATCTATCTGGATAGTCTCACTTGTAATGTTGAACTAACACTTTCCACAAAAATAACCCAGGACACTGATGTATGAATGGATTAAGACAATTCTGAATGTCCTCTTTCTTATCCAAATCAGTTGCTCTGAATGAGAAAATACTTTGAAAATCAGAAGAATGTTTAAACTAGTTAATGAAACATGCTGTTAGGTAAGTCAGCAGTTAAATATCTACCACAGAACTACTAATGGGAGGCCTGGTCCATCTTTATCTCCCTTACACACACCTTCATTTGCACTTCATGTAATCCTACATCTCATGATGTACCTGACTACATGACCCTGCACCTTCTTCACCCTTACATCTTAATCCATATATTATATATTATATTAGTTATATCTGGTTATAACTATTTTAATGCATTAATTCAAAATTAGAGCCATCTTACATGACATCCATACTGAAAATTATCTGTATTCAGCAGAAAAAGAAGACAAACCATCTGCCCTAGAATTCACCACAAGGACACTTCACAGACCCATGAAATTATTAGAACTGAGAAAACTGTTTGCAATTTCAGTCAATAATAATGGAATAAAATTAAGGAGATGAAGATAAATAAATAGGGGAGAAGTATATTATTTACATTACTATTTCACTCAGAATATTTCTCTACATTTAGGTTCTTTTTTATTGTATGATTATTTGTTCGACTATTTAAAAACATAAAGTTTGCTGATGGTATACCCACTTCATGAATTTAGCACATTTTCATAAATATATATTGTCAGGGCCAGCCCATTGGCAACCAGGGCCTACCTGTAAAACAGCAAGGTTATTTTTGAAGTGATGAAGAAGACGGCAAGCTGGAAGATTACAATGTTGTATTTGGCTAAGTCCAGCTGAGTCCATACTGCTAAGTTCAGACTGCATAATCAATCTTTCAAGGTAAATAAAGGAACAGGTCAAGGGAGAGGAAGAGGAATTCCTTATAAGCAATTTTCTCTAGCCTGCTTCATTTGTAGCCTGCGGACATATAGGCCAGATTTTCAGTACATTAGCATTTACATGGAAATATCCTCCAGGAAAGCAATCCTTCAGAAGCCTACAGCAGGCGTAGAGATCCCCATTTCTTTTCTTATCTACCCTGTGGCCTCTACAAACAAGGTTTCAGGATTTTATGAATGCCATTTTCAATATTGGCCTAAGCAAATTGCATTGAAATGATTAAGAAAGAGCTGCACCTCAGGGCTATGTACAGCTGGTGACATTCATAACAGCTTGCACAGAGCCTAAGGTTGTAGGAGGGACTGGGCTGGCACATACTAGTTTAAGGATGTGAAGGCTATGGCATTATTTGTACCAGTTCAGCTCTGTTCAGTAAATGAAGACGCATCTACCATTCATTCTGTTGCCCTCCATGACTCCTTGCTATGGAATAAAGACTGTTTATACTGCATCTTTTCTCCTGTTCGTGCTTACTTCAAATCTCTATGAATGACAGTAATGGGAACTAATGTTTTTATTCTCTCAGCATTTCTAGTGCATGTAGACATTTAAAATTGCAGAACAGAAATGTATTAAATTTGATGCTTACAAAAACTCTACAGGTACGTTTTGAAATCTTAGGCAGAAGTCCCAGAGTTCAAATTATGGAATAACCTTCCTGTTAAAAGATATAATTGTAATTAAATGGTTTTGCTATTGCTTTGTGTCTCTTTGCACAAATTTGCATTTACAATGAAAATTAAAAAATAAAAAATTGGTGATGTCAAGTTCTTCTTTATCAATTGTTCCTCTCTTCCTCATTACTGCTGTTTCCCATCTTGTTCACAAACTGTAAATTCTTTAGGATCTTACCTATTTTTTTAATCTGTATACATTTAACACAATGATTGTTGTTAAATTTCAGGTGACACATTGTCACCTGAAACCAAAAGGTTTCATTGCAGCACAAATATTTCACTGTAAAAGCTAATGGAATCAAATGAATGCTCTTCAAAACTCTAGGGACTTACCAAGAAAGAAATATTTTTTATTAAAATACATGTAGAAGGACAAAAATAAATCTGTGGGTACAGAGTGATTTATTATGACTTTCCTTTGTAGTTGAAAAACAAATAATTATGCAGTTTATTTTCAGACCTAATTTTTTCATTTAGAGTGAAATTTTTTTATTGAGAAGGGAAACAGTTACAGGGGTAAATAGCAAGGCTAAGAAGTTTGGAGACCTGAACTCAGCAAGTACTCACTTTACTGATAACTAGACAAAAAAAAAAAAAAAAAAAAAAAAAAAAAAAAAAATTAATTGAAAGAGTACTAAGGAAAATAGGAAAACAGTCAAAATTAAAGAATTCTAGAGTTGATTTGTTTGCAAAATTTTAGCTGATATGCTCATTCATCTCTTCATCTGCTGCAAGCAGGATCTGTTACACTACAAAAACTGTTATTACCTAAAATGACTCCAGTCTCACCTGGCAATTTCATTTTCAAGATTTCTGTGATCTCTCTCACAGCAACATCCTTATACACCAAATGCATCTACTTTGTGCAAATATCAGGTGCAAATATTATTTCTGTTTTAACTTGAAGAATTGTGGCCTGGGGAGAATGAAGCCAGCCTTTTCAGAAAGTTTTTCTGTTGTGTATATAACAACATAACACAATTAGCCTTTCAGAAGCACTGTATCATCAAAAGGAATGTTCCAGTCATTTTAATTCCAAGTGTGAGTTTTTATTTCTAGTCTACATCAGGACCCAGACCACATATGAGTCAAAAATAAACACTTAGTTACTGCTGAATAGGTTTTAAATCTTACAGAGTGTAGGTGCCAGAAAAAATAAAGAATTTTCCATTATATAAAATTGTGCAAATTATGTTTTATTAAAACTGTGAGTCAGGCTTAGAATTTACAGAGCCACCATCCAATCACCAAGAGAATGAAACCAGAAGTGATCAGCCATTGACCTCTGGGTGGACCAGACTCCATCTCAGTTTCTTGCTCTTCTCCACCCCTTTGTATATTTTTACAGTGTAGTCACCAAAAGGACAGGAGAAACAGTTCTGCTGTTTAAGGGGTACTTGTTTATGGGTTTAATACCGTATTTCTAGTGAAATGTTATGCCCAGTGTTCTAGTTGGCTGTGTAACATGGGAGCCAGGAGTCTATTCTACAAAATTTGGGAAGAGGAAAAAAACATCCCTTAAATTTATGAGCAGTCTTGTGGCAATTTTCTTTCATTGAACATCAATGCTATTTAATAGGTCTTTAAGTTTTAGTGCTTTACTTAGGAGCATTTTACAGGATAAAACCATGAAAATAAAGTTGCCTGTCAGATTAGACTAGAATTAGATCAAGTTTGATTAATTTTGGTGGATTTGACTTTTGCTTCTCATACTAGGAATATTAGGGAAATTCTCACACATGGAGTTAACATTTTTTATGGTTTAAGCTGAGGAGTCTTGTTTAAGCTGAAGGTTGTATTCTCAAACCTTATCTGGCAAAACAATGTGATCAAAAGATGTAGAAGGTATATTTTTTTATTAAACAATGCATCTGACTTGTAGGTCGTTGGAAAATATCCTACAGTACAATTACAGCAGTTAATTTCATGGGGTTAAAATCAGTGCAATTTATATTTTTGACCTTTATACATTTGCGATTTTATTAGACAGAGTCATATGGACCTTATATTAGCTAAGTCTATGTTATCAGAACAGCCAAACACTTCAAATATTTGTATCCAGTTAACTGAAAACAAATATCTACTTCTAAAAAAAAAAGGCAATCAACCCTTACAATCTTACCCAAGCAAGTGTTCTGTGTGCTACTACTCTTCTTATACTTTCAATGATTTACTCCATCACATTTGCCAAAATCTTTAATATAGTCTATCGTATTCACAAATGAAAATGAAAAGATTAGGACAAACTCTCTACAATGAAAGGCTGAACTAAATCTTTTGTTGGCAGAAGCTGGTCATCATATATCATGTATCTCATCATATGCAGGAAGTTCCTCCCTACTTCTGGATATGTGTTACAAACTACCAGCTTTCTATGCCTTCTGTATGATCTGTTTTTCAGATTATCACTCTAGCTTTCTCTCTTTGATCTTCTAAATAAAAGTGTTTAAACAGCTTTTACAGAGTTCTTCATCAGAGTTCATTAACTAGTAGAAAAAAACGTACTCTATTTGTCAACCTTTTGAAAAACTCATTTGACGGAATAAAGAACATCTCAACATTTCAATGATTAATTATGACTGAAAAAGAACTTTGATTGGTTTCACTTAGTATTTGAAAAGCTGAAATATTTATATGTACGTTCTTCCAATCTTTTTGGATATCTACTTAAAAGAAAATGTTCCAAATAAATCATCAAGTTACATTACATTCAGCAATGATCATTTTCCTATTAACAAGTTTCAAGTTTCAAGTCAACAGAAATTTCATTGATATTTTTCAATGCTGATTTTGAGGTGGAAGTGGAGGTTATTCTTAAAGGAGTACTATTGAAACTAGCACCAAAAAAAAAAAAAAAAAAAAAAAAAAAAAGTTAAATACTGCTTTAAATACTGCTTAATGACAAGTGAAATTTGCACTTGTGTTTCAGACATTTCATGGAAATTGAACCATCTCCAAAACCTGCAATTCATTCCCAATCATACATGTACATTGTTCTTCAATAATGTAATAACAATTATATAAGGACTTCATCCAACTGTATTTTCCCTTTCTTTAGTCTTGTTTGCAACTCTATGTTTCAGCCAAGGATTCAGTCCAGCTGTGACACTGGTATTTAGACAGAGGAGTAGAGTAGATAGAAAAAACAGCTAATACAAGCCCTTTACCTCATCTCATCCACCCCCCCCTTACCCCCCCCATCCCCCCTGCTCTCATGTTCCTTTTTTTTTTTTTTTTTTCCTTTAAAAAGATAGTTCTTTAGCAAATCATCTGTCTTTCCCAATATACCACAGACAGAATTCCAGAACTTATTGCATTTTTTTGACCATTTGTTATGCTAGTCTATTTTCAAAAGTTGCAATGTTTAACACATTTTTGACATTTCCTCAAGGACATACAGTCTATCTCACAAAAACAAGGTAGTGAATCCCATAAACTTAATGACTGCTTAATTTTTAAGAAATGTGATTGACTTCCACTAAGTGCATACAGCTTTCAGTTTCAGGTCAAAAACATCCAAATCAATATTGCAAGAACTTCCTTTTAAGCCTATAATCAATGCTTGCCAATGCTGAATGAACATCAATTATTAACAATGGATGTGGTTTAGGTTATTTTACTTATGTCTGCTTTTAGCATATTATAAAGGATTGTTCCTGCTAAGTGCATCCATTACAGAGGTATCACAGCTCAGAGTATAACAAAAAGAGTCAAAATTACTGACAAGTAATGTTTACTAGTCACATCCAACCCTGTCTGGGTTCTAAATTTTTACCTAAGTCTCTAGACCTTCTATTAAGTCTGCATATCCTGGTTGTTGAGTGCATGTTCCACAGGAGAAAGTGAAGAAGCCTTATACATGTATATGAACAGATCACAAAAGAAATACCAGGATCCTAAGACATAAGTAAAGCATCACTGCTTTGTTTCCACAGTGACTACAGCTACACTATCTCTGTAGTCTGCTTTCCGATTTTGAACATTTCCATTACCTTTCTGTGCCATGACATCAGGAACTTTTGGTGGTTAATCTATTTGATAGAGGTCCCTTAATACTTCAGCATGGGTCATACTGCATATCTGGGTCAATCAGAAAGGCTTTCAAATATGTAATATAAGCTTTTTTCTGTAGACAAAGGGGAGAGAGAGACTCAAAAAGCAATTCACCCCACTTATGTTAGTCAGTCACATTAGCACAGTATAAATTATCCCTGCAAATTTCCACTTTCTCCCTTATTTGTAAAGAGAAATTACAAAATCTGTACTATAAAAGAACAGGCAAGCTCCACGACTGTTAAAGCTGTGAGCCAAATATCCTTTGGTGCTAGAAGAATTAAGAATTTGATATACCAATGGGAAATAAAATAATTTATTAATATTGAAAATTCTTTCATAAATATTAAAGCTGAAAATCAGCCTTAGCCTTTTAGTTTTAAAACACAGACTGACCTAGCCCAGTTTCCAGTTTGCCTTCTTGACACAGTCTGTCCCATCATCCTGTTTACAATTTCCCTTCCTTTTTACCCTCCAACTCTTAAATTCCAGTTTTCAGTATTCTGAGCATTCTATGTTTTTTCTTTTGGCTTCATTCTGTTTGAACATTCTTCTGTCAAACATTGGTTGGGCATTGGCAAATCAATCAATGAAAGTGCAGGACATTAAAATTGCTTGTCTCCAGTTCAGTGACCTAGCTGTAGATCCAAACCCAATACAATGTTGAAATGTAGTTGCAGAAAATTCTGTCCAATATTTTTTTTCTTTGGGTTTATCTGTGTTCAGGAAGACAGTGAGGGAGATTTTAATGGTGGGAGACAGAAGCTATATTACTAATAAAAATAATCCATTGCAAAACTTTGGTCCCTAATTAAAAAAAAATATATTGAAAATGCATCGAGGAGAAGTTTACCCAAAAGTTAATATATGCTGATTAATGTTTTGAATACATTTGCATCATTTTACTTGTAATAGTGAAAGATCAGGCTAAGATAGTTATTCCAAATGGAAAATAAGCTTATTAAATAACTTATTTTGATGAACAGTATAGTCAGATCTCAAAGTTGGTTACTGAGAATAGATGTTGAATGTCTGTAATGAAACAGGACAAAATATTTAATGAAAAACAGAGATATAGAAGAATAACAAAATAATCAACAAAACCCAACTTTCAATGTAATTGCAATAACTTTGGGTTTGATATGAATAACTGACAGTCAGAAGGCACAGATACTGAATAATTTTCCTGGAAAATCCCAACTGCCTAAGAGGTGTGACATTATCTCTACATGGCATAATCAGTAGACATGATGCCTCAACTGGTTGCAGCCAGGGTAATTTCTTCCTGCGGAACGCCTTCTTAGGACAGCACTGGGCTCTTATTCAGCCATACACACTGACCATAGAGGCCCACAAATGTCACAAATGGTGGCAGTTCCTTTTAAGAGTTTTTCTTGTCTCTGTCTGACAAGCTATGATTTAAAAGAAATGGTGATCAGTAAACTGTGGAGACAGATGATGTAATCAATGACATAAATGTCTATAAAATTATCATACATGGCTTAAATAAGAAGAAAATTAAAAATAATAATAATAATTAAAAAAAAAAAAAAAAAGATCCTAACTCCACTACCACAATCCTTGACCATGTGCCTTGGTCTCTACTCCTCTTCTGAGGTACAGGTGCAAGCCTGTACCTCTTCTGAGGTGCAAGCCTGATGGCTACACAGAGACATGGTTCCTCTCTCCAGGGTCACTAAAGCTCCAAATTAGCTGTAGTCCTATATTACTCTGGCACATGCAATCTAGCACATACTCGTACACATTCAGCTCTTGCATTTACACAGGGCATATACAAACAAGAAGAGTTTTAGAGCAGACATTTCACCCTCCCTGTTAATGTCAGGGGTGCTGCCACACCTGTAGGTAATGGCAGTCTTTAGAGAGCTCAAGGCTCTCCAAAGGCAGACTTATTCTTCTCAAAATAAGTTTAAGCATTAGCACATGTACTGTTTTGCTTTATATGGCAATTCCGGAAAAACTGCTGTGGTCATATTATTAGAAATAGCAGTTTTTACATAGTGTGAGTTTTTATAAATATACTTTTTTATTTATTGATATATTAGTTAATACACAGAATATTTCTTTCCAAGTTGACTTTCTACAACTCAATTTATTATTTTTTCTTGATAGGCTACTATAAACTACGTCTAAATATATTCTTCTCAACAGGCATACCAGTGGTATTCTAACTCCAAATGTGAAATATAAAAGCACCATCGTTTTTGTTTGTTTGCTTTCCAATAAACATTTGACATATTGCTTTTAACTTCATCCGTTTAATGTTCTTCTGTCAGAACTGGCTTTTCATTGCTTCCATTTAAGAATATCTGCAACACTTCTGTGTTCCATGTCTCCTACTCCTGAAACAAAACATGATTTATTTCTATCTGAAGAGTAGAAATGTCAGATGCTATTGCAGTGATATAAGACATATAAAGTCCTTAAGATACAAGTAGTTCAATGTAGAAAAATGATAATAAGTAGCACTGAAAAATACTGTTAATTCAGATTAACTTAAAAAAAAAAAAAAGCATAATATATTTAATTTGCCAGGATACATCAACACATAAACTACAGAATTCAGATGAAATTAGGTCAGATTGGAATAGCAACACTTCTTTTAGAAGACATTATATGCATTTATGTCTAAATTGTCTTTTAACACTAGTTTTTGTTATTATGAAGAAAAATTGAAAATGTGAAGTAATAAGCAATCATTGTAAGACACAGTAAAAATAAATAAATAAAAATAAAAAAGGAAGAAGAGAACTCCATTAATTTCTTACTCTTTGAACAAAATACTTTGACTGTCATTTCCTCTTCTCCTGTATTTTTCTGAAACAAGTGACATGATCATATGGAATTTGAGTTCCAGCTAAGAGTAGATCCATAGAGACAAAAAAAAATATTCAAGCTCTTGATGAACAATAGCCATGAGTGCTTTGGAAGTGAACTTTGTGGGCCTCTAGTGCAGACCAGCTTACAGCTCACAGCTTACAGCTCACAGCTTACAGCTCACTGCTTACAGCTCAGCAAAGCTGTGTGTTTCTAGCTGTCTGCTGCACCCAATATGGGACCTTCCTGTGAAGGAGTTTACATTATTTGGCTGGCCTGTTAGATGTTATGTCCATAAAAGTTTATACAATTTATGTCAGTAGATAGCTACTGAGTAGTCATTATGTTGGATGAGTTTACATGTAAACTAAACTCTGGGAGACTCAACCCATCTCCCAAGCCATGCATCCAGATAGTCTGAATGTTAGGAGAGCTTGAACTGAACTTGAAATATGGGCACAACAAAGATCTTCACTCTGGATATCACTCATTCACCAAAAAGTAATGGAAATTATGTTTTCTGTATAGTTTGATGTGTGGATTACATGACTATGTTTTTAATGTCTACCTCTCCTCCTTTGCTAAGGACTATCTATACACTCAAGACAAGGAGACTCTGATTTTGTTTTCAAGTTTTTCTCCATGTTGTACAGATTAGGAATGCTTTTTAGAGCAATATATCAGAGGCCATAAACATCAATGATATATGGCAACCTGTTAGAGTAGGAGCTAAGTACTAAGATACCAAGATTCATTTGGTTATCTGCAACTAGGTTCGAGGAGTTCACTTGGTCATATTTTTTAACATTTTTAAATTTACTTGGTGAATTTAATACATCAGCTCATCCTAGTTCAGTATGTAGGGGACACTGAGATAACAACAGATTTTAATTCTGCATTTGGGCTACTCTACTAGCACCTCATCCACTTTAAGAACCAAAAAATTATATTGTTCCAGCATTTCTCTTCAGACTCACCATGTTGCTATATGAGGTACATACATGTATGTATGTGAGTACAACTTAGAAAAAAAAAAAAAAAAAAAAAAACAGAAAAAAAAGTAAAACCACAAACTACCCTAGAATATTTCACATTAATGATTTATTAAAGAGAAGAAAGAATTAAGTATAGGTATTAAATGCACAAGACAAATACAACAGAGACCAGTCTTTTGTGGCAGTCCTATTGAGAAATTCACAACTTTTAAAGAGTAGATTTTAAGTAAATGTAAATATAAATATTCCCCAACTAAAGAAAGGAATGAAATTTTAAATACTATCAATGGGATAAAACAAAGGAAAGGAAAGTGAAGCTGATGATCAGGATGATGATACTTTCTGATGTAACTTCAGTGCTAGTCATACCTAAACAAGCTATGATTATATATGAGTCAAAGAACTCCAGAAGTGGCAAGCCTGTCTGAATTTGACAGGAATAATAATAATAACAATAACAATAACAATAACAATAATAATAATAATAATAAAATCCCTTTAAAAAAAATATTGTTTTTCAGACGATGTTATATTTGGTATTCAGATGAAAAAGTATTTGTTTCTTCAACTATTTCATAGTTTTACTCCTGCACACCAGTTGAAACTGGTATTAAGCATATAGATACTGCATTAGAATCACTACTGTTCAGCTCAAGCAAACAGTTGTTTCTTCTTTTACAACTGTAAATTGTGAGATATAAATTATCTGTTTTATGTACACTAGGTTTCTGATCAGGCATCTGTGAAAGAATTTCTGAATTTCTCAGAATTGACCTGAGATAATATAATTGATGGGTTATTTCTGCTTTGCCTGATCCTGAGATGACAATACTAGAGTTAAGATGGAAGCTATTCCGTCACTGCAGTGTAGTCTGATCAGTAAAGTTCACGTACTTTTATTTCTGAATGAAGACAATTTCTGTCACACTGCATATCAATGTAACAAGGTTACAAAGCAGAGGAAGAAAAGTAGGTCCTCCATAGCATAAGTGATGTAAATTTATTGCATTTTATGTTTTTTTAATATATATATGTATATATTAGGACAAAACAGATATGAATTCATCTCCTAGCTTAGTTCATTCAGCTATTGGTATCTTATCCACCTATAGAAAAGCAGTCCTGAAAAATGTTTGAGCTTGATTCTGTAGCTAATGGTCCTCTGCTGACTTGCTGAACTGTCAGAGCTGTGCAGCCTTTCAAGTCTCATTAGTTTTCTCAAGAAGGGAACAATCTAAATGAAAATGTATTGAACTGGGGAAGACTCATTCATTTTTAGACAGGAAAATTCTTAAATAGATAGTCATAGATAGTAGATAATAAATAATAAATAGATAATCAGACCTTACCACAGTAATCTATTGGGAATCCGTAAATAATAATAATAATAATAATAATAATAATAATAATAATAATAATAATAATAATAATAGTAGTAGTAGTAGTAGTAGTAGTAGTTCATTGTGATTTGATGAATCTGTCATTCTGAATCACAAAAAAAAATCAATTCTAACTTCCTTTTTCCCAAATTTCAAAGTAAAATCTCAAGAAAAAAGTCAAAGTCAAAATCTCAAAGTAAAACATAACTACTCATATAGAGAGAGGTATTATATAGGATCAAGAAAATGTCCTTATTGATTCGATTAGAGCTTGACCCAGTGAAAGATTTAAGGCAAACAAGTCAACATGGGACTGGGGTAGAATTTATATGCCTTCTTCACAACAGTGCTAGACTATCTAGGTACCTTCTCACACTATCTTCCTTCCTGAAAATGTTTGTAAATTTCTCATTTGAAGGACAAGCATATTTAGACACATTTTGTATAGGAAGGTATGCACCCATAACTTGCATCAGGTCCACCACAATACTTCATGAGTGCTTGCTTCATACATGTAAGATATCAGAGTAACCCAGTCTAGTAAAACACAGTAAGCACCCATTTCAGATTCATTCAAAGACATTGACAGAAAAAAAGAGGGTGGAGACCATTTCTTGCCATAACGGTTCTATGATAAAAAAAAACATTGCTCAGGAAGGAGAAATGTGAACACTGGAATCTCTCAGTTACCATATTTCAGGAAGGCACTAAAACCCACTAGCATTTTCACCCTGATGAAAAATGAATTTTTACTTCTCTTATTGAAATATGTGCATTATGGAGCCATAGTTGTGGGCTCACAAGAAGCACAACAAATACTGTTAGACTCAATTAGTCAGTTCAGGTAATACTGACCAGTTTTCTGCCATATTTATGCATTTGAAATTAGAATTTTAAAAAGGCAGAGGAAACAAATAAACAACAACAACAACAACAAAACACAGCTAGAATTATGCTGGTTGATCTCAGTCCCTTGTCTATTTGAGTTATCTCAAATAACTGGGAACCACTGGGAGCTAGAAAATTCCTGATGATCTAAGCTATTTTTTGTAATTAACATTGTTCTGCTATGTGGTTTCTCTTGATAAGATTGTGTGGAGATGTTATGCTTATCTCTTATATTGAAAGCATCCAGTCTTCATGCTTTTTTTTTTTTTCTGAGTCTTCTTTTCTAATTTGTCTGCTGAATATATATATATATATATTAATATTATTTTATCTAATTCATGCAATGTAATTAGTGTGTTTCATCAGACTGTATCAGACCTTTTCTCTGGAAAATGTAGTTTTCTGTGCCCTAAACCTAAAAAGTGAAAGCATTTATCAATCTTCTGTACCAATGTGTTTGAATTATTATTATTATTTTTTTTTTCAGGAATTTTCTGTTTATATTTGTTATCTTTTGCTATATTTCTGACTCTGCTGTAATATGTTATTCTTGAATGGATGTTTAAGTTGCGTCGCCTTCATCTATTTCTTGAATATTTCCATCTTGCTTTTGATGTCATTCCCTTAACCTCTCTGTTTTCTAAGACGTAACCTCAATATTTTCTAAGAATTTCAATTCAGGTTTCCTGCTACAGTGACATAGATAATTTTTCTGAAGGTATGCTTGGGCATCAATCTGTATTTATTACTGTGCTTCACTGATGTTACGGATTTGGAGTAGAACTGACTGATTTTTATTATTGGATTTCTTAACATAATTTAAACTTCTAAATTCAAAAATATCCTCTCTGATAAACACACATGTCTTTGATCTTTTGAAATACCTCTTGCAGTAACAATAAACCTTTTTCTTCAAGGTTGTCAGTGACAGAAGTGTTGTAGGGAGCTAGCATGCTGAGCTCTGTTTTTTGTTTTGTGTTGTTTTCTAAGACAATTTAAAACTAAATTCTTTATTAATACAGCCATAATCCAAGATGGATTTTTTTATGTGTTTTAGTCAAGTGCTTTGATATTAATGACCTCAATTACTCTATGAGTAAAACCTAATAGACATTCAATGGAAAGTCTATGTCTTTCTAACCTAGTTGCACCTATGCTTTATGAAGTTATAAATTGAGCAAAAAAGAGCAGAATTATTGTTCTATACTGCTTCAATATTGATCTGATATGAGCAGAGACTAGCTTGTTTTCCTCTATTTGTCAGAATTGTTTTTGGGGTGATTTCTGTCCTGCTGCCTGGGAAGACATCCTATCTTCCATTTAACCAGTCACAATTGACCAGCCCATTTATTGTCCAATCCATGATGACATGCTCAGGCTTTGATTCTCCATTCATTCTGTGATCAAGTCTGACTGTTGGTGTTTGTTTGTTACTCTCTGTATTCTGGAGATGGCTTTATTTCTTTTTTTCATTCCTCACTTTGTAATAATGATAATAAGAATAACTGGTACTAGTATATTGTAACTAGTTGGTGGAAGAGAATGATGATTTTGCCAAACTTGAATGGCAGGGACCAATTTTGTCCTGTGCTTGAAAAAAAAAAAAAAAAAAAAAAAAGTTATTCTTTACAATATAAATACTACTCCATGCAAGAATTCATAAGCATAGAATAGACTCTTCACCCATCTCTTTTAGAAAATATGTCTGAGCACATAATCATATCCTGTAATCATTATGACAAAAGTTTTGAACAACAACAACAAAAAGGAAACGGTTCATTCCTTTTAGACATAAAATCTTTCCTCTTCCTCACTCTATTGTAACTATAAATCACTCACTCTACCTCACTATAAGGTTTAAGATATATTCAGAAGAATATAGACCCATGCATGTTCGTTTTTTTTCAGTCACAGGACAAAATTGGTTCCTGCCATTCCCTGCCATTCAGGTTTGAGCAAATCATCGTTCTCATCCGCCAATTTTTTTATTTTTTATTTTTTTTTTTTTTTTAGGCAAGAAAGAAAAAGAAACCCATTTACTAATTTATATTCACTAGTTTATTAAATTATGTGTCTCTACATACACTAAAAAGAGCAAAGCTTAATCAATGTATGAGTTATTTCATTGCATTAGTTGTCCAATTTGATAAAGTACCAAACCTAGGCACCATTTGTCTGCACTGGGAAGTGAAATATTTTCATTGTGTTTAAGGATCATGTCTACCACAGATTTCCCTTGTGGAGAAGATCAGTTTCCAATGAAAGCTGAGTAATCTGTATTTATTGACTGTGAGATTCACCTACTTAAGCTTCTTTGGAATATATAATAAACCATAATCAAGGTAAAACACTAGTTCATTTATCCAGGAGATAGCCATCTCTAAAGTAGTTTCTTTGCCATTTTTGCTTGCTACACTGACCTTTGTAGAGGATACAATTAATCCTCTAACATAATCAAGAGTAACAGCTGATATCCCAAGTACACAGTCTTGTGTTTAAAAAACACTGCTGTCCCTGAACTATACGTTCTATAATATGTATGTACATATTAATATACATCTAAACTATAAAGGTTTCAGTCACTCTGGGGAGAGGGGAGCCCTTCTGGTTGTAAAGTGAAGAACGGAGTCAGTTCACAGTAGGCATGATTAATGTTTCTGTAAGTTTTAAAGATAGCACTAGTTGAAAGAGTGCTCTCTATCTTATGCAGGGAAAATCTCTTTGAATCTGTATTTCATTAATCAGTGCTGTCAAAAGTGTTTGGTGATTTTGAGCACTTCAACTTCTGAGTGCTTAATTTAACTTGGCTTCATATTCATAAGATGGAGGTTCTGTCTTTTCTAAAAATCAAACCTTTCTCGAAGTCTCACTTTGGGAATCAAAAGTATTATGGATGTGAAGCATATTCTTCCAAGTTTAGCTGCTTAAAAACTAAGTATCTAGTTTGAAGATACTTAGCTCCCTCTGTAGCTGGCAGGGAGAGATAAGTGCAAGCTCAAGCAGTGATATGAAAGCTGGAAAATACAAAATCTAATTAATGTACCTGTAAAAGTGACAATAACAAAGAACCCAAGAGCATGATTACCAACCAGACAGAAAATAGACGAAAAAGCAAGATGCCATTAAAGGTCTGAAAAGGTCTACTCAAACACCTGTGCTGTTGTATTGTAGGCTGGAAGATGTATATAACCAGTAATGCACATATATGATCTTTCAAGATATAGAGCATGAACTAACACATTGTGCTAATTGCTAATGCTTTTGTGCATATGGATATTAACGAAGTAAATGTCCAGACTCATAATCAATAGGACATTAGTACCATACAATAGAGGTTAATCATTATAATTAAGTGCATCTGGGGAGATGGAGAACCTGGAACATCCAGAGAGCCCAAGTATCCCAGGGAGCTGAGAGTGGTCAGTAGAAGAAAATAGCTAGGAGTCAGCAGGAAAAAAATCAAAATACCTTAGAAAGCTGGTCCATCCAAAACAGTTTTGAAAATTACTCTTTGTAAATTGTGATCTTCCACTGATAAGAGAGCAAGGCTAATTGGCCAGTTTCAATTAGCATCTTCACTATTTTGGGAATGTTAGTGCAGCTGAGTCCAAGTACACTGGAATGAGCTGCTGTTGACAGCAGAGCCTGTATTAGCATCAGCAGAGCTGTTATATTAACTATGCAGCTTAAGAAACAGCTTTAAAACTGAAATCAACATTTAAGTTCAACACACACATATAATTAGTCATGTAGGGACAGATACATAGTCATCTTCAGATCATAGTAGCTATGAAAGAACAGTGTGTGCTTTGAAGAAAAGCAGAGACTTTTTTGATATTTTGGTCATATACATTGTACTACATTGAACTTACATTGTAGGTGAATTCATTATTCAGTCTTTCTATGATTGTTGCATAAAATCAAAAGAGTAGGAAAGAAAAAAAAAAAAAAAGATTTTTTTTTTCCCTCCTGGGAATATTAGACATTTAATAGATATCACATGTTTATCAGATAGACAATAATTTCACCTTTTACTTCATGATGCAATACTTTCTGACTTTCACAGGCTTGTTTAACTGGTGTATTTTCTTAATTACCTTTCAGCCCACTAACACCTCAATCATCCCAATACCAGTCCATCTGCTGCTCTTCCTTGTGTTACCTGTGAGATGAACTGGAATAATTCATTCCAAATAGAACTGCAGAGTAAATCATTTGATGAGTTTCTAGTGGACTTGAAGGTCAAATCTCAAAATCTCTGAAGAAATTTGAATGAAATGAAAGTAAGTTCCTATCATTATTTGAACACTCAGTGCAATTTCAAGACTTAATTAAATATATATATATATATATATCACCATTCTCAGGCTCTTTTTGTGCAGTGTCTGGCTTTCACTTTTTATGTTTAACAAATGTAAACTGTACAAACTCTCAGATGTCAATACGCATAACAACAATACTGTTCCATAGTACAATGAAACTCAGTGTGGTCCTGGTATATAAAATAACAGCAAAATCAATGTCTATGTTGTTGGGGTAATACATTTAAAGAGGTATCACATAAGCCAATAAAGAAATTAGTTCATGTTCCAGGTTTTGATATCTCCCTTAATTTTAAAGAAAAGGCAGGTAATAAATTTGACACATACTGTAACCTTCATTTCCATTAGTTTCCTTATAATATAGGCTCCCCTTGAACCAGTTCTCTCCTGTGTCACTCCTGTTTTAGACTGATGTACCCTCTTACAATAAGTAGTTATTCAGTGGTGAAAAACTGAGGTGAATCAGGCATTTTTTTGTTTTATAGACTTAATTCTAGATGAGAGTTCACAAAACACACAAGCACAAGTACATGCAAACATTGTCATTCCTACCAGATTTCTCTATTGTGTGTTTGCCTTTTCCATTGAATCCTGCTAGGGAAGAGGGAAACTGAGGTAAAATAAATAAATAAATAGATAGATAGATAGATAGATAGATAGATAAATAGATAAACAGATAGATGGATAAACTGAACCAACAGACACCTTCAATAACACGAAGAAAAAATGTTTTTATAAAAAGACAAAATGATAATTATTTGGAGTCATTTTTCATATTCTTTTTAAACACATTTGTCTTTGCAACAGAACTGTGCTGTTCTCCCAGTGAAGCAGAGATGGGCCATTGGCTTTCTGACAGGTGAGTTCTTTTTGGGGGGATGTTGCAGTGAAATAATCAGCTCTTACTTCAGCTCTCAGTTCCCATTTCTCTGTTAGCATTTACATTAAAAGTTCACTAATCTGAGTGACTAGATCAGATTTAGATGTGGTTTGTATATATAGCTAGATGATATGCAGCCCACTCTGTATATATTTAGTGTTTATTTTATCAGTATGCATTTTACTTTCTAATTAGAAAGGGGAGATAATGTGAAATGAATCCTGAATGGTTAGATGACTAAAAGCATGAAAGATCACAGAGGCACAATACTGTGCAAGGAACGCACAATGCCCCAGTCAGAGACAAGAGCTCCTGTGCCATTCTCTGAGCTGTCCCAGCTGTTCCCCATTGCTGGGGAACACCCAGCTCCAGCAGCAAGAAGGGAGGCTCTCCAGGTCATACTACAGACCAGGGTACAGGGCTCCCTCTGAGGAGCAAGGAAGAGATTTAGAGGCTGCACAGGACTTACAATAGGCTGTTTAAGCACAAAAAGAGAATAATCACAGTGGTTTGTGGAGGAACATGTGATTTAAATTCTCACTGATATCTAACTCCTACGATTCATGTAGAAACTCGTCTACTAATGCTTACTTTCCCGGCTGGATATGTCCCAATTTCAAAACAAAACAAAACAAAACAAAAACAAAACAAAACAAAACAAAACAAAAAATGGTCCCTAAGCTGTATCTGACTTTTGCATAGGTGCACGTGGAGAATGTCTGTTCTATCATCTTTCCTGTCCTCTCCAGTATTTCCAGTATTTCATCTCATTATAGAAGACTCCCTAGAGAGAGCAGGTTTTTTTTTTTTTTTTTTTTTTTTTTTTCTCTCTCCATGAATCAGATCTTTACATTCACCTCAATTTTGATGATCTCAGGCAGAGGTGTGTAAGGTGACATTCAGCTTGGGTGAGGGGGAAAGGGGAACAATATGTTCAGTGTTGATATATGTAACCTAGACATCAAGGAAGTTCACACAGTCTTAGAAAAAAACACACTAGCATTTACTTCTTTACAGAAAGTCTTTTGTGCTGTATTGCTAGACTTTCTTTTTTTTTCTGTTCACTTAATGTGGTGAGAATATGGTGACCATTCCCTGAAGGATTGTGGGTCTTAACCATAGGTTAAATTTTAGGACCTGAACTACTTTGAAGTGTCCTTTCAAGTGACAGCAGCATGAAACACTACTGGAGAAAAGCAAAAGAACTCCAGGTAAAGCTTGCTACTTTTCTAAAACTGGAAGATACAAGAATTCAGAGCTGAAGCTTGGTTCTTTAATTTCACCAGGGAGCAAATTCACTTCTTTCCCACCTGTCACCTGGCTCACCTGGCTTTGCAATTCATTGGGCACCTCGCACTACCAGGACTTTCTGAGAAGCTCCTGAGAGAGAGGGAAAAAAGATGAACTCAGGATAGATGTGTCCTTTGACCTGAACATTTACGCAGGAAAATTGAAGTTGCTCTGGTTAGGAGAAACTGATGATGGAGTTTTGCTTCCTTCCAAAAATTCCTAAAAAGTTATTCTCTGAACATGATAGGAATCACATAGTGGAAATACAGATTAAGAATTATGAACAAAGAGATGTCCACAAAATATTTGCTTGATAACCTGGTTGTTACACTTACAGTTTCACAGCTGAGAATTTTTCTAAGAAAAGTTCAAAAATGTTTGTAAGATTCATAACAGTTTGAAAATTTATCTGGTCTCTTATAACCTTCCAGGAAATGTGAATTAATTAAAAAGGGGAAAAAAGAATATTGATTTAAATAAAATTTTATTTATAATGAAAAAATAAAATAAAATACAGATACTGAAGTTCATTCCATTTATTTTTCTACACTTCACTGGATCATTCGCATGGTGCATTATTTCTGTCTTCAGACTCCCTCTATAATAAAAGCAAAGAGAAAGATTTATACTGTCTTCACGGTCCACTCTAGGGTACTCAAGGGTCCTTGTACCTTTTGCCATGGGAGTAGGATGTCTTCTCCCTTCTCTGCTCATGGTTAGCCTCATTTAAAGCACATCCACTGTTTAATGTTCAAATTTAACTGCACATAGGTCTAATGTGGTACACACATTTGCGCACACTTGCGCAAGTGTTGTACGTGCAACATTATCTGCCTTTTGTGTGTGTGACTGCAACACAACTTGGGTCTCACCCCCTCACTACAACATTGTCTTGTGATATCCCATCTAGGCAGATTATGATATTTAGAGTATGTGTTGAATGCAGGGCAGCTGCAGCATGAGCCTTCTGCCATGATAGAGATTTTAGGAAGTGGAGTGTCCTACAAGCAGCCCCATCTGGATGAGGTGGGCACTGAACTTCTCAGAGGCTTTCATCTCAAAGAGACTTTCTGGCACACCGGTTGGGATCCCTGGAGCAATCTCACGTGCACATAGTGCAAGTGGTGAAGAGAACCAGAATTTCAAAATGAGATCTGACACCCTAATATATTTCAAAACTTTTGTGAAAGACAAGTCAGATTTGGGGCTGAAAACACTGTGTCCTGACTGACTGTGAAACCACATACATATTTCTGAATACAGAAGTTTTGGTGTGTTATTTCTTTAGTGTTTCTAAGGAAGTAATACCTTGTCTCCAAAACAAAACCAACACAACCAACCAAACAAACAAACAACAGCAGTTCTTCGACACATCTGTGTGAGTTAACATTGAATAGCAGCACACTGGACTTCAATGTGTCTTGCTGTATCCTTACTCATGTGTGATTTCAGTATATTGTGATTTAAACAAAATACTTTAGCAATGTAACTTTACACAATGCATGTATTGTGTATATATACATGTACATATGCACTAACTAATTTAAAGGCATTTAAATCTATGTTATCTAAAGGGAAACTGAATTTAAAATACAAAGTCCTTGTGATCCAAAGGAAATCTTGTGTTAGTATTTCAGCAGGATGAAAAACATCATCTTTGTCCTTTATATCTCTGGTATGTTATTGCTGGCTGTAGCATGATCTTCTGTGTAGTGGCAGTGCCAGATAATTCACCTTGTCTTAATTAATTAATTTATTTAAATATCTTTTTTTTTTTTTCAGTATATCTAGTACCATAGTCTGGAAAACTTACTGTAATCACATGGATTTAACCACTTTTCTATTTTACAGTCCAAAAGGATTCACCATCTATCATGAAAATCAAATAAACTTGTCATCATTCTCTCTTTGAGTTACAAATTCAGTATAATGCAACTGAATCTTTTCCTAGTTTTCCAAGATGGCAAGATCCACCTGATTCATTCATTTATTTATTCATGATCTTTAGTAAAAGTAGCATGAGTACAGTATTCTAAAAATGACCCTAGAAGCATACACTGACTTGGCCAAGTGAGACAGAAATTATGTAAATGCTTCCACTTGAAATAAATTTGAAAAAATGTGTAAATAATATATATATATATTATATATATTATATTATATATATTATAGTATATATATATTATTATATATTATATAATAATATATTATATATATATCATATATATATATATAAATATATAGATATATAAGTATATTTTATATATATATATATTTTTTTTTTTTTTTCTTGGAAAATCAGAAAACATTGTTTCCTAATTTTAACAATCCAGTCTATCTTATTTTTACTCCCTATTTTCTATTTGTTATTTAAATCGTTCCTAAATGCTAAATGTACTTATAAGTTCCAAATAAAGAAGTTCAATGCCAGCTTGTCCAATTTATGTATGAAACCTTGCTTAATCTTATATGCTGCATAGCTGTATTCCTATAGGGGCAGGTAGATAGGTGGATATTACTGAAGAAATACCTTAGATTAGAAATCAGCTGAGGATGCCTTTCATTTCATACTGCTTCCAGTTTCTTTAATTTTTCATTTGTATGATGTTTCAGATGCCAACAAAGTTTACATTTATGAGACAGATTATGTAAAATGTAACATTAATTAACTGCCAAGCTGTCAAGATGAGATATAGAAAATTACTGATAAAGAGATGGTGGAATGATTTTATCCACATTGAGGGAAATTATTCCAAAGTACAAGAATGTTGATCTGGAATTTAAGAATCAGTGGTTTCATGAGTGGAAATGTAAAGGCATTTCTTTGTAAGGTATCCATCTCAATCAGATAGAGCAATTGTTTTTACACCTACTGTTGCCATCAAGACTTATGCAACCAAAAATATCTTGGCAGACAAGGATCAATGACATGATCTTGTACATGGGAGGCGGGAACTTGATATTCTTACACTGAAAAAAAAAGCTCCCAGGTGATGTAACCTCAAAATCTGAAATAAATTTATAGTTTTTATGGAGAATTCAGATAGTACATAGATGAAAACCCATTGGCTATGAGAAAATTAATATTTTTTTCTTGAAGAAAGGACTTCTATAGTCTTCCTATAGAAGATACAGAACTGTGTACTGTATAAGAAATAAATAATATATTGAATAACTGTTCATTATGTGATCACTATCCTACTTAACTCATTAAATCAGCTACAAGATGTATAGGAAAAAAGAAAGTCGTTATGTAACAATGGATATTGTAGTACATTCACGAGAATTAAAAAAAAATCGATCAGCAGTATTCAATTTTGTCTTGAGTTTTGCTTTTTATGGGTATCTCTGCTGAATTTTAATGTTTTGGATGATTTGGAAAATCATGTCATATTCATTACTAATAGTAATATTAAGCACATCTTACAATTCCTGCTGAATAGAAATGAACTTCTGAATTGCTCATGGGTCTCATCAGGGGTTGGTCATACATAGAGAAACTTGACTGCATAGATAATTTCTTCTTAAGTCTGGAATTCTTTTTTAAATCTATTTTTATTTATTTTTATATGGAATCCTGCAATTTATTATTCTCTTTTGTGATTTTTTATTTCCTAAAGTAATCAAGTCAGGCACTTATTTCAGCAAAGGTTAGCATGCTTCCTATTCATGTTGAAAAATCTGCAGATGAAAAAAAAAAAAAAAAGTAGTCTAATCAATTGTAAACTTTAAGGGTTCTTTTAGAATAGCATTTTTTATTTTATTTTTAAATTAAAAATAAATAATTTAACATTATTATTAACAGTATTAATAAGTACTATTTAACATTAAGATGAAAAATATTCTCCTTAAAAATATGCAGTCGTATTTGCACAAGTGATCAAATTCTCACACCCATTTCCCCACTAATGACTGTGTAATTGTAAGAATACACTGCAGAAATTCATCTCGGGCAGTCAGAAGTGGTTTTCTCATGTGATGTTACATTACAAATAGCTCATGTACTAATAACAAATTAGACAAAATATTCAAACATTCAAACTTTATTACTCTTGACCACTGAGAATATTAAATATGCTAGTTAAAGATATCTATCTATTGAATATAATGTTGTGAAGTAGTCTGGGATAAAAGAGGAAAAGTGTTTTTTTTTCAGAATAAAGAAAGAAAAAAAAATGATTCTTTCTGGAACCTTCATCCAAAGGTATTTTCCTAATGGAAAATCTCAAAAATGTTAAATGTATGGAAGTTGTAAAGAGAAGAGGCCAAATATCAAAAATTTCATGTTGCACTGAACGTTTGTAATAGCATGTTTCTTCCCCCTCAGCCCCTCCCTCCTCCCCACTTCACCCTCTCCTCTTCCTAATTCTCACTTTCATTTCGGCCATTGCCTAGCTCAAACCCGGTTGTTGCACCAAGGCCTTACTTAGGCAAATAGTGACCACAGTATCCACTCAAGTTGGGTGTTGGAGAAACTGACAAACAGACATCTAGTTCAACAGCTGAGGGCAGATGGAGCATGTGCCAAAAAGACCCCCCCAAAAACAAACAAACAAACAAACAAACAAACAAAAAACAATATGACTGTTTCTTCTGTGTCATCTTATCCTATATCCTATATCCTATATTCTATATCCTAGTGAACAGGCCAAAAGCCCTTTGACAGCATCTCCCCTTGAGTAGGAATGCCTATCAAGGTCGCTCTTGATGCAGAGGTGTCTTACTCCTCACAAGAGATTCCTTGATGCATCAGATTAATAGTTTGCTAAACTTTGTAAAGTTTGATTGTGGTGGTTTTACCGTGCTGGGCAGCTAAACCCCACAACCGCTCTCTCACTCCCCCTATTTTTAGATGAGGAGTGGGAGAAGTAAAGCAAAGAACAACTCATGGGTTGAGATAAGGATAATTTAATTAAAGGGAAATAATAATAATAATTAAATAAAGATTATTATGAACTAAACAATTTAACTAAAGGGAAAAAAAGGGAAAGGGGAAAAGGGAGGGGGAAAGGGAAAATAAAAAAAAAATAAAAAAAAAGGGAGGAAAACAAACAAATAAAACAAATGAAAGCTATGTGTAAGTGCAAAGGAAAGAAATTACTCTCTACTTCCCACAAATGAGCAATGATTGACCACGTCCTTGAAGCAGGGCCTCAACGCACGTAGCTGGTGTTCGGGAGGAGGACCAACGTTTTCACAATGAGAGCCCCACCCCTCCCCTCTTCTTCCTGTTTCCACCTTTTATTGCTGAGTGTGACATCACATGGTATGGAATATCCCTTTGGTTGGTTTAGGACAGCTGCCCTGTTGATGTTTCTCTTCTCACTTTTTGCCCACCCCCTAGGAGGGTTAGAGAGAGGCTCGATGCTGTGCCAGAACTGCTCAGCAGTACACACAACACTGGTGTGATAACACTGCTGTTCCAATGACAAGTGCAGAGTACAACACTGTATGGGCTGCTGCAGGGAAAGTTAACATTCCAGCCAGACCCAGTACATTGATAAGATTATATCTTAGTCCAACTGTGCACATACAATCCTCTAACCCTTAGAAATAACCTATGGACCAAGTCTGTGACTAAGACGTGGTTCAGCCACACCTAGGCTCCTCACCTCTTCAGTTCAAGGTATTTAGAAAGCAAGGGGGTTACCTCTGAACCTTATGAATCAGTGGGATGGTCTCCCTAACATTTACCTTGTCCTCCGTGCAGTGAATAATCAGGTGCACCTTGTCATCTTGAATCTTTTTAAGTTGCTGTCTTATTAAGCTTTGTTAGATCACTAAATTATGTCAGTAAATATATTGATGCTTCTCTCCTACAAAGTACACAATTTAATCCATGACAACATTTCTCTAAGGACTGTAATTGAATGTTATTTTCAACACATATATACATATATATACATACACACACACACACACATACCATTATACATATATACACCCATGTTAACCATAAGAGTCTCATGATTTTTTATTTTTTTTTTTAATTTTATGGTTTCAAAATTCCATTGTGGTCACTGTTAAAAATGGTGAGAGATTCCTGGGAGATCAAGAACCCTTCTCCAGTGCTCAGCTCTATGTCAGCGATAAACTGGCTGACATTTGCTCCTAGAGGTTGTCTTTTCATATTGTTATCACATGTTATCAGCCCTAAAACGAATCAAATATACTATGCAACTCACTATAAATCCTGCTGCATACTGAATACCTTAAAACTCTCATGAAGTGATTAATGTGTGAGAATGGTTCAATACCTGGGTTTATTGCTTGCTGAATCTTAGAAACAGGATACTTTGCAGTCTGGTAGTTATTTTGGTATCTTCCCTACAGTTTGGTGTTAGCATTAAAAACAAAAAACAAACAAAAAAATCCCAAGTATTTTCTAAAACTAAAATATAAATCATACCTGCTGTCTTATTAGTTCATTCAAGAAGTTTATTTTCTGTTTCTGCTAATAACTGTGAAGATGGTTGTGCAGCTTGATCTGAGATATTTATCCTAGTTATTGTCTACCTCAAAGTGTAATATAATGTGATGATGTTTTAAGTTGAAAATCTTCCTGAGCTGTTCTTCAGGTTCAAACATTTATACTAGTTTTCTGTTCTCCACAACCCAACCAGGGGACCTGTTTTCATATTTTTAATCTAAAATTATTCACCATTCCACCTAGCTTTAAAAATGTAAATTTCCTTTCAGCATAGCAGATGAAACTTTCTCTTTTCTGGAACAAAAAAGAAGCTATCAGTGAGTCAATGACTGTTCTGGCACTTAACCCTAATCACTAATCCATTGTGAAAGAAATGTACCCATTTGCTGAGCAGGCGAGATCTGAATCTCAGTATGTAGCTTATTTTCTCTTTGAATTTTGTAAGCATAATTTCATATGATAGATGAGTGAGAATAATAGATGTTTTTCATTGTCTTGGTGCTCTGTAAAGGATAGGGGCACTCCACTCTGCATCCACTATTCAGCCCAAAGCCCACTCCCAGACCAAAAAGTGCTAAGGAACAATACTATTATATTCATTATTACTGTATACTTCTCAAATGTTGATGTTCTGATTGAAATGCAAAGCTGTCTCAATACCAGATTGAGATATTCTTATTCCCAGTGAATATTACCTGTTTTACCAGCAATCACAAGACTTTGTGACAGACTATTTCTGTGGTAGGGTAATTTTTGGTATAAGAAAAAGTCAGTATTTATATCGTCCACAAGAATTTAGCAAAGATTTCTGTTAAGTTGCATAGAAGAGAACAGCATAGCTCTAAATGTGTTGCAAGTTGAGAGTTTTCCAAATGTAAGGTTATATGAAGTTATTTGCAGTTTTCAAGCCTTAGCTAGAGATGGCTGCATTTTTGTACTAGCAATAATGTTCTTTATAGACAGGATTGTATGGTTGCATAAATCTTTGTAAAAGCCCATTAGTGGTATTTTCAGGAATAATCTAAGTAGAAAAGCATCTGGGGTAAGTGGAAGCATTAGTCCAGTTATGTCTAAAAATTATTCTATTGATCATGGGCCAAAGTTGAGCAAGAAAATGATAATGCCACCACATATGGATGAGATTTATTTATTTATTTATTTATTTATTTATTTATTTATTTATTTATTTATTTTCTTGGCAGGCTATCCAAGAGTTTGTGGAAATAATGTGATTAATCTCATTTAATCTTGCTGGTGCCATATACATGCCCCTTTCCTCCCCCCCCCCCCCCGCCCCCTTTTTTTTTTTTTAGGATAAGGATCCAGAACAGTTGGTCATTGAACAACTCTTATCTGATACACTGTGATACAGATCTTCATTTCAGAATTTAATATACAGCTTATACTGAAGTGAAATATTGTGGGAATCTCCCTTCAACAGTTTGGCTTCTTTGTACTGTATGGTAGGAAGAGGCATTGTTACCTCTCAGCTGTTTGGGTCACCAGCAGCAGGAATTCTGCCAGGAGACAGAATAATTAAGAGGACTGGACACTTGAAATAAGCCAGTAAAAAAAATGAAGCCATTAAATAATGTAGTATCTAGGTGCATAGAGAATCAATGTCCTTTTCATCCAGTGGAATTCATTAGCCAGAACAAGATCTCTTCTTAAGGAGATTGTTTCAGGGACTCTGACTTCAGCACCTATTTTTTTAATTTTTCTATGGCTATTGTAAAAAGACCCCAAAAAAATGTGTATAGATGAAAAGACTTAAGGATTCCTGAGAAAATGAGGATCTTTCCTGAATAATAAAATCACAGCAAAATTCTAGAAATGCTGATTTGAAAGCACCTTTGGAGATATCTACTCTACACTTTTAATCAATGCAGGCCTGTCTCCAAATCTGGACCAGATGAATGTGGCTTTGTACTGGGTTTCTGTGGCAAGGTTTTGGTAGCAGCGGTCTTAGAGGTGGCCTCTGTGAGAACAATCCAGAAGCTGCCCCATGTTAGAAAAGGGCCAGTTTCTGCCAGCTCCAGAGGGACCTGCTGCTGGCCAGAGCCAAGCCAATATGCAATGTAGTTTTTGTGCGTCTGGGAGAGCTTATTCAAGAATGGGAAAAAGAAGAAGAAAACAAAAACGAAAAGGAAAACAAAACAAAACAAAACAAAACAAAACAAAACATTGCTGCATAACATCAGCTGGGGAGCACGGACTGAGAAAACATGAGAGAACCAGCACTGCAAACCCCAAGGTCAGTAAAGAAGGAGGGCAAGAGGTGCTCCAGGCACACAGCACAAATTGCCCTGTGGCCTGTGGAGAGGCCCTGGTGGAACAGGCTGTCCCCCTGCAGTCCATGGAGCATGGTCCCACATGGAGCAGATCACCACGCTGCAGCCCGTGGAGGAGCCCCCAGTGGAGCAGGTGGATGTGGCCTGGAGGAGGCTGCAGCCCATGGAGAACCCCTGCAGGAGCAGGCACCGGACCGGAGCTGCAGCCCATGGAGAGGAGCCCAAACAGGAGCAGAGGGCCTGGGGGGAGCTGCCACTTGTGGGGGTCCCGTGCTGGAGTAGTTTGCTCCTAACGGATGGACCCCATGGTACAGAGCCATGTGGGAGCAGTTCTTGAAGAGCTGCTGCTTGTGGGAAGCCTGTGGGAAGCAGGGTTAGTTCAGGAAGAATGGCGTCCCATGGGAAGGACCTCATGCTGGAGTAGGGAAGACAGTGTTTTTTAACCTGGTTGTATATAAACTGAAAGGGATGAAGTCAACAATCTAATTTAATCAGCTTTAAAATTTGCTGTTGAATGTTGCAGTCAGATTCATAGAAGTGTTCATATACTTGCTAAAGCTGAACTTTGGAAATATATGTTAATTACCTACCTAACCTCCATTACCTACCACAAAAATAGAATAACAATAATTAAAAAAATAATAATTAAATGATTGAATTGTTAACTGGATCTCATCTGAAATTGGTAGATCTATTATATGCACACAGGCATTCATGGAAAGGTTTGTACCACTGGATTGCGGCTGACAGAAGTGAAACCAACGGAAAACTTGCCCTTAATTCCAAAGAGTTAGCACTTGATTTTGTGTTTTTCAGTGATATTTTATTATAAATTTCAACATTGTTATTTTATATTTATGATTATATAAGTTTATCTAGTCAATATTTTATAAGAATGAAATTCGTTAGCAACAAATTAGTTTGCCAAACAATATATAAATATCTGTTATTATATATTAACTTATATATGTTATGTTATCTGCTACTATGTTATTATATTGTCTATATTCCTTCCCTTCCCTTCCCTTCCCTTCCCTTCCCTTCCCTTCCCTTCCCTTCCCTTCCCTTCCCTTCCCTTCCCTTCCCTTCCCTTCCCTTCCCTTCCCTTCCCTTCCCTTCCCTTCCCTTCCCTTCCCTTCCCTTCCTTCCTTTCCGAGAATGATGCGTAATAGCTATGTTACAATATAGTTTTGTATTTAAATTTGGCTCTTGTTATTGGTGTTTCTATCAGTTTTTAGTCTGTGCTTTCTTGCTAACCATTAAGTTCAATTTCTAGCAAGCTCTAAAATATCCCCTATATAAAACATACATACTTGCAGATATTAAATTATACTCACTGAAATTTTATTCTAATGGCCTTAAACACTTGATCAGCTAAAGCTGACTATTACTTTGAGCATTATAAATACAGAAAATTGTAAAAATGACAAAAATATTACTTTAGAAGTAGGATTTGTATGAAAGTACAAAAGAGCATATGTCACAAAGTATTATTTTGACGTGTGGAGATTTAAGAAATGTTGGATTTCTCTATTGGGTTAGAAATAAAGTAGGTGCATTGTTCCTCAAAGACAGAATTTACACATTTGTTTATTGATGAACAATTTAAGAGCCTGGTTGGATGCCACTGGGCATCAATTACAATTCTTGCAAGGACCTGGCATGAATTTACTCACGATTAATGAGATGTCAGCAAAGTTGAAAGAAATGTATTGATGTCCAATAGCAAAGTAATCAGACTCTCACAAGGCCAGGTAATATGAACATCTTTCAGAGAGGTTTCATCTATCTTAAATGCCATGAACAGATTCGCTATACTTCACAAAGGGAAAGAAGAGTGCTATATGTACAATACTGGCAACTTCCAAATGCTAAATTAAATGCAAACACAGTAAATCTGTGAAAGTAAGAGTGTAATTTTTAAGGTATTCATGTATGTAGACAGATGTGTATAAATATGCTCTTACATGTAAAGTTAAATCTAAAAAAGCCAGCTTTGAATAAATCTCTTCGGGGATTCATCTTCTCTTTCTTTTTTTTTTTTTTTTTTTTTTTTTCCTAGTGTCATGGTTTTGGTTGAGATGAAGTTAATTTTCTTCATAGAGGCTTGTATGATGCTGTTTTTTGGATTTTTGGTGAAAATAGTGGTGATAACAAACAATTTCAGTTGTTGCAGAGTAGGGTTTACACAGAGTCAAGGACTTTTCTGCTTCTTGTTCTGCCGTGCCAGTGAGGGGGCTGGAGGTGCCCCAGGAGATGGGAGGGGACAGCTGGACCAATGGAATATCCCATACCACATGGCATCATGCTCAACAATAAAAGCTAGGGTAAGGAAGGAGGAAGGACATTTGGAGTGATGGTGTTTGTCTTCACAAGAGATTGTAGTGCACAATGAGCCCTACTCTCCTGGAAGTGACAGAACACCTGCCTGCTGATGGGAAGTAGGGAATGAATTCCTTGTTTTGGTTTGCTTGCATGCATGGCTCTTACTTTACCTAGTGAACTGTCCTTATCTCAACCCATGATTTCTGACACTTTTACCTTTTTGATTCTTTCCCACATCCCACCTGGGGAGAGTGAGACAGTGGCTGTGTAGTGATTAGCTATCTGTCAGATTAAACCACAAAAGTCAAGACCAAGCCCATGGCTTTAGAAGTCTAAGCTTTGGGCTCTTCACTCTTTTGTTTTAACCTTTTTCTCTACATAGTGTAACTCAGTGCTGAGAGTTAAGTGAAGAGATTTCATGGAGTATTTATGAAGAGAGAAAGTAACAAAGAAAAAAAAAAACAACAAAAAAACACATGGAAACTTGGACAGAAATTATTCAAAAACTGGAACTGTGAAATTTCAACTACTTTTATTCAGAGCATTACCCTGTGACTCCAGGCTATAAAAGAGGCCTTGCTATGTAAAAGTGGCCAAGCATACATTCTAGAACCCATTCACAAATGTTGCATAAAGTTTTTATCTGAGGAAACTGATAAGCAACCAAATTTTAACCACTGAAACAGTGGCAGTGGTATACAACTCTAATATTACAATTTAGGAGCAAGATTAGGGTTTTAAGCTCTCTTCAGCACCAGAGGACCTGGATCCTCTCCCATGGCAATCTGGTAAATATCAACAGAAGTCCCCTGTTTCAGACCATGCAAAAATTATGGCACCGCAGATCCCACCAAAGTCTGAGGATTTTGCCCCGATAAAGGCTTTAATAGTGCATCTAATAATTGGTGCCAATATCTGCATGTATTCTCCTGCCCCATAACTCTCTATGTCAGAGTATCAAAAGAGGAGAGGTAATACTACCCACAGTGGATTATATGGCACACTCTAAAAGGGGGAGATATACAAATTTGAATACTCTCAACCTGCAGTCCAAATCTTCCACTTCTCTTCAGGTCATGATGTCCTAAAGACAGACACCAAAATAATTGCAATAATGTGGCCATGAATGTGGTATTTGAAATGAATTTGGAAACATTGGTATGTAGCAGGTATGCTCTGAACACCGTTGTGCATACTAGGAACACTGCTACAACTAGCTGTCAGCAGCCAACCACCTTGTCACCTGGTGGCTCTGGATGAAACCATTCTGGACAAGTACATGACACTAACCTTTCAGGCACCTCTCGAACTAGGAAGCTGCTGAACTAAGATTTTTTTAAATTTTATTTATTTATTTATTTATTTGGGTCACAGCTGTGGGTCTGGATGCTTTAATCCCAGTCCATGGTAGGGTCTTGAGCCTGAGTTATACAGAAGCAAAGTATCTTAACTTTTCACAATCTTATAAAATCAACTTATGCACAATGTTAAAATACATCTAATTTATAATGGAAAACTCTTTAACAAACTGACCTTGGTCATAGATATATCAGTTGTGTTCACTTACTGAGACTGCTTGGGGGTCTGAATTCCGCTGTTTTCAGAAACATTATTTCAACGATGGGTACATAAGTGTGTTGCTCGTCAAAGTATCCATGTACATGGCCAAGCAGGGAACAGAAAAGTTGAGTCACAAGGTTTCTAATTTAGTCATAATTATAGGAATGAGAATTACTCCACCAGCATTCTCCATGCCACAGATGTCTGACCAAATTAAAATTAAGAAAAATTATGTTAATTTTCAGAGCCAGACATTAGAAGTACATTTTCCATTACAGAGAATAAATTATCAGTTTTGGAGGCAATATTGCTGTTAAAATATTGCAAGCACAGATTTTGCAACACAGATATTTGAGACAAGTATTGCCTGGTATGAGCAGATGAAAGGTTTCAGATAAATTAAAGTTTGCAATTATTTTATACTTAGTTGTAATCACAATCTTATTCTTTCTTGTAATTGAAACTCATTTCTCAGAGAAAGATTTAAATTTGCACTTAAGTGAGCTCATTGGAGAAGAAAGTGCGTTTGTTGAAGGTACTACTTAGAAATACTCATCAAGAAAAAATATTACTTCATCCTAGAAGTTTTTCTAAACAAAGTTGAGAGAACAAAAGAGCATAAGTAATTAGGTCCATCAAGTCATACATATTCTTAATATAAGGGCCAGATATGTTTAATATAACATAATTTCACTATGGGCAATGATGATAATAGGAATATTAAACTGTGAACATTATTGTAATGTTTATGAGAATGAGGGGTAGTTAGAAACTGAAGCAATGTATCCCTGCTGTAAGTGTTAAAATGCATCAAAGATACCAATTGTTTGAAACTGATAATATGTAATGGTGCATTAAAACTTCCAGATGAGCTACACCTTTTATTTTCCTCCAGTTAAAATTGAAATAAGGAAGAGATGCTTTGCATATGTTGGATCATCAGCTTAAAATGTGTTGACCAAATATCTTAAACTGCTTGTTGGGATGATTAGTTTTAAAAAGTAAATATGTAATTGATTAGACTCCGGTATGTATTTCATTGTGGAGCATCACATAAATAATTATTTGATATTTAGTATTCCTAAATGAAAGTTTTAATAGCTCTCAGTTCCTCAGGATAATACTGTGAGTATGATAGTAATTCTCAATAGGATTTCCCTTGCAAACAATTTTGATGACACATTAAATTAAATGTCTTAAATAAGGATTTGATTACTCTGAAATTAACACAGCTTTTTAATTTATAGTAATTTGATATTAATTAAGATACATACTTGACAATTTAGGTACATGTCCACTGTTGCATAGTGCAGTTAAATAAATAGATGTTTTCATAGGGAATTGGTAATTGGTTATATTTGGATAATAAATATGGGAAGGTTTAGTTCTTGAGATTAAGAAGATGAACATGTAATATTTACTTTCAGAAAACACAGACCAAAACAGCTTCAAAACATTAAATCTGGTCATAGGCACAAAATGAGAAAGTCCAGAGGAATGGAAACAAAATTGTTTTATCAAAAATAAGTAAATGAATAAATAAATACATAAATAAATACAAATCTGCAGTCTTTGTTTCCCAAGTATTTCTCATAATAAAAGTGTTGGTATTGTTTTTGGCATGTTTTACTGTTATGGTCAGTGAAGACCCAGTGGAATAACATTCAGACTTTTCGTTAATGGTAATCCCAGTTTTGAGCACAAAAAGGGAACAAACGTTACTCTATAGAGGCTTCTGCAGTACACATGTCCATTTCTAAAATCCTCATATGTTCAAAATGTATTGCACTTCAATTTATCTGATAACATGCTAGCTATGACCATTGGAGATGAGTGCAAAATACAGTCCTGCAACGTGTCATTTAGTCTATAACTTAAAATCCTCCCAATTACACTGTTAAAGCACTCCACGCCAAAGCGTCCTTGGACATGTATTTCTGTGTTTATGTCTATCTATCTAAACATTTATTATTTTCCATTACTTAATGGACATGTGAAAACAATGACACTTAATGAACTTGTACTTCTGGCTGAGAGAAAAAAAGACCAAAAATTTCCTTCAGCAGCACGTTAGAAAGTTGTTGTCAGCCTAACTCATTTGACCAGCAGCTTTGGGGAAAGGAAGTAAGAGTGTAGAGAGGTTTGATATTATTGTTTCTTGTGAAGAGAACTAAGTGGAAAAGTTGGGGAAAATATAAATGAAGTATGAGAAGGAAAAAAACAAGCAAACAAACAAACAAAAAAACCTAAAACCTTCCTAAAAAGGTTTAAAATTAAAAGTTTTAAAACTAAAACTAAAGCCTATAGGTTTCCACAAGTCACTTGCAGAGTATAAATGGTTATATCACAAGAATTAATTAGCCTGGTGGACATAAAGGGAAGCAGTAGAAAAACATATGATATCAATGATACTTCTCTGGCTTGTTTTATTGGATTTCACACTCTGTGCCCAAAGAAAGAAAATGTATCTGCTGAAATATACTTAGCTCATGAAGAGCAGCAGTCGCATGGATAATTCGTGCTGTTAATATGTATGCTATGGATCCTGCACTCTGCTCCTCTGGAAACTTTGAAAAATAAAACTAATTTGGGGCATTTGGGTGCATCACTACCAGTGCATTCAGTTAAAAAATAATCATTTCCTCTTCTGTGCCGCCTGGCTGGATGCCTGAATAAAAATCATTAATGTCCCCCCTCCCTCCTCACAAGTCTAGACAACTCATGCCTAAAGAGGAGGATAAGCTGAGGTAAAGGACATTATTTTGAAGTGATACAGCAGAGAGAGAGAAGTCACTTGTAATAAATCATTTTTAAAATGCTCCCAAAGTGTTTAAAGTTAGAGTTGTAACTTTACTGGTTACAATCAGGAATTGTTTTCTACTGGCTTTGAACTTTGAAGTTCATTATCATTTAAAACACATTAAACCTTCTTGAAGAATTCAGATTTTCACATGAGGCCATTTCAGTCAATGTTCCTAACCTGTATCCAGAACAGCTTTCTTATCTATCTAAATTGTCTTTTGAAGATCTTTTCTTAAGATTAGCGAAAATATCTGTGTAATACTTGCTTTTTCACTGGGGGAATAACATAGCTGCAGATATCCAGAAGTTGAAAATATATAGGTCAAAAGAAATTCTGAAAGAATTCAAGAGGTAAAGTCGACAATACTTTGATGCATCTCAGGACACATGTGCATCCTCCTGCTTCCTATAGATGCATGTTTTCCTGGTCAGATACCAAGAGTACAGTTTCACAGGTGAAAACGTAACCTGAGCAGGAGTGTTGTCAACCATCTTCAAGTTCTCTCTGTCTGGTGCTATGACCTCTATGGTTAGACCTCTCCAGCAGACTTGCACCTATTTTGTCTTTGAGGGCTTATCATCCCTCTCTTCTATTTCTGTTTTACAGTTATTTCTGGTATTTGTGGTAGATCTCATACATGCAGAAAAGGTCACAAAGCAAATTAACTCAGAAGGAAATAGTAGTTGAAAGAAGTAAAAATATTGAGTATTTTTTGTGGTAAATTTAAAATCAATATATTATTATCTTCAAAATATGAAAAAATCTCTCTGTAGAGATATTGTTTAAAATATAATTCCACAGTTGTAAATATATATATATATATCCAAATTTAGGATATTTTAATAAGTATTGATGACAGCTAAGCATTGCAAGTGGGTCTGATGGTATGATTTGTATACCATACAGACAAGATAAAGATATGGAGAAGAAAAGGTAGAGAAACAACAAAAGTTTGTGCTACAAATATCCTGTCATTATCATTATTTCCTGATTCAAAAGAAATGAACAGCATAGTTATTCTTACTGTCCAACCAATATTCAAAAACCTGTTGTAGGAAGATCTTCATTCATATCTCCTCAGATAATGGGAGAATAATACAGGTATTCCAGGTTGTTTCTCAGATTGCTTGCACTAAGAAAGGACATTTTAATGTAACAGCATAAGATTCAGCTTTCCTTATCTGTAAAACCAAAAGAGGACACAAAAGTAAAGAGCATCATCTTTAGCAGTTGCTAAAACACATTTTTTTATCCCATCGCATAAAATTTCTACTCTTCTGCCATTGACAAGCTCCTCTTTCTGGCACTTGTCTGACTACAGTGCAAGAATTAATTTAAATTTTTGGTCACACGTATTTTCACCACAATTAATACATTTCATGTTCTGTAAACATAAGTGTACTTGTGCCACAACCTCCTAATACTCATGAAAGTCTGGACAGTGCATAGGTAACATTAGCGAAAATATTGCTGATGTAAGTGATGCAACACAAAATTTATGCATCAATAGATGCTCCACAACCTTGAAACTGAAGGTTAAACCAGTTGCCCTGACTTAAGTTAACTCTTAGAGGACATCTGCAAACAGTAGTGAGTGCCCTTTACAACAAATACCTTTGATAAAGTAAATGAACAAACCACACTTTACTTCCTTTTTCTACTTAACCGTTATGTTTCATAGAAGATGAAAAGTATTAAGTGAAGTTTAGAAACTCTTTGGGACAAAAATAAAATCATATATCATTCAGTACACTAATACTAACTAGAGTATTAATAAATTAATAGTAAATTTAAGAAAGCATAAGAATGCTTATTTAATAAGCCATGAGTTATAAGCAAAAGGATAGAATTGAGATAGGTTTTTCAGTCATTCTCTGTAGTCGGCTTATTTACTGTGATAATCTCAGTTTTCACTGTAGGAACACTGAACATTGACAGTGGCTTTAATCTATCCTCTTGCATACTAGGGCTGTATCTGTGTTATTAGGTTTTGGATTTGTTGTGGGGTTCTGAAAGAGTTCTGATGTGTAATTAAAATGTTCTATGACTTCTAGTACAAACAGCTGGCTGTAACTTCAGAGGAAAGGATCTGATGATCCTTTCTAGTCACGTCATCCTATCTCCAATTAAAATGATTTAATTCAATGAGACTTTGCTTGGACATAATGATTCACAAACAAACAAACAAACAAACAAAATTGGAAGGTCAAGATTTAAAGCCATAAATTGAATTTTGAGTGAACACTATCCTAACGGCAGTGAGAAGGAAGGAGTGGGAAGGTCCAATAAAACATGAATGATGATATTTCAGGAAGGCTTAGTGGAAAGAAACACATTCCAAAAGTATATACACATTAAAAAGAAAAAAGGAAAAAAAAAAAAAAAAAAAAAAAAAAGTGAAATCAGATTTAATTTGTTTACTGTAAAGATATTCAGTAGGAGAATTACATGTATTCCTTTAGCAAAAATATCAGCCTATCAGCCACTCCATTTCCCTAATGCATATATATGCATTATGTATCTTAAATAAACAACCATCTGATCCAACCATCTGAATGTGATTTAGCCCCAATAGACTTTCTAGGCACTCTGACACATATTTTCTGCTATGTTTGATGGAATCCAAGAAGACTGTTCTTTTGGCTGTGACCTTTAATTTAAATGTGTCTACCATAGTCATGCTGTTCCATAATCATTGCATTTTTCCAAGCTAGCTAAGTATTGGTATTTCATCTTTGAATAAAATGAGGGGGGAAAAAATAAAATTAAAAAAAAAAAAATCTCTGAAATATTAACACAACTCTTCGTGTTTTTATCACCCGAAGTATTAAAGCACTTTAATCACTGAGCTGAAAGCAATGAGATTTTGTCACATTAGGAGAACAGGAGCTACCTATTCAAGAGAAAAGAGAAAAGCAACATAACTAGAAAATGTCATAACATACATTTATATGTATCTATCTTTTCCAATACTCACCACAGAACAGGATGAAATTTCCTTTTCTGGGGTGAATAGATTCTCAGGAAAAGGAATATTATGTTTATTTCTTTCCCACTCTCATTCTGTTTTTCATTGTTCTGTTAAAAAAAAAAAATAAAATACTGTTTTATAACTCTTTCCACTCTTCAGAATATGTGTTTAATGCTTCTGAGAGTCTGGAAACATTTTTTTCTGACAACCCATTTATAGAAGTTCCAAGTCAAAGTAAATTGGTTCTCAAAATCACCACATATGAAGGGTAAAATTCTGGCTGCTTTTGCACCATTAAAAGATAGAATTTCAGGGAACAGATGCTCAGTTGTTTCTGAAAATGATCCTAAGTGTCACTTTTGAAAAGCCTATTCTTAATATGCAGTATGAGGGAAAAAAAAAAAAAAAATAGTAGGCTAAATCATTTTACCCACAGGAAATGCACACTTTTGTGAGCTTTTGGAAACCTGTCATAAGTAAACCAAGCCAGAAGCCAGGCCAATAGGTCTGATTTCCTGCCCATGGCTCTGAATTTTTCCTGTGAAATATTTTGATTTGTTTGGGTTTACCTGTTTCCACAGATTTACAGAATTTGTAAAACAGAATTGAATGGGATATATACATATATATATTAATTTTACTAGGATGAGAATAGGTACATGCCATATTACCTTTTGTGTATGTGTTTGTATGTGTGTATAAGTGTTGATGAATGATCATATAAGAAATGAAATCTTCAATAAGAAGTATTTACCTTAAATCTAGATCCAAAAAAACTAAGAGATTTCAAAATCTGATTTTAGAAAAGAATTGCAAAAGACTAATCAAGTTTCTACTATTGGAATTTTTTCCAGTGAAAAACTTGCTATCGATTTTAGTTCGATTTTAGTTTAAGTGGGAAAAAAAAAAAAAAAAGTCCCTCATGGGACTCACTCCAATAAGTCTCTACCATTCCTATATTAGAGAAGTCCAGGACTGAACAGTTACAGTTCATATTATACTTCAAAATTAGGTATGTAGGCATGGGATCAGGTTTCATTGCTCTGAAGACAAAGTTACTTAGCACAAGATGTTACTTCAGGCTGAAAATGTAGGACTAGGGAGGTCTTTGGACTGCTAGGATCATTGATCATAGCAATGAGGTTTGCAGCAAGAAGTTAAGAACCAAACATCTGACTTTGTGAGATAAAGTCACTACATCTAGTATGGTGGAATTGATGCACAGACAATCTGTGCATCCTACTCTGGAGAGTTCAAGGAGAGACTAGGAGACTAAAGGCAAATATGGATATCAGCTGTATTAAAATGTTATTTTGGGAGGATTAGGAATTTTATGATCCCACCCTGAAAAATACTAATGTAATCTCTATGAATGCTGCCACAGAGGAACTGTTCGAATAATATTTGTGTAGGAAGCGTTTCAGGAGGTATTTATGAGTCTGAGAGAATAATCATATAACATGCCTTGTTAGAACACCCATGATTAATATTGATATTTCTAGTCCCAACTGCTGGATCATGTTAGAAAAATACAGTGCTCTATGCTGTGGTTTAAAAATTCAGCTCCACAATACTTTTGAAATAATAAATATGTATAGAGATCCAACTTCCTAAAAGGTATCAAGTTCAAGACACTCTAGGAAACAGTATTATAAAATTGAGCTACCACAAAAAGAATACAGTTAAGCAGACAAAGAAGAAGTTGGTAGGGGAAATGTGACAAAACAAGATGAGAGACACTAAAACAGAGTCAGCCAGGTTTTTTATTGCCTGATTCAGGTCATTAGGCACAGTATAGTGCTGTCTCTTGTTGACCATAAACAACAGAGGAACAGACCACATTATCTAATGGCTTAATAGAATTTAAAGTTTTGTAATCTTATCTGAGAAGCTGAAAAGAATCTATGTTGAATACAGTCTGTATTTTAAGAAAGCACTAGCTGCTTTTTCTAGTATATCTGTTTATCGTGCATTATCTTATAGAGACCAAATACAAAAGCCTCGGTTCTCTGTTTTAGAAACCCTCATGTGTTCATTTTTCTTTCAGCCTGCTTTTGGATGTCACAGGCAAGGACTTCGCCGATGAAGTGATTAAATGATGTGCAGTCTGTCCTTAGCAGTGCAGGTGATAATTACACAGAGAACAGCAACTAAGGAGTAAGGATGTTCCCCTGGAACAGGTCTCAGAATAAAAACATCAGATGCATGCTGCTCTCAATAACACTGGGCCTCTCTTCATTACTGCCCCATCACTCTTCTGAAATTGATCCCATTTCATCCACTTTAATGAAACTAACAAAAAGTGTCACTGAAGAATTTCAATGTTGTCTTCTCTTTCAGTAGCTGACTTTCTCCAGAGCACTGAAAATAGCAGCTTCTGTTCAAAAAAGTATGCAAAGTGAAAGAGCTACCAAAATTTAAATTTCAGCATTTTCTTTTATTAACCAAAATATTTACAATGCAAATTCTTTTTTTTTTTTTTAAGTCTCTCTAACATATTTCATTTATTTAATTCCATTTCTAATTCTAAGAATGTCTTATTCTGCATAATATGAAATAACATTTATGTCCACAGTCACATGCTTCACTGAACATAGAGTGTTGTATCTTTTCCTAGGTTGATTATATTTGCTTTAGGAGAGGTAATGTTATTTGCATGTCAAAAAGGTTTTCCTTTTTTTTCAAAGCAAAGTTGCTCTGAATTGAAGTGTTGCTTATGAAGGTGAATGGTTTTGGCAAAAGAAAAAAGCAATGCTAAAATGTTTCTAAAACTTCAGTCAATATGCAAATTGCTCAATCTCATACGTGTAAAGGTTAAATGTTATGATTTGAAAATATTTTGAGTTGTATTTTTGAACACTCTATTTGAAAACAGAAGAAATAAGATGGAAGAAAATTTGAAATCTCTCAGGAAAATCCTCAGAAAACTCATAAATCTCAAGGAGTGTGCATTATGGCAGACATAGCGTCAAATATTCAAAAAGATAGGTGTTTTTCTCAAATAACATTTTTTTTTTGTTTTGTTTTGTTTTAAATATCATCTACCGTACATATGGACAAACTCTGTTAGTGAAGAAATTTCTTTTAGACTAATATCTAATATCTGCCAGAGTCACAGTCCAGACTGGTGTGCAGAATATTACAAACTGTTCAATGCAGTACAAGTACAACAGTTCTGCAAGTGAAACCAGTTTAGTGTTTCCCAGTAATTAATCAGTTTATTTGCTACAGTACTAGGCAAAGAACAATATCTAATGTATCTGCTTAATCATATGCCAATACCAACTCTCCCTTCCATACTCCTTACACATAATAATAGCTATTTTAAATAGTTGCTATAAACCGGTAATATTGAAGTAGACCTTCTATTTTGTCACTGAAATCCAAGACTGTATATGGAGATGCTCAAAGTGGTGAAATATCTTCATTAGTTGCCCAGCATTTGTAATAACACTGTACTTATCTGTCAATAGGTTAATTGTAATAAAAGATTTTTACACTATAAATCTTGAGAATTAGGACTTATTGTATAATTTCTGAATTTATAAGCTCTTGTTAATAAACTGAAGAACCCTACAAAGCATGTAAGTAAGGTACAGATTCTCATGTTATTCTTTCTACTTTTAGGAAACTTTTTATTTTATTTTTTTATTTTATTTTATTTTATTTTATTTTATTTTATTTTGTTTTGTTTTGTTTTGTTTTGTTTTGTTTTGTTTTGTTTTATATTTATTTTATTTTATTTTTTAAGCTACACCAATAGTATTTTATTACAAAGAAAAAATCTTGCTAGCTTCAAGCAGTCCTTTCTTTTCTGTTTCCACTTCTTCTTGTTTCCACTTCTTAAACTCCAGAAACAGAATTGGTGCTTTATAAGATAAGATGCAAGTCTTCATAAATAAACAACTTTGTCTGTATGTTTAAATAGATTAAGACAACAGGGACAGACTTATCCTAGAAAATCTTGTTTTATACTGTCTGGTGAGTGGAGTTTTCAAAACCAAATGGTCTAATGCTGATTCTTCATTACCTATGTTGTGCTGTAGAAAAAGAAAAAGAAGACAGAAATAAAAGTCTCTTGTTCCGAGTAAATCTGATTCATCCATTAGACATATATATTATAAAATATTTATAATCAGTTCTGTCTTGGGATCTTGAAGTTTGCTCTTTCCCAGTGATATTTGATAAGAGCTATTGTACCATTTCAGTGTTATCTCTGAGGATCAGATTGTGATAGTAGTATTTGCACAAATACAGTTTAAGCATCTACAAATCATTTTATGCCAGAAATCCACCACAGAATTGATATAGAACAGAGCAAATGAGCCTGAGTAAACAGCTAAGAAATGCACACAAAGCATAGGCTTTCCTCCCTTGCATTGCTGAATATTTGCTTTTCTGTCTGGAAATATGTGAAATGTGTTTCTCCCCTCCCACTGTAAAACTATATATATATATATATTTTTTTTTTTTTTCAATAATGACAATTACCCTTGACAAAAATCCTCTTTCATTATTTTATAATACTAAAATAACTGTTTATTGCAAAGAAATGTTGTCTAAGTCATAACAACAGCCATAATTAACACAGTTCAGTTAAGTGCGTTTTCTTGGACAGTTTAAAATTTTAGTCCCTCCAGTAACAATAAATTATGGATTAAACATGTAGTGACTAAACCAAATGCCAGCTAAACTGTGATAAAGACTCTCTGTACATGTGCTTTTCCTGAGAAGTGCACACAGAAGAACTTATCTTGATTCTTGAGTTATCTTGATACTCTGGCATTATTCTGGATTTAAATTAAATCAGTTGAGAACAGCTCCAGGGTAAAAGTTCTGTGTTTTGGTTACTTAGTTTGTTATGCTAGCAGAAAAACAAATAAATTAATTAATTAAATAAATAAATAAATAAATAAAGTTTTATGTACACAAATGCATGGTTGTTTTAAGTTGCAAAACTCAAAAATGTTAAGATTTATTACTACGTAGATACCCCAAAATTCATTCTGAAATTGGGCTCGGACATCTTCAGATGAAACTGATAATCTGTATGGTAGGTTTTAAACTAGAAGTCTTGATTTATCATACAAATATGATAACTATAACAATAATAGGAACAAAAAATAATAAAATTGAGATTGATGGGAAGAACCCGGGAAGAACCAATCCATTTGCTATGAACGTGCTTTTTTCATTAGTGAGATTTTTAGGTCATTTGTCTGGGTTATTTTAATTTTAATTTGATGGTGCCGATATTTATTTATTTATTTATTTGCTTATTTATTGTGGTGGTGGGTTTTGTGTGTTTTTTGTTTTGTTCTATTTTTGTGTGTGTGTGTGTGTGTTTTTGTTTGTTTTGTTTTTTGTTTGTTTGTTTGTTTTGTTTTTTGTTTTTTTAGAATCAAAGATCTTCTATCCAGATATCCACGATTCCCTTTATCACTTTCAATCATGCTGAACTGAATGTTCAGTTACCACTTCTGAGTAATTTTCTGAATTTTTCTGAAGACTTTAACCAACATGTGAAGTGTGAAAAATCCTTAATCAAAGCAAATTGAGAGAGCTATAGGATGTCTTAGGTTGTGCATATTGGCTGTGTTGGAGTTTTATTGCATCTTCAGATGTATCTTTTTCTAAATCCAAGGAAATGTAGGGTCCATTTCCCATTCTGACTCTAATACAAGAACTTTAATAGTCTGAAGCAACATTGCATAAAGCCACAACACAGCTATATTTAGGCAAAGAAATTCTTAGTTGCTGTGAAAACCTCTGTACCTACATGCACAACCTACATTTCCATTCACAGTGTTAATCTCTTTTCCAACTTAAAGTGACATTTTAAGAGGGCTGTGCTGGAAAGCAAACACTATCATGAGAGAAACCTCCCCTGAATTGGGTTGATACCATCTGAAGCAGACAGCAGGATTCAGTCCCACACCCTTAGGTCTAAGCGCTAGCTCTCTGTTCTGTGTGAAGTACAGTCAGCATGGTGAAGCAGGCTAAACCATAAACACTTATTTTAAATATGAAATATTAAGGAATGTCTCAGATAATTAGGACAGAAGTAATCTTATTGCTCCTTCTGGTTTTCTAATATGATATGATTTCTAATATCATTACTCTTTTAATTTTCAGAACATTTCTTTATCAAAAAATATTTGTCAAATGTAGCAGACCTTGGTAGCCTTTAAATAATTTCTGTCTTTTGGCTTCAGTTCTAAAGTATTCAGAGAGATGGTGTTAACTGGGCCTCACCCAAAACACATTTAGAATGTCCTAGTGTCCTGGGATATTTTTGGACTCGTGGCTGAAATTAAACAAGAAAACCCTTGCCCATTTCCCAACCTTTTCCACATGCCAAGCCATGGCTCAGGGATTCAGCAGGTGTTCAGTAGAAATTTGCAGATACCTTTCAGCCTGAAGAAGAGCAAACTCAGAAGGACAAAACCGAGTTTCTAAGTGACCTGGTAAGTGTACATCAGAGGAGGATCTAAATTAATAAGTAAAATCTATGCTAAAAATATAATGTCAATATGTCAATACAATGTATTATCTTTCATTTAAAATCATACTTTTTTTTTTTTTTTTTTTTTTTTTTTTTTTTAATCTGAGAAGAACAGTGATATGTTCCTCTTTAATTATCACTTGTCACATTGGTGAAGGCAATGAGAAGCTTAAGGAATTTTCATATCAAAAAACTTGATTTCCTCCAATCTGAATTTTCAGATTTATTCATTTATTTTCAACATTTTTGTGATTTTTTTGACTAGGTGGCTGAGATACCAAGATTTAATAGTAAACTAAAACAAACAAACTAAAACAAATGCAATACCTCCCCTCAGGTTTATACTCTTGTCTGAATCTAATTTTATTATTATTATTATTTAGAGGAAAAAAAATATATCCCAATATCTCTGGGATTCCTGTCTAGAAGTTGGTCTGGAATATTTTGAAAGGTGGCTTTATCTTTAAGGTTGTCTTTAGAACAGAGAGTTTTATTGGCCCATAACCTCCCTTGCAAAATTAATCTTATACTCAAAATCATGTTATATAAACAACCTTAAAACTGGACTCTTGACTCTAATAACTTCATAGTTTTGATAACTGGGTGGTGGTGCAGAATTAGAAGCCCAGTTTGGCACCTTTACTATATAAATTTATAAATGTATACCTATATAATCTGTATTACTGGGCTAACTTGTATAAAAACAGTTCAATAGATAGAATAAGTTGTTGAGTAAATGAACAGGAAGACAAGGAATGGCAGTGCAGTTTTTTATTTTAGTCTGTGTTTTTTGCATACATAACACCCTCCTAGCATTGCTTACAGTGTCAAGGACAGGGTTCAAAAATTTAGGATATATATATATGCATACATATATATATTAATAGCATACCACTGCTTTAGTCCTCTGTTAAAAAATTGATCATTAAAAACATCCTTCTGTGGAATGCTCATTTGCCATTGATTGCATCTATGTAGGAAATTAACAAAAAATTATCAATACAAGGAAAGAGAACAGAGTGTTAATGTGGTGAAGCAGAATAGGCAGGAATGTATGGGAACAGTGCATGCAAAATTACCCTTGACCTTCTATGCTGGTATTCAGAAATCACTTAGATGTAGCAAAGCACCCAGGTCTGCTTCACTGACCTGTTTTGGACTATGGGAGCAAGCTCAGGTTACAGATAGGCTTGTGAGACACTGCAGTTTGTTCCAGAAATGGTTTTATGTTTACACTGCCTTATACAGCTCAGATATACTCTTAACTTAAGCTTTTAATTTAGAAATATTGAAGTGCTCATTTTTCATATGTAATTTACCCCAGGTTCCAATTTCTGTTCCTGTAACTTGTTTATGGAAATACATGTCTGCCTCACAAATGGTGTCCAAACCAGTGCTTTCATCTAAAAACCTTATTTGAGTGCTTTACAGCTGTGACAAATTAAAGCAATGGAAAAAATCAGTCTATTAGGGTTATCATTCTCTAGAATGGGGAAAATTCTATACGTTACTGTTTTCCTTCCTTCCTTCCTTCCTTCCTTCCTTCCTTCCTTCCTTCCTTCCTTCCTTCCTTCCTTCCTTCCTTCCTTCCTTCCTTCCTTCCTTCCTTCATCCCTCCCTCCCCTCCCTCCCTCCCTCTCTCCCTCCCTGCTTTCTTTCTTTTCTTTCTTTCTTTCTTTCTTTCTTTCTTTCTTTCTTTCTTTCTTTCTTTCTTTCTTTCTTTCTTTCTTTCTTTCTTTCTTTCTTTCTTTCTTTCTTTCTTTCTTTCTTTCTTTCTTTTCTTTCTTTCTTTCTTTCTTTCTTTCTTTCTTTCTTTCTTTCTTTCTTTCTTTCTTTCTTTCTTTCTTTCTTTCTTTCTTTCTTTCTTTCTTTCTTCATCATCCATTGGGTTTTAAAAGTATGTTCAAATACACTCAAAGAGATTAACACAACACTGGGAGAACTGCCAGTTTTGTTTGTTGTTTGTGTTACAGTAGCACTTAAAAGCTTCATTGGCAATGTCTGTACTAGTGGATTAATCTGCTCAGGGGCATGGCATTAGGCATTGCCGCACAGTCATTGCTATTACCTTGTTAACATGGGTTTAGTCATGGTCGTCTCCTGGGGCAGGCAGCATTCACACGGACATTTCCTGGGACACAGGTCAGGGGGCAGCACTGACTGAGTCAATTCTGAAAGACAGTCTGGAGGCACCCTGTTTTGAACAGTAAGAGATTCAGCCGTCTGGGTGTCAGTTGTGCCATGCCACTTGTTCTCAGAGCTAGTGAGTGGCCCCTGGTTTGTTTCCTTTAGTAATATAAATGTAATTGGTATGGACTCGTATGTTGGTGCAGCTAAATAAATACCAGCTAAATGTACCTATCTCGGGAAGCTTACCTGTGTGAAAGGATAGCAATAAAAGAATTATCAGAAAACACCACTTGAATTCATGCCAACACAGCAGGGTTCTGCTGCCTCCTGTTGTCTGAATGTAGCAGAAATTTATGACAATACTAATGCTAACAGTGGGCTATTAGGTTAAGTAGTTATACTTATATCCTTTGGTTCCAGATTCACTTTCTGTAACAGATATAAATAGGAGTTTTGTTACATAGCATTTGTTCCATGGTGGACATGCATTTTTTTTTGTTGTTTGTTTGCTTGTTTGTTTATTTTGACAATTGCACTATGAACGATAGGCATAGTGGAGATGAAAAAAAATAATAATTAAAAAAAAAAAGAAAAAAGAAAAAAAAAAAAGATCTGTGAAATAAAGAAGCAGAGTGTGAAGTAAGGAAAACCTTTTTTGTTCTGTGGAAATAAGAAAGGAGAAGAAGAAGAAAAAAAAACAAAGGAGAATTGACAAGATGAGGCACCAGACCAAAAGCCAAAGAGTATAGAACTGCTTCTGGAGAAAAAGTGGAAAAAAGTGGAAAAGTCTCTTTATATCTATTTTTTTGCAGAGGGTTTACAACCATTTGTTATTCCTACTGGAGAAAGTACAGCAGCAATTGATATATTAACAGATCTTTACTCCCAGGAAAGTTCTTCTGTCTAAAGAGTCTTGTCCCGATGACTGTTTTGTGTGATGGAGATGAAAATGACATGGGAACTAATATCTGCTAGAGTGAGTACTTACAAAGAATAGCACAGAGGTCAGTCCATAAAAAGATAAATAGAAGATTTATATAAGCTACCCTTTGAGATTTGCAGAAACAGTCTGTTTAAAAAATACAGATACTCTGGATTCCCTTGTTGCACAGGTTATTTAGGATGTCTGGCATACAGTGTTTCTGTTGTGGTTTATATTTATGGTTCACTCTAAATCCCCTAAGTCACAAATATTCCATCATGCTCTTTCATGTGGGAGTGAAGTTTCTCAGGGAGACATGTATTTAAAAAGAAATGAATATATCAAAGTAAACGTTTTCCCCTAGTTTTCTTTTCTTTCTTATTCTCCAATCTTCCCTTCATTGTTTTATTTCTTGTACTCTGCTTACCCTATCTTGTATGATTTTTATTTTTTCTTCCCTCACTGTCTCTGCGTATTCCCTGTGACTATATTTCTTTTTTTCCTCATTTTATTTTTTCTTGGACTCCCATAATAACTAGTTTCATATAGTTACTCTTCCTTCCAATATTATACCTCTTATCTTGGTATATATACCTCTCCGTCTTTATACTCTGCTTGATATTTCTCTCTACCATTTTTCCTTTATTTGTCTCTCTCAGCATTTAGAGCATCCACTTCCATCTAACAGATCCTCTTTTAAGTAACAAGGGAGAATATTCATTCTTTCAGGATATGCTGTAGGGCAGGACTGCACATCTGGTATTTTTTGTGGCTTGGGTTTACTTATAGTTAATCTACTGTTTACTATGAGTAAGATGACATTATTAGAAGTTTAGACATATTAGAGCACATACTGTTTTTACAGGTCCTTTTTCAGCTATTTCTTCTAGCACTTCTTGACTTCATGCCATCATCTTTTTTTCTTTTTTTTTTTTTTTTCCTCCATTTGATGGGTATACTCTTCACACAAAGGAATCTGTTTGGTTTTTGTTTGCTTGTTTGTTTTTGATAGCATTTGTATATCACATCTGTAAAAAGCAATGATCTATGAAATAGCATTTTGGATTTATAAAGCTTAATTTGCAGACAAACAGCAACAGTGCCTAGAATGAGATACACAAATCTTATAACCTGCTTGTAGTGGGTCTGGCTGGCACGGAGTTAATATGGTAGTTTTTTTTTTTCAGATGAACAAAACACTGCTGATAACACACTAATGCTTCAGCTGTTGCAGAACAGTGTTTACACAGCATCAGAGGTGTCTGTTTCTCTCTCTGCCCCCACAGTTAATAGACTGCTGGATGTACAAGAGGTTGGGAGAGGACACAATCAGACAGATGACCAGAACTAACCAATGAAATGCCCAATGCCATAGAACAACATTCTTGGCAATACAAAGGGACAGGAATGGGGTTAGAGAGGCTAGCCTTCTTTTTCTTGGGAACAGGGCATTGGTCTACCCATGATAGGTGGTGACTGATTGCCTTTGTATCATCTGTTTTGTTTTCTTTCTCTTCCACTTCTCTTCCTATAATAAACATTTGTTATTTAAACCCAAAAGCCTTCTTGCTTTTATTCTTCCCTTCCCCTTCCCTTGTTCTACTGGGAATGGAGGAGGAAAGTGAGCAAGGAGGTGTTAACATACAGCATTGGTGCATACACAGGAGGGACATGCCAAATGACAGACACAATTGAAGTGTCTATAATCAGTGGCTGAAGTAGTCTACAGGTTAGCCGTTCTCTTAGTTGCCAAAATTTGCATGGCTGGTTAGTTAATACATCTTTTGTGTCTTGTTTTAGTGGCCAAGTCTGTATAATCTTGATTCTCAGGTTTACTTTAGAAAGGATGTTTTTGCTTATTAGTTATAGCCCGTGAGCCAGAGAAGAACCATGATAAAATAGTCCCAGCTGAACATCCATGTCTATTGGCTATATGGGCTATGCAGTCAGTTAGTTAGTTGCTGCAATAAAGTTTTGGAAATAGCCTCACTTGGTTAAGCAATATGGGCTTTATGAAGGCATATTAGTCATATTTCACTTGTGCATTTAAAGTTAAGAGTGAAAAGATATCTTCAAGGATATGACTCTTGTGCATATAATTAAACATATATATATATTTCCATTATCAACATATATGTCTAATTAGGAGTTTTAAAAGGCAACACACAAATATGTTCAGTTAAATTACTCAACATATGAGTGGGTCTATAAACAGCTTGTTTTTTTTCTTCCTATTGATAAAACGCTCCACATTGTAGGATTTCTCCCCCCTCCATCTCCAACTCCTGTAAACAAACATCATATGTGATTTTTAAAGATAATAAGTCATTGTAAAGTCACCCAGAAATAACAATCTTGAAAGCATATCTGACCCATTTAGGATTTTCAGTCAAAACTGCAGTGTGAGAATGACTAACAAACATTAGTCCTACAACTGCCTTAATAATGATTAACTTATTCTTTCTGATCAAAAAAGGAACAAAGGAACTTTCTAATTTGAAACACGATATCTATTAATAGATATTGTTTACGATGCTTGGGATAGAGAACACAGGGGAAAAAGAAAGTGAGGGAGCATTAGGCTATTTCTGTATATCTTTGTATCAAGTCATTAATTTTACTGCCTGTTTGGCATTCAAATATCAAGTAGATTTGTCTTCACCAGATTTTCAGTTTAAAAAGAATGTCAAGTCTTACATCAAATTCTTCCAAGACAGAAAAGAAAAAAAAAAAGAAAGGAAAAAAAAAAAAAAAAAAAAAAAAAAAGCACTTGCAAAGAAAAAAGAGCAAAAGAGAGAGGTTTTAGAAGTACAGGGGACAGGGTAACATGCGAGAACATGGGCTTCCTTCAGTATCAGATGTGATATCAGAAGTCATGTCACTGTAATTTTGTGATACATTAGCACACTGACCTCTTAATGGATAGAAAAAATGTCTTTGATGTTTAAAGGTTATTCACTTCCTTCAACATTTCTTTTTCTTTATTTTTTTTTATGCTCCTCTTTTGAATAAATGTTTAACCTTGAATTCACAGGTTGCTTTTCCCTGATATGTAAATGTTTAACATTGAATTCAGTGCCTGCCTTTTAACAACTGGAAGAAAGACTTTGAGCTATCAGCCTCACCTACTAGCAGGACAATTTCTGCATTTATCAAAGTTCCTATGATCTCTGTCCCTCCCACTTTAATTAGGCATAAGTAATTTATTGGTAAACAGAAATTTAAGTATAAAGTACTCAAATAATATGGGTTAAAATAAAATGGCAAACTGTTTCCTTGTAGGGCAAGCTGACAATCCCTCCCAGCAATGTACTTTTATTCAGACCTCAAATAAAACAACAATAGTCAACACTTAATGACTTTATATCACATGTTATGTCTGTCTACACAACACTTGATGTTTTGTTGTCTGTCGGTGCTTTTAGAGATTTCCCTTGCTGACAATGTTTTTGTGTTCCTACCAGGTCTAATTTGGCTTTCAGCTAAGCCTTTGAATTTTTTATAATAAAGTAATTTACAGATGCTAGTAGATAAATTAGCACTGCAAAAGCAACTAAATTGCATAATCACACAGATTGATTTTGTGTTAGCCTTTGAGATGTATAGATACCTTGTGGCATCTCTGTCAAGAAAAGGCAGTGAAAGCAAAACCTTTTCTATTTCTCAAAAAAAAAACAAGGAAAAATATGTCAGAGGAACAGACAAAAATACAGATGTTACACTGAAATTCCCAATGACTTATAAATGTTCAATGTACAGATATCATTAGGTTTTGGTCTTAACTTTCCCCCCACACTTGGCACACACTAGAAAATACTCTTTCACCTAACACAAAATTTGGATGTACAGCAAAGAGAGGGATTTATTCGTTTGTTTTGGCATTGTCATTGATTTGGAAGATTAAAACAAACAAAAAAAAATAGAGTTCAGTGGCTTTTGTAGATTTGTTACGTTCAGAACAGGCTTCTTGGAACAATTAGGGCATCTTAGGATTAATGTGATCAAGAGATCACATAGAGAATACAAAATTATCTCTCTTGTGGTTAAAACTATTTCAGTTAATGTAAGGAACCATAATTTTTTCTGTAAGTGCAACTTGGCTACCATCATATGAACCAGCAATGTCACCTGTAGGGACACTTAGTGGTAACATAGCTTTTTTCCAGTATGTTTTATGTAGCAGTTACAGGAATAGATGTGCCAAGAATTTAAATGCATAAAGGACTTTTACACATTCTAGGTACCAAATCTATGATGCAAATGCATTGTCCTCAGCTGCTGCCTAAGGCAGTAGGCACCTCTGTATCTTTCACTGGAAACCAAGTAACCAAAATTATGTCTCTTGCCACACTAAAAAAAAATCTCCATGTCTGCAAAGAGGATAAATTTATAATAACTAAATCACAGACATTCCTCTGCCAATTTTCCATAAGGGACTTTATTAGGTAGAAGTTCTCATACTGACAACAGCAGCAGCAGTTCCTTCCTGACAGCTATCAGCTCCCATGAGAGTACCTAAGCCATGCTGACTCCTTTGTGTTGGAACAACTAGAAGAAGAAAACCCCAAATAATAACAACCCCCCCCCCCCAAAAAAAAAAAAAACAAAAAAAAAAAAAACACAAAATAAAACTCAGAATAACAACAGACTAAATCCTTAGTACTTACCATTCCATTCCAGGACTTACCATACCATTCTATAATAATTTAGAAAATCATTCAAAAAACTTACACAGAAAATGAAATTTCTCATTGACCAGCGCAGGGTGGTCAGAAATCCTCAGAAAAATGAGCACTGTTGGTCTGGAACAGCCTGTTGTCTGCCTCTTAAAGCAATCTCCTAAGGTATTTCAGGCACAGAAAGTTACCAAAACTCAAGCTTCACTTTTTATATTTATTTTTTATTATTTTACCCAGGTTTTCACATAAAGGAGGCATAATGCTGTAACAGTGCATGTTTTCCTTTGTGTTTGTGTGCATTTGTTTTTTAAAGGAATATCCTGTAGGTGAGCTTGGAAGAGAATTCAGAATTGATGATCCTTGAAGGCGTGAATATCATCAATAACCCTAGGGTTGTTCTGGAATTGCAGATATGTTCTTGTCTTCTGATTTTTCTATGCCATAGCTCTTTGTAGGCTAACTGTAATAGAATACCTGGTATATCTGCCCTCTCTACCTGAGATAGTTTTGGGCCCTGTCTAGAGATATCCAGACTCTTCCTGCACTACTGAACACTTTAGCAGAGGATCCCAGATCTATTCCAGGGCCTATCTTTTTGTTTCCTTCACTACTACTAGTTCTGTGACCTAAAACTGCCAAGGAGGCCTGTAAAAAAACATTGCTGAAGACAGTGTATGTAGCTGTGCAGAGCTGAACTTAATGTTAATTTTAAATAATATATGGCAAAGCCCTTTGTACTCAATGGATTCAAAATCCCTTTATAAATTAAAGATTTGTAGTTTTGTTTTGTTTTGTTTTGTGTTGTACCTTGAGTGGATGCTTCCCTTTTGCTACAGATTTTATTTCACATAATTGCTGGTATAATTGCACATCTGTAAAATATTGTTTCATACTCCAAAACTAATCTGAATTGCTTATCCATTCATTAATGAGGGAAAAGCAGCAGAAGGTAGTTCTTAGATAGGATATAATCATTCATCTGTAATTTTAGTAGGATTGTGCTTATGACCTGCAATAATTCAGCCCTGTAAGTTCTCTATCTTGTCAGCTCATAGGACTTGCAAAAAATCGTAGTGCAAGAGATGTCAACCAGTCCAAAAATAAATAAATAAAATTTGCTGTAAGCTTATTCTTGAAAATAATATTGCACTTCTACAAGAATTTCCTTATTGATCAGAGAGAAAAGCAGAAGTACTAGCTGGAATAGTAAACCAGTGTTATGGCAAAGAATGAAATAATCTCAAATCCTAAGAAAACTGAAATAATTCAATAGCGAGATAAGTTACAAATCATTACTGGGTAATGCCAAATAAACTGCCTCAATATGCAAGGAAAAAAAATAATGAAATAACTTATTTTACTACTTTCAGAAAAGTAAGACATTTTGTTGAGTATTTGAAATCAAAAAGTCATGAACATAAATGTAAGACAAGCACTAGTGATGTAGAAAACTGAACAATACATAAGTGATCTGGAAACAGTTTGCAATAAATAACTCACTAACACTCACTGTAAGTCACCATCACTGGTGACACATAATTGCATTGATCTATTGATCCTTCAGCTTATGCTTTTAATGCTTTTTTTTTTTTTTTTTTTTGAAATGAATTTCTGAATTCATCATCAAAGGCTGGTATCACAACCTCTATAGTACTCATAACAAGAACCTAAAAGTGGAATGAGAAAGGAAAAGAAAAAAATGAAAAAAGAAAAAAGGTCTTCAGGGAAGATATATAGACACAAATCTAAAATAAATAGTGTGATAAATATATCTCAGAAAACAGGAAAGTGAAGGCAATCCAACAAATGAGAAAATGCATGGGAAATGGGGAAAATGCCTACATACCATGACTTAAAGAATTAGGTTAATTCAATTTTCTTTGAACTGTGTTATAATCTTTATATACAAATAGCATTTTTAGCCAATTTGGCCATTTCATGGTTAGATGAGATTTTTGTTTTGTCAGCCATTTATGTTGCTTTAGTTTGTTTAAGATTGTCTTTATCACTTTGTTCACTCTTAAAAGTTATGGATCAGAAATTTAACTAAAAAGAAATCAAAATCATCTGTCAACATATGAACTTAATAATACTAGCATGGATATTTGCCAACAATATACTTTGTGTAAGAATGTGTCAACAAGCTTCAGTGAAACTAAACTTGAAATAAAGAAACACAAAGTCGTGTTATTGTATTTCTTACATTCTTAGGTTAAATATGTTGATGAATCTGATGAATCCTGTGGATTTTTTCATCAGAACACACCAAGAAATAAATTATTTATAATTTATTATTTTGCCTATGGGGCAAAAGAAACATATTCCTTTTTAATGCTACGTAGAAAGTAGTTAAAAAAACTACTACTACTATCCAAAACACAATTAAAACAAACAAACAAGCAAACAACAACAACAAAAAAAACAGACTTGTTTGTTTAACTTATGGAGTCATGAACTAGAACAACTAATTCACCTAATGAAATAATCATCTTAGGTCTCATTAAAGCATGGATGCATACATATATTAGCATTCTGACTTACAGCCAGAAATCTAGCTGGAAGATTTGCTACATGGTCAACAGCATGCTTAAAAGAATGCCTTTTGAGCAAGAACCCGCAATGCTCAGATTATCATACATGGGACACATGAGAATTCAACACTAAGGGAAACAAAACAGCAGTTTATATGAAAAGTGGCTTGAAAATATATGAATGGGTTAGGCAGTCATATTCCTGCCACTCTTTAAATACTGAGAAGACTCAGTATTTGAAAAGAAAAGTTACATATTATTTTTTTATTATTATTATTGCTGTTTATAAAAATCTGTTTTATAAATCTACCCTTTATAAAACAGTTACAGACTAAGGTCAGATTGTTGCTATGCTGCAGGAAAACACTGAAACAGAGATGAACACACCCTGAATATTAGAGTCAGTCAAAGCCTCTGTGGTTGAAAACAGCAATGCAAGAAAACAAAACAAAACAAAACAAACAAACAAAAATAAAAGGAGAGACTGAAAAAAAAAAAAAAAAAAAAAAGATCTCTTGCAGTTACTCTTTTATTATTTCCCTAGACCATGTTTGAAATGAAGAATCTCTAAAATAAAAAGACAGGAAAATGAAAATGAAATGGAAGTCAAACTAGAGTAAAGAAGCTGCAATGTCCATCAGCAAGGAAGAATCAAACTTTGAATAGCTGATTAACAGTGTTCTTGAAAGAGTTAGAGGGGGAAAATAAGGAGAATAAAGGGATAAAAAGAGCAAAAAATATTCCACTGCTTCTGAGGAGAAATTTTGTTATCTGGCTTTGAATATCTAGGAGTTAACTGTCCAAGACTAAGCACCTAGGACTAGACATCCTCTTTTGTAAGTGCAGATAGGCAGGCATCCTCCAGAGAGCTAATTATTCCTTTCATCTTGACCAGTTTTCTTAGGCTGGCGTGAACTGCCACAGAGGCCTCTCTTCCCAGAGTGTACAAGGAACTTGGATAGCTAAGCTAAGATAGGTAAGAAGAAACTCATGTTTAATGTTAGATTGCCCCCTGTACTCTCCGTGTCTCACAAAGTGATACTCCTATATAAACATGAAGTAACTCACCTTTGTGCTGGGATAGACTCAGTCCTGATCTTGAAGGAAATTATGTTGTTAGTTTGTAACATGGACCTGACACTGACAGCATATTTTACTTTTTGAACAGAGTTCCTAAATTCAAGTTATTAATAAAATACACTTCTGAATGAATATGCAATTGCAAGAAAAGTACATAGAGTACTTTAGGAGGGTGTCCCTTAAATGTTACCTCTAACCTTGCTGACAGCAATCCACAGCAAACATTTTGAAAACATGCTTTTCTTAGAAGTAGTGCATTCCAGAGGACAAAGTGTTTTTGTAACATATTTAACAGACTGTAGACCCATAGGTGCAGTTGGTTAACATGGTAAAGTTATGTTAGCAGGGGGGCTACAGAGGTGGATTCTGTGAGGAGAGTACAGAAGCTGCCCCATGTTAAATAAGGGCCAGTTTCAGCCAGCTCCAAAGGGGTCTGTCTGCCACTGCCCAAAGCTGAGCCAATAAGCAATGTTGTTTGCACCTCTGTGAGACCAGATTTAAAAAAGGGGAAAAAAAAGAAATGCTGCGTAACAGCAGCTGGAAGAGTGAGCAGTGAGAACCAGTCCTGCAGACCGCAAGTGCAGTGCAGAAGGAGGGCAGGAGGTGCCCCAGGCACACAGCACAAATTCCCCTGTGGCCTGTGGAGAGGCCCCTGGTGGAGCAGGCTGTCCCCCTGCAGCCCATGGGTCCCGCACGGGGCAGATATCCACGCTGCAGCCCCTGGAGGAGCCCCCGGTGGAGCAGGTGGATGTGGCCTGGAGGAGGCTGCGGCCCATGGAGAGCCCCCGCAGGGGCAGGCCCTGGGCTGGAGCTGCAGCCCGTGGAGAGGAGCCCATGCAGGAGTAGGAGAGGGGAACTGCCGCCCATGGGGGACCTGTACTGGAGCAGTTTTGTTTACTGTTAGTCCTTGGTGGGTTAAGAAAGCATTGGTAGAATTATTTAATGCACCCATTTGAAACAGCTATGTTGTAAATTAAGATCCTTCTGGAACTGAGTTTGCCATAAAATCTCTTTAAAGCAAACTATGTTCTACAGTTATTAATTATTGTTCTATTACTTATGCACTTTCTATTTGTTCCATATACTAAGGGTTTCTATCCCAGTGCTGAAATAAATATGAATTATTATGACACTTAAAATTTTGCTGCAAGAACTTTATTTTTTAATAATGTTTAAACACTGGCTCATCACTTCTGAAAGTAGCTTTTTCACTAACCTGTTTAATCTATCACTTCTACCCTTGTATCTATATTGCTTCCAGTCTATAAATTTAGTAATGGCTCAGAATGAAGAATATTTAGACAAATTAACAGCATCAATTCCCATACAATGTTACATTTTCCATGGAGGCATTTTAAGAAAGGATTTAAAAGGTTCAGTTTGAATTATGTGATAAAATCTGATTACAACTATATGAGACATGAATAATTAGGGCTACTACAGCTCCAAAGTTTCACCATGATCAAATTGTATCCCACTCTTCCACAGATACATTTGTATGTGAAAGATGTTTTCCTCTGGTATAGTTGTGGTCCTCTGCTAGATGAGGCATTTTTAGTTGCAGTATAGCTTTGGCAGTTTGGTTTTAAAAAGACAGGTTTCTGTGGATAAGAGAACCCTTCTGTCCATCTGAACAAGTAAGCTGGCCTAAAATGCTAACCTTACCAGAAGAAAGAGAAACGTGTTGAGCAACTGGAAGCAATAACAACAACAACAACAACAATAATAATGTTTGGATGAGCCAGAAAGCCTATGAAAATAGTGGAAGAACTGAACATATATTAAATTTAATAAAATAAAATTAAATTAAAGATCCTTGTATCTTCAAGGAGTCCCTTGTAAATATAAAAGAAAAGTAGTAGCAAGTAAGCATTAAGGTGTAAATCCCTATTAGCATCTGAGGGTTTTCACACAAAGAAGATTCATACATAAAGATGACACAAAACTTCTAAATTTCCTTACAGTTTGGCTGGCATGCTCCAGGCTTCTTCTGTCCAGTTAGGCTTAGTGTGTTCTGTTGCTTATAGATGTGGCCAGGTCAATGCAGAAAACCAGGATCAAATGCTAAGACTGTCATCCTTTGCATCAGTCCAAATCCCTATGTCAGCCAGGGTGAGGAGGACATAAAACTCTTCTGCACTCCACACAGTCTCTTGATAATGAATGATGTGACCTGGGACTCACTCACTGGTGAAACTGCTGTGTACAGCAGTTGGCAGCAGTAACATCATGAGCTGGGATAATTTCCTAAAACCTTTCTCATACAGAAATATGTCAATAACACCTGCTGCTAAACTGAATGATACTAGCATTGTATGAGTTCAGACTAAAATATGAGCCCTGCAAGATGTTAGTTGGACTAAGAAGTGGAATGTCAATAATCCCATTTGATCCAAAACAAAAATTTTAGAGACTAAAACCAAACCAAACCAAACCAAACCAAAAAAAACCCACATGCATTTTAGTTGTTTTTTGTTTGTTTGTTTGTTTTTAACTTGTATAATTAACTGCATAGTCCTTCTGAACCATCTGAGCCCACTATTCCTCTCAGAAAGATACCTTCAACACCATTGTTTAGAGTTTACAGAGTCACATTGTTCTGTATTGCTAAAATTGTCTTCCTCTAGTCTCTTCTCATCTTGTCTCTCTCCTCTCCTCTCCTCTCCTCTCCTCTCCTCTCCTCTCCTCTCCTCTCCTCTCCTCTCCTCTCCTCTCCTCTCCTCTCCTCTCCTCTCCTCTCCTCTCCTCTCCTCTCCTCTCCTCTCCTCTCCTCTCCTCTCCTCTCCTCTCCTCTCCTCTCCTCTCCTCTCCTCTCCTCTCCACTTTTTATTTTTAACTTTGTTTTGAAATCTTAACCCACCAAAGGATACTCACATCATCTTATATGCAATACTATTAGAAATGCATGGTGGTCAACAAACTGAAAAGCTTGTTCATTAATGTTTTACAGATTGTTAGAAGCTTTTTCCTGACTATGTGTTTACAGTTCAAAATTACCCTCCAGAAGAGACTACACTATTTTCCTGTCTTGTAGAAGGATAGGATTTCATGATACCTCATGGCTAATCTACACTCCTCTGCAGTACATTGGGGTGAGGACTCACCTCATTCAACTTTACAAGTCTGCAGTATAGACATTTCTAGCTAGCTAATTATTTGGGACTTGCTTTACATTCAAAGGAGAAAAAAAAAAAAAAGTTACTTCTAGGAGATTCATCTGAGCATGCAGAGCTTAAGATAAAAAGATTTCTGTGCTGAAACTACGTATATTTCTTCATTGACTATAAGGACAAGTTTAAACATTTCTCAGACATTGTTCATTTTGTAATATACATATGCTTTTAAAGAGATAAATCTCACTCTGCATCACAAATCCCCACAGCAGAGATGTCAACATATATGCAGGAATTTCTTATAAAATGTTTTATAACAATTTTACAATATTTCTGTAATCTCATATGTAAAAATATTTATATAATTTCAGGTAGGAATGCCATGCCAGTTTTACAATCACCAGGGATTCATGTAACTCTTTGGTTATTACTTCTTATATTAAGAAATGTGATGGCTTGAGACAGTAATTCTCTTAATAAAAGGTGATGAAAAGACAGAACAATGAAAATGTTTTGAATTAGGCTTCTTAAAAGGCCCACACAGCCCATCAAAGATGTGATCACTGGAATGAATGTTTCTTTCTCTCTATATATATATTATATGTATATATATATATATTCTGTTTAACATCTTGCCAAATAGAAAAAGGTAAAAGTTTAACTTTCAAGTGGAAACCTGTAGAGAACATTTAGCTTTCAAAAAGACAGTTTATGCTAAATTATAGTATAGCCGATGTACCCTGATCTTCTTGAAGTTACAGGAACTTATTTTTAATTTTAGGGATGTGCAAAATTGACATTACTTATTGCTAGATTTTATTCCAGAAATGGTAGACTTTCTTTTAAGTGACTGTATGAATAAATAACTTTTCCTCACATATTATAGTAAGCATAATGTCAAATAATACATTATGCACAGCAGTGTATCAAACATATTGCATCACACTACAGCAGGCTATAAACTGCTTAAATATAAATCAAACACTTAATGAAAAAAAAGAATAGACAAAAACAGGTTAATGTATGTAAATAAAAACTGAAAACACTGTTTTCTTTCATCTTTGTACACAACATGTGACATCACAGCTATATATATTGTTTTATTACAAGTTAGTGCTTAGAGCTCATTTCACTAACAAATTTCATGAAGAGTATGACATTTGAGAAATAATTGATTTTTCTGTTTTGTTTTTGCCTTATGATAATCAACATGACCTGCCAGGCATGAAAGCAGCTTTGAATTATTTAATCCACATTGGGAAGCATGCAGCTAGTTTTATGAAAATCTGGCTGCTGTGTAGGGTTTTATGAGACAACAAGAAAATAATACAAGAAAAGCTTAAGCAGAAGGGTGGATATTAAGAAAGTTAGAATATGGAGAGCATGAGTTGGTTCACCAAGAGGGCAAATAGGAGAGAAGAAATTATATCCATTCAGCAGTATCTTGTGGCCTATGTAAGGAACACAGAAAAGAAACCAGGACAACTGATGGCCTTCATTCCTGTGTCCTATACAAGCTCATAGCAGTTGTTCTTCGAGATTATTGAAACAGATTAGTTATTTCCAAAAATAGTTTTGAGTGGGACTCGTGTAATTACTTGCTGGTATACACTATTTTTTAACACTGGAAATGTAACATTTGCAGTGTGAAATACGGGGTTGTGTCAGCAATGTTTTATGAGAGGGAGGACCCTTTGGCAACCTATTTAACATACTCCAACTCATTACTGAAGCTAGACTTTGATGCAAAATTTATCAGGTTCGAATAAAGGAAAACACCATTCACTGCACAGCAAGATATAAGGCATGCACAGGATTCTCTGGAAGCACATAGGGAAATTTTCAAGAAATTCAGAAGATAATCTTGCAAAGCTGAAGGATGACACCAGTTGGAAACAAAAACAGCTCCTACTTTCTTCCATGACAGGAAGAAAGATGGGGTGACTGTAAAGAAAATTTAACAAGCTCATGGCATATAGTGAGCCAGATTCAGCTGGAAAACTTAGAGGCCAACAATAGGAAACTATCAGAAACACCTGCTCTACTCTTCTTTATAAGACATCCATTCATGGCAATTTTTGGTAACAATGCAGAACTTAATCCCAAAATCTGGAGAAAAGAGGAAAGGAAAGGAAAGGAAAGGAAAGGAAAGGAAAGGAAAGGAAGGAAAGGAAAGGAAAGGAAAGGAAAGGAAAGGAAAGGAAAGGAAAGGAAAGGAAAGGAAAGGAAAGGAAAGGAAAGGAAAGGAAAGGAAAGGAAAGGAAAGGAAAAGGAAAGGAAAGGAAAGGAAAAGGAAAAGGAAAGGAAAGGAAAGGAAAGGCTGAATTAGCTATGCCTTAAAAATTACAGAAAGACTTAAGCATAGCTAGCAATGTGATTACAGCAATTATATTTGCAAGATTTAACAATGCATTTTCCTTCAGATGCTCGGAACTTAATCCCTGCAATGTTAACATGACTAATTAGTTAGTGTTTAAAAGTGGTGCAGATCTTAGGAAGACAAAATGCATTGAAAGTAACAAGATATGTTATCCTTCGATGGAAAAGTATTTACATTCTGACAGAACTGCAAGTTCACAGAGATCTGTTTATTCTATTTTTCAAATATCAGGATTGTGTGGTTGATATTAGAGAAAAAAAATCTTTATTATTCTCTGATTCATTTGCCCAATCTGAACAACTTTTTTAAATTAACCTTTATTGCTTGTTCACATAGTTTTTTAAAAAACTGTGTCCTTGAGCTGTCAATAAATGAACAGGGAAGAATATAGTGGATATATAAAAGTTCAAGAAATTTTTCTAGTCAAATGGGATGAATATAAGTAAGAACATGAAACCTCTCATCACTTCATCAGAAACTCACTTTTCTGTGAACATATTATTGGAATCCAATACTCTTTGACAAGATTCTTTTAAGATATTCCACATGAGGAGGGTTTAAAGTTTAATATCATATTTACTTATTTGTAGATACTTGACATAACACAGCATTTTGATTTCATAGAGTGAAGCATCAACGTACTGAAATCATGGTACAAGTATACTTACCAGAATAAATCATTGTAATATACAGTACAATATACTGTATATACAATACAAATGTGATTCACATTAATGATCTCAATACGCTCACTGTCAAAATACTGGGTGTTCCCAGCCAATGGGAAAGAATATGTGAATTGAAGCCAGCTCAAACCTGTTGCTTTTTTCATAGTTGTGACACCAATATAAATTAGAATGACACAGAAGATCCTCTGTAGAATTATGCCAGATGTTCACCAGATTATCTGTGATCAGAATCCACTCTAAAGACTTCAATAATAATGTTAAAGACATCACCTACCATCAAACATGACATATAAAATTTATAGACTTAGCTATAAACAGAGGAAAAAAGAATGATGCCTCTTTGCAGTGGTAGCACAATCCTCATGTGTGTGTGTGTGTGTGTTGCAGGGCTGTTGTTTCACAACTATTGATTTCTGTCCTGTCTGTTGATTAATTTTAGACAAAGGCATCAACTCTATTAGTATAGAACTATTAGAAATATTAGTGCTTTTTCACAGGAAAAACAAGCACCATTCTCATGGTTTCATCCATACATATACAAAATATCATAGAATCACAAAATCATAGAATCATGGAACCATAGTAACATAGAATTATAGAATGGTTTGAGTTAGAAGGGACATTAAAAACCATCTAGTCCCAACTCCCCTGACGTATATGTACGCAAAAAATTATACTACTGAGATATAGCTACTATAGCAACAAAAGACTGGGTAGCAGAATCCTTCAAACATGTCTCTATACCTGTTAAACATTTTTCAGTAACTACTAGCACCCAGTGAAATTGTGGCTTTCCAGTGAGGGAAATAGTAGACTTTTTTTTTTTCTTTTTTTTTTTTTTCCCCACAAACTTGCCATGTCCAGGTTAAGTGTTTTTCACATTATCAACATGTAATATGGAATTTACATTCTTTAGTAGCTGTGTTTGGGTTGGTAGGAATTCTATGCTCATAATAATCTGAGAATATAAGGCTTAGCAAGAAGAAGACTCCTCAATAGGAATATGTTTTAACTGATTCTGCTTTCAGGGTGTAAAAATTCTTAGGACGAGGAGTTTTCCCCCGTAATCTATGTTTTCTTGGTATTAGTAGCTAATTTCCAACCCTTTTTGCTCACCCCTCAGCCCCTACCCCCCATATCAGTGCTGTCCTTTTTAAAATATGTCAATAGGACGTCATGACAGAAAATGCTGAAGCTACCAGCCTGCTCAGAATATCAGTAACCAGAAAAATCGCATCCAATTAAGGTAACTGCAGCTCTCAGGCTCTTGCAAGAATACAAGATGAAGTCTAAAAATAAGCAACCATTTTTCTAACCCAATGCCTATCCTGCCTGAATAGATTACATTTTATGAATAGCTGGTGTGTGAGTGAGAAGTAGGAATATTTAAATTATTTCAATCTATGGGAATTTGTGAAATGAGGGCTTGTATAATGGACTACAAGTCATCTCATATGAAATATATTCAATTTAATATTGAAATGCATTTTATTTCTCTATGGTATAGCTGTTTTGATTACCTGAATTCTCATGTCCTGTGAGTTCTTGTGAAAAAATCAAAAATTCACTATTTCAGGATCCTCTTATAAACAGGTGGTGTGGAGAAAAAACACCATTCATATTTCAACTTGTAAAAACAAAACAAAACAAAACAAAACAAAAAAACAACTTTATCAATGACATATTTAAGTATTTTAAATAATATGTTTTAGCTATTCTGCACTGAACTGAAAAAAAAAAAAAAAAGAAAAAAGAAAAAAGAAAAGTATTCTGATGCTGAGGTGAGTGCGGTGGTTTTACCTTGCTGGGGGCAGCTAAATTGCACCACAACTGCTCTCTCACTCTTTCTCCTCAGAAGAAAAGGGAGAAGAAAGTGTGCTGGAAAGAAAAAAAGGTTGAGAGAAGAATAATTTAATTAAAGGGAAGAGTGGAAAAAAAATAAAAATAATAAAATAAAAATAAAAATAAAAAGAGCAAAGGCTGCACAGAAGCACAGAGAGAAAAATATTTTTTTTCTCTATTTCCCATCAATGAGAGATGTTTGGCCACATCCTAGGAAGCAAGGCCTCAATACATGTAACAGCTGTTTGGGAAGACAGACTTCTTCATAACAAGAACCCCACCCCTTTCCCCTTTCCCACCTCTTACTGCTGAGTGTGGCACCATACAGTATGGAATATCCCTTTGGTTGGTTTAGGTCAGCTGCCCTGGTGATGACCCCTCCCTGCTTCTTGCCCACCCCTAGCCTACTAGCTCTAGGGCATTTGGAGGGAGTCTTGATGCTGTGCCAACACAGCTCAGCAATAGACACAATACCAGTGCTGTTCTAGCTACAAGTGCAGAGCACAGAAGTGTATGGGCTGCTGCAGGGAAAGTTAACTCCCTCCCAGCCAGACCCAATACAAGTGAGAAAAAGCAGGCTACAAGTGATAATGTATTGCTCATTATTTTGCTGTATGTTGCTGCATAAAGAGTGAAGGACAACAGGAAGGAGGTTTGCTGTTTTAGTTGGTGGTGCTTGCTACCTGCTTTTTTGGAAAATTTTCATGGAAGAAGGTAGATATTTGCTCTTCTTTAGAAGTAAAAAACATACACATAGCAGAAACTTTCCTAAAGCAGAACAGCACTCAGAGAGAGAGAGGGAAAAATTTAGTAAGGATGAAACCTACAGAAAAGAAGAAAGACCAGGACTAATGTACAGACTCAGGCCTCAGAGGTAGCAGAGAAAAAAAAAAAAAAAAAGTTTCCTAAAAAATCCAGATGGGACTATAAAGTTGACTGTAACATAACAAACTGTTAAAAGTTGAGATTTATCCAAATTCAAAGGAGGCCGTTCTGACGGGATATGTGGACAAGGCAGAAGTTTGTTATAAGTACTTATCTTTTAAACCTCTTCATTCAGTAGGTTATTTTCTCTTTTTGTGGTCAAATGTAAGCTGGTTATGGAGACTGACAATACTTCCATGTTTTTCATGTGTACTCTTTAAAAGAAGGTGGTGTACAGACCTGCTTCGAAACTCTGGCCAAATCAGGTTTCTCTCTTCAAGGGTTGATGCCAACACTAGAACTTTTTAGACAGGGAGAGCCAAAAACACTGAAAAGTAGATTATCACACAGCAGTTTTCAACCTGCTTCAAATTTCCAAGATTACAGGCACCGACATTGCTTTCCCCAAGCAGTGGGGCCTGGCAATTTTCTGGAGCCTGGCAATAGGGGGAAATACCTCACATATTCTTTGCTGAGAGCAAACATGCACAGCAACCAGAGCTAGCTGAAAGCCAGTCAGAATAATTAAGATAAACTTAAGTGTGTTCTGCTTCAAAGCTCCATTGCATCTCAAAGTTATGGGGACTTTGTCGCTAACTTGCAGCACAGTTTTACCAATTTGCAGTGCAGATTTGTGTTAGATTAAACCTTGGGATTCCATTAACTGTTTTCTGCTTTGGCTTTCTATTTTGCTCAGTGGTAGGTGACACTGGAATTTCCTTGCTTCCTGCAGGGAAACATAATGACTACAGCAAGTAAGGAGTCTCTTAATGAGGTTTCAGAGAAAAGAGAAACTAGAAAATGGAAGCATTGTAACCAGGGAATCAGCCTTATCTGCTTTGGGTTTTTATTGTTTTTTGTTTGGTTGGTTGGTTTGGGTTTTTGATTTTTTTTTGGTGGTTTTTGTTTTGTTTTGTAATATGAGATTCTCTATTTAACAAACTAACTTTCTATTTAAAAAATAACAGTCATTGTGTCCTGTCTCACCCTCCCCATCCTCCCCTTCCCCCCCCCCCCCCCCCCCGTACTTACTCCCAAAATTTGTCTGCAACACTCATTGCTTCACTGTGAATATTTTGCTGTGCCCAGTTCTTGGACATCATGGTTTCAGGACATAAGATGTTGAAGACTGTGAACTAAGCACTGTGCATGCATCTTTGTCCCACTGGCACCAGCTGCATAGGCACATTTTTACCTTCTTGCTCTCCTGTTGACACATTTGGGGATGGGTCTTCCTTTTCATATACTACTCTGCTCAGCTGTTCCAAAAAATGTGAATGTGCCTTGTTCAGAAGTGGATTCAAGGAGAAATAATTCATCAGTCATATAATTTATTTATTTATTTATTTATTTTGAGAGCATCTTCTTAGATGCTCACATACAGGTAGGCATCCAGCAGGAAATCCATAGGTCATTGCTTGTTTTGGTCATGCACAGGTAATCTTTATAATGCAAATATGACTATTTCTGTCCATCTTACAAAATGAAAATAAAAATGCATGCTGGACACACAATTATTACATATCGTTTTAACATCACTGATCCTTGAATTTCATTAGCTCTTCTACACATTCTTCACATATTTAATTTTCCATGCAACTTCATTTCTCAGACTGGAACAATAGGTCACTTTCTTGAAATTTCATAAAAAATATATTTTGGCTTCATAGAGTAAGCATAAATTGCTTCCCTAGAAGCAAATTATCAGCAAATGGAACTTTCAAATGGTGCATAGTGCCTGCATCTTACTAAAAAATCTATTGTCCTAATATCATTGCAAATTACAACAAAAATATTATACTTTCAAGAATTGTGCTGAATGTTTTATTTAGGAAAACACTGATTCTAAAAACATATCATAACTTTATACCAGATTTATATTATATTTATATACTTATATATATATGGTATATTTATATATACCAGAGTGTACTATATATTCTTAAAAGTTAAAGCTGTCTGGTCTGGCTATATTTGCTTATGAAAAATAGCTTAGTTTTAAATAAAAAGTCATAAAAATTGCATTCTTCTCAGTTCTAGAGGTAATCAGCTATGACACTCAATGACATAAATCTTTGCTCTCTTCATTTTCTTCTCCTTCTAGGAAAATAAAAATGGAATGTTTATCAAGCAAATGATCAAAGCAATTGAAATGTAACCTCCAGACTTTCTTCAAGCCATTTGAAAACTGAATGTATACTGAGAGAATCTGTAAAGTATTTGGAGAAATTTGTGAAAAGTTCACAAAAATTTGCTTCAATCTCACTACTTTTTTTTTTTTTTTTCATTTGTACTTAATGGAGCACTAAAAAATACAGTCTAGCAAGTTTTTATAATAAGGTCTTCAGAGACAAATTTCTCGTCTAGATGCTCTCAGTGATGAAAAACTCTGTGAAGAGGTTTTATCCTGCTGTCATTGATCTAGTGGCATATTTAAGCATGAGAATTAATTTAACCTATAGCATGAGGTTGTTTACTTTGAAAGCTGTGGATATTTCTATGCTTCTTCTCTACAAATAAGAACATAAAATTTTTGAAACAGTATAATGATGTAACAGAATGTGTACTCCTATCTAATGGAATGGTGATTAGTGCTATGAGCATGCAGAAATGATACTACTTCACAGTTACTGTTTTTCCAAGAAAATAAAAGAAATTGATTCATAATTTCCATGTACAAGGTAGATGGGGAAAGGAAATTCATATATAAAGCTTTGTTTAGTTCAATTTAAAAAATCTGATGGGCATTCATTCTGGAGGAGGGATGGATTATTAATGGTTACTTCAACAATACCAAGAATTTTTACAGTTCTACAACATAAAAGTTAGCAATCATCACTAAAGGATGCCAGTTCCTTTGGATTGGATGCCATTCTTACAGTCTTCAACAACAACTTCAATAATTTTGACCCCTTTGTGAAGATATGTTACCAAACTGAAATGAAATATAATTTAAGAGCTTTCTTCCACCAAAAAGGTACTTGACACTGAATGCACACAGCGAAGCACAAATTCTTAAATATATTGACCCTGCTGAATAATCATGGGGAAAGTAGTTAAGCATATGATATGTTTAAATGAATGTTACTTAAGAGTAGGCATAAAGGTAAACCATTTCAATCTGCCTGTACGACTGAGGAGAAATTAATCCACATTTGGATAATGACTTCGATGGATAATCAGACCCCACTCCCATTTTTATTGTTATATATTGTGTCATGAAGAGTATTAATAAATGCCATATTTTATTCATTTACTGAAGGAGATCCATTTAATGTCTTGCACATGAAAATGCACGTCTTGTCTGTGTGTGTTTAAAAGGCAGGATTCTAGAACACAGCACTGCTAGACTTCTGTCTGCCCTTCTGCATTACATTGAACATTTTACTTATCATTAATATAACTCACTAACCTTTAGCTATTTTAATGTTAGACAGTTACTCATCTCCTTTTTCTTAATGGTGAGAGTAGACAGAAACCTTATATTTTAGATATATATGTACTATAATAGTAATAACAACCAAACAAGCAAACAAAACAAACATGCAAAAAACAACCAACCAACCAACTACACAAATAAAATAAAATAAAATAAAATAAAATAAAATAAAATAAAATAAAATAAAATAAAATAAAATAAAATAAAATAAAATAAAAACACCAGAAAAACTAGCTCTTTTACTGACTTTTGGCCTGGTTTCAGCTAAGGTAGAGTTAATTTTCTGCATTGTGTCTGGTATGTTGCCATGTTTTGGATTTAAGAGAAAAATAATGTTGATACACTGATGTTTTAGTTGTTGCAGAGCAGTGCCTATGCTAAGCCAAAGACTTTTCAGTTTTTCATACCACTCTGCCAGCGAGGAGGCTGGGGGTGCAAAAGAAGCTTGGAGAGGACACATCCAGGACAGCTGACCCAAGTTGGCCAAAGGGATATTTGGCATCCCAATCTCCAAACTGGAGAGAGATGAGTTTGAAGGGTGGACCATTCTGTGGATAAGGAATTGACTGGAGGGCCATATACAGATTGTTGTGGTCAATGGCCAGTGATGAGTGGTGTCACTCAGGGATCCATCTTGGGAGTGGTGTTATTTAAAATAATTATCAACAACATAGTGTAATTGAGTGTACCCTCAGCAAGTGTACCCTCAGCAAGCAGAGGACACCATGCTGAGTGGTGCAGTCAATACAAGAAGAAAGTGATGTTATCCAAGGGGACCTGGACAAACTTGAGAAGTGGGACCACATGAACTCAGTAAGGTTCAAAAAATTCAAGTGCAAGGCACTGCACCTGGGTCAGGAAAATCCCAGACATGAGTATAGACTGGGAGAAGAACTCATTGATAGCAGCCCTGTCTAGAAGGACTTGGGATTGTGGAGGAAAAAAGCTCATCATGAGACAGCAGTTTTCCATCTTTTTTATAAGCCCCCTTACTTAAAGGGAGCCTTCTCTTCAGGCTGAACATTTCCAGCTCTCTCAGCCTTTTTTCACAGGAGAAAGAATGTATTCTTTTCTGCACAGTGTACCTGCAGAATCCCTTCTTTTTATTCCTTGCATCCCTTGCCAAGTTTAGTACCATCTGTGCCTTGGCTTTCCTGATCTCACCCCTACACATCTGAATGGAATCCCTCTACTCTTCCATGCCACATGTCCCTGCTTCCACTGCCAGTGCATTTGCTACTTAGACCTCAGTTTGACCACTGAGTGCTTTCTCAGCCATGCCAGTTTCCTGCCTTCTCTGATTGATTTCTCACATATGGAGAGCTCCTGTGCTCTAAGAGAAGTGTCATGAAAGAGTTACCAGCTCTGATCAGATCCTCTGTCCATAGGAACAGTGTCTCAGGGGACCTCATTCCCTAATTCTTTAAACAGTTGGAAGTTTGCTCTAATAAAGCTCAGGGATCCTAACTTTGCTCTTTGCCAAGACCATGTTCCTCCAGATCATAAACTTAACTAGGGCATGGTCACTGCAGCTCAGTCTGTCTCCAGTTTTAAACTCTTTAATGAGCACTAGGTCCAGTATATACAGAAGAAATAGGTCTTTCTCCTATGGTTGGCTTGTCTCATACCTGGACCAGGAAGTTATCCTTGATGCCCTCCAGGAGTCTCCTGCTTACAGCCTGCTGTGTAGCTTTCCCAGCATGCTTCCAGGTGGTTGAAATCTCCCATGAGGATGAGCGCCTATTATGCCTCTTGTAGTTGAAGTAGGAAGACCTTATCAACAGGCTCCCCTTGATCAGGCAGCCTGTAGCAGACCCCAACCACAAAGTGTCCTTTAATGGTCCAGTCCTTAACTTTTACCCACAAGTGCTCAACCTGTCCATGGCTCTTTCTCAGTGGTAGCTCTTTGCAGTCTATCAATTTCTTAAAAAAGAGGGCAACCTCCTTCCCTGTCCACCGCTTCTGCAGCCAATTCCACTGTTCCAGTTATGTGATTCATCTCACCACATTTCCATAATATCAATTAGCTCATAGTTTCCTAATTGTGCTATGGCTTGCAACTCCTCCTGCTTGTTTCCCATGCTGTATGCATTAGTGTAGAAGCACTTCACCTGGGCTATCAGCCGCGTTACTGTTTTAGAAGAACAATCCCTAATTCATCTGACACAATTCACAGGTATTTGCCTGTTGCTTCCTAAAGTGTCAACGTTGCCAGGTCCTTCTCTTTTAAAGCTCTGCTAATAAGTCCAGCCCCCTTGCTGCCCAGAACACTCTTGCCCCATCTTGTCAGGTGCACCCCATCCAGTGTCAACATGCCTGGTCTCTCAAATATGCATCTGAGATCACAGAACCCAAAATGCTGAGCACGGCACCAGCCACATGGCCAGCCATTCATCTGATGTTTTCATCTCCTTCTTCTTGGGTTCCAGTCTTCAACTTGGAGAATACAAGAGAACATTACTTGTGTTCCCTATCTGTCTGAGGGACATAAAGTCCTTTTTGGTATTTTGGAGTCTCCTCATTGCAGTCCCTGTCAACGATATGTGAAAGAGCAGGCACTGTGGTTTAACCCAGCAGGCAGATAAGCACCACAATGATGTTTGCTGAGGGAGAGAACTGGAAGAAAAACAAAAAAAGTAAAGAAAAAAAAAAAGTAAAAGCTTGTGGGTTGAGATAGACAGTCTAATATAGAGAGAAATGATAATAATAATAATAATGTACAAAGCAAGTGATGCAAAATGCAATTGCTCACCAGCCGCTGACCGATGCCCATCCCAGCCACGAGCAGCGGTGCCCTCCACACCATCCAGCCACCCCATATAGTTGTTCAGCATGAGATCACATGATATGAATGGCCAGTTGGGGTCATCTGTCTTGTTTTTTTTCCACTCTGAACATCTTGTGCACCCCCAGCCTCTGTGATATGAGTGGTATGAGAAGCTGAAAAGTCCTTGGCTTAGTATGAGCGCTACTCTGCAACAACTAAAACATCATCATGCTGTCAACATAAACCATGACAGTAGGAATGAATGCTAGTCCTCTGTCTTTACAAGGCTTGGTAGTCTCTTTGTGATATCACAAGTGCAGGACCCCAGCAGGCAGCAAACCTCTCTAGATTGTCTCAACAGAAAATGGGTGCCTCAGTGCTTCTCAGTGAGAAGTCACCAATTGCTAACACCCTTCAAGCTATTTTGGTGACACTGGTTCTAATACAGGTAGTTGGTTGGACAAACTTTGTACTGTTTGCCTTTTCTTGGGTCTTTGACATTTGTGGTGCCTGCAGAATTACATCAACTAGGCTTGGATGCAAATACCTTGAAGAGGTTTTCCAGTAAATATAGCAGTGGGTTTATCTGCGTCTCCTGATACCATAAAGAATGGACAGAATTTTTCCCATGGGTGTTTATCCAGCATTCCAAAGTAATAGTAAAGAACAAAAAATGCTAAAAGTATTTATATAATGGGTTTTATTTAATAGATAGAAGTGTGTGTATAATAAGAGAATTTGATTCTGTTTATTTTTTTGACATTCTGAGATGTGATTAAGACATTTGCTGGGTCTTGCAAAACTACTAAAATTAACCAGTATGATGCATATATTCGGCATTCTTTCACAAAAGTGTACATGTATATCATGCACTGCAGGACAAAGCAGTGCTTTGACATTCCCTATTATCTGGGGATCATCCTGGCAAATGACAAAGTACTATGTCATTAAATTATTATATCCAAAGAGTCTTCCCTGAAATTGAATAAAAAAAAACAGATCAAAGATATTAAAATCAGCAATGTCTACACCTTTTAAGTTACACAAGAATACACCTATCCTAAGTGCTCCTGCAGAGTCTGAAAATCTTTAATCAGTTATTTCACTTAGAAATATGGCAAAACAAAACTAAATTGCACTAATGGTCATGCACGCAAACACTTTTGAGAAAATGTTTCCCTTTTGTCTTCTTATATGTTAAAAAATACTGGTAAATCAATGGGTATTTGTACCACTGGTGAACAAGTGAGAGTGGTCATTTAACTACCTTAGGAAATTAAGAGACTGCAAAAGGAAACAAAAGAGAGCTTTCTAATTTACCTTTAAACGTTTCTATAACCATGAATGATTAAAACTTAAGATAGACACCTCACTTGAACCCTGAATGAAACAATAGATAGCACAAGGCTTTCCATACATCACTAAGCCACATCCAGCATCTAGATATTGATTCACATACATGTATACATACTAGGTGAAACATCACAGTTTCATCTTTATAAAAATGCAAATATGCCCACATACACCCCAAAAAATAATCACTGTTTTCACAAAAAATTGCTTTAGACTTGCTGACAGACGCTGCTGTAATTAAAATAATCTCTAAAACCTGCATTCTGAGTAAAGTTCCTCATACAGCTTTTCCAGCATATACAAGTACAAAATTTGTGTTTCTTATGTATCAGTGTCATTTTCTGTGTTGTTTTTACACATAGTCAGAGTCCTTGGCCCACTGCTTTTCTAATAACTTGTGGGCCTAAAACTCCTTCTGCAAAATACAAGATAAAAGTAAAACTTCAAATTAAGCAAATGGAAGGTGAAACTGAAAGACGTGAAAGGTCTCAGAAGCATACAGTGCAAATAAGATAATTAGTCCAGAATCATCTGCAGAACATTTACCCCAACATCCCTACCACATACATCACAATACATCATGATACTTTTTGGTAAATTTCAGCTTTCATTACAATGATCAAAAGCCATAGGAGTTACAATGTACTAGAGGAAAGAGCAAGAAAAAAGCAAATATACCAGATAAAAAATATTTTTACTTCAATAGATAACCAGCATAGATCTCTCCCATATCATTAAAATATGCTGCTAGTCAATATCATCATGGTAAAAATAAGATAATTAGTCCAGAATCATCTGCAGAACATTTACCCCAACATCCCTACTGTATACATCAGAATACATCATGATACTTTTTGGTAAATTTCAGCCCTCATTACAATGATTAAAAGCCATAGGAATTACAATGTACTAGAGGAAAAGAGCAAGAAAAAAGCAAACATACAAGATTAAAAAATAAGTAAGTAAAAATCTTCCATAGATGATCATCATGGATCTCTCCCTTATCATTAAAATATCTTTATGGTGGTTTTACTCAGCTGGGCAGCAGAGCTCCACCACAACTGCACTCTCATTCCCACCCCCTACCCCTAAAGGGAAAGGAGGAGAAAACATGATAAAAAGGAATCAGGGGTTGAAATAAGGACAGAGAGATCACTCAACAGTTATCGTCACAGGCAAGACAGACTCAGCACAGGGAGATTAGAGAAATATATTACCTATTACTAACAAGCTAGAGAAGTGAGAAACAAACAACTCCTCCCATCCACCCTTTTCTACATCCTCACCCCTAGTAGTGCATAGGAATTGGGAATGGGGGCTGTGGTCAGTCCCTAACGCTTTGTCTCCACTGCTCGGTCATGGTCACTCTCTGCCCCTGCTCCATGTGGGGTCCCTCCCACAGGATGCCATCCTTCCTGAACTGAGCCTGTGGGGGCTGCCCATAGGCAGCAGCTCTCCAAGAACTGTTCCACACGGCTCCATACCACAGGGTCCATCCCCCAGGAGTAAACTGATCCAGCACGGGTCCCCCACAGGTGGCAGCTCCCCCCAGAACCCTTGCTATTGTGTGGGCTCCTCTCCACAGGCTGCAGCTCCAGCCTGGGGCCTGCTCCTGCGGGCTCCTGCTCTCCTGCTCTCCATGGGCTGCAGCCTCCTCTAGGCCACATCCACCTGCTCCACCCGGGGTTCCTCCACAGGCTGCAGCATGGAGATCTGCTCCAATGAGGACCCATGGGCTGCAGGGGGACAGCCTGCTCCACCTCCACAGGCCTCAGAGGAACTTCTTCTCCATGCCTGGAACACTTTCTGCAGTGACTTTGGGGTCTGCAAAGCTGTTTCTCACTCCTCAGTCTCCCAGTTGCTGTTGCAGATTTTATCCCTTTCTTCAATCTGTGCTCACAGAGGCACAAACAACATTGCTTATTGGCTTGGCTCTGGCCAGCAGCAGGTCCCTTTGGAGCTGACTAAAATTGGCCTTGATCTAACATGGGCCAGTTTCTGGATTCTTCTCACAGATTCCACCCCTGTAGCCCCCCACTATCAAAACCTTGCCAAGTAAACTTAATACAGTCCTGCTAGCCACTACCAGCATGGCACAATCCCTGGTTATGCTATAATTGAATTTTGTTTGCAAAGAAGATTCAGGGCCTCTCCAGCTTTTCTTGATGATAGCTTCTTTTATAATAATGAATGCAAGTGAAAGAGTAAAGGTTCTCTGATCACAGTCACAAAAAGATTCTCATGGCTTTCTGAGCCTATGGATTTGCACAAGAAGGGGATAGATACATAGCTCAGGAAAGAGCTATTTTTCTGAGCATATTAGAGTTTATGGCTGCGGTATTAAGCCTCCCTTCAGCCCAGGTTTTCTAAGGGATACATAAAAAGATTAATAGCAGAAGAACAGACTGTCATGCTGCTCCCTCATTTGAATGAAACACAGTGCTCACTTATTTTTCTTCTTTTTATGGACAAACAATTTCACTTCTGAATTTTTTGGTGAGAATTATCTTTTAAATGAGTAAAGATAATTTTTTCCTATTAGGTTTTTGAGCATCATAATTGAGTAATAAAAATAAATTAATTATAAAAACAGATTTAGTTCTGAAAACTTCACTCAAACACTTTTTTATGCTTGACACTGAAAAATGGAACTTATATTGATAATTTATAAAAAACGTTCTTTACATGTGTTTTAGCTTTCCAGAAACATCACAAACAATATGTATGTGTACAGTACATGGTATATACATATAAATCAGCTTCACACATTCCTGATAAAAACTGATAGCTACTAAAACAGATGGGGAAAAAAAAAAAAATCTCTGTATTCAGTGGAAAGCGTTTCTAAGAAGCTATCAAGAAAAGTAGTCTACCATTATGAATGGAGAGAGTAGCTTTTGCAAAAAGTGTGAGATCTTTCACTTTTAGATACCATTTTACTCTGCATACCCCTCATATGTACCTGTTAAGGTGTCTCTTATTCTGGAATGTTGAAGAAGCTTAGATAAGAGATGTAGATGAGACACCTAACTTGTACAGAACAATTTAAAACCCACCCTTAATGTCTATTTTACTCCACGCACCAGTACATGCTGGGGGTCACTGGAAAGCAGCTCTGTAGAAAAGGGCCTAGGAGTCCTGGTAGATACCAAGATGGACATGAGTCACCAGTGTGACCTTGCTGCTAAGAAGGCTAATTCTTGGCTTCATTGGGCAAATTAATCACTGGCATATCAAGAGGGGTGATCTTTCCCTTCTACTCAGCATTAGTAAGACCACACGTGGAGTACTGTGGGGCCTCCTCTCTAATTTCTGGGCCTCCCATTACAAGAGAGACATGAACATACTGGAGAGATTGCAACAAAGGGCCACAAAGATAATTAAGGCACTGGAACACCTCTCTTTTGAGGAGAAGGGGACAGAGCTGGGACTGTTCAGTGTGTATAAGAGGAGGCTTGGGGAGAGGGATTATCAAAGTACCTTATACAAAGAAGAGGCAATGAAGGTGGAGCCAGGCTCTTTGCAGTGGTGCCCAGTGAAAGGGCAAGAGGCAGTGGGCACAAACTGGAACACAGAAGGTTCTGTGAAACAGAAAACATCAGGAAACATTTCTTTACCATGAGGGTGATGGAGCACCAGAACAGTTGTTCAGAGAGGTTGCAGAATCTCCTCCCCCTTTGGAGATCTTCAGAAGCTGTCTGGATGTGGTCCTGGGCAAACTGCTTGAGGTGTCCCTGCTTGAAGGGATGAGATAACCTCCAGAGGTCCCTTGCAACCTTAACTATTCTGTGATTCTGTGATTCTGTGAGTCTGTGAAGTCTTAGATGCTCCAAACGCAATAAGGTGATCTTTATAATTAATCTAACAATGATGGGAAGCTGGAAAGGTTCGTGTTAATGTGATTTTAAAGCTCCTAAATCACCTTACATATATATTCATTTTTTTATTGTTCTAGTAATGAGCTCTCTGTTGAGTTATTCCCCAAAATAATGGAACACAAGCAGTTTGTTTGTGTGTATGTAAGCATTGAAAAAGCAGGTCACTAGCAGTTTCAATTCTATAGGTTCTGAGATAGTTGATTCAGCTGAACTTATAGTTAGTGACTGTTACTATTCTTTTTTTTTTTTTTTCTCCAGTCCTGACCCACAACATGCTTTAATGTTCAAATTATTTTTGAATTATTAGAAAGTATTCTTATTCTCTGCTTGCTTTGACTAATTCTCAGCAGGCAGCCTTAAATTTTAGCTAAGATTTATAACTTCTCTTTGAATATTAAACAGGTCTATGCTACAGAAAGCAACAGAAAATTAGCATGAAAGTAAAAAGTCTGAATGTATATATATATACATGTATAATTATTATTTTCTCCCCTAGTTACAAATAAGTAAGTGTGCTGAGAATTCAAGAGATGCCTGGGATTCACCTATCCCAGCTTCAATGAATGGTGCAAAGACTACATTTCTAATAATAACACTTTCTCAGCTGATGGGTGATTTCTGAACAAAGATCTTATCTGTGTAATTTAATGGCGTATCTCTGATTCTGCTATTTCTGTGTTGTTTTCGCATTGTCTTGAATTTCTCCTACTCTTTCAACCAGAGTTGACAATAAATAAACAAACAAATAAATAAATAAATAAATAAGGATCACAGCTATTTTCAATGGTTCTAAAAAGGATCACTGGTTTTGGCAGGTTTGCACAGATCTCCCATCATGTTTGTTATATGTGAAGCAAATATAGACATTCTGAATGCAGAAGAAAAGAAAGGAAACCCAGAGCTAAACAAGAAATTGTTTAAAATGACAAAATCCATAACCTCTTTTTGGATGACAATAGTGTTTAGAGATACTCATTAAGACACTTCAGAAATTGTTGAAATTTAATCAACAATTTAATGTTGAAACTTACAGGGAGAAACTTTGGTTATTTTGATTTACATCCACAACAGTAATCCTAAATGTCACACTTGAGCAACAGAAGATTTAGAGCAGAAAGCTGTAACCCATACTTACTTTATAACTCTAGTGTTTCAAAATAATCTAAAAATCAAGAACATTTGAGATCCAAAGGCAGTTTATAGAAATTGATTGATTTGGTAGTGTAAAACTCATTTTTGAGACACAGCACCCAAAGTTATGTTTGGCATAACTGACATGAGTAACTTTAGGACATGTTTTCCCAGGATGGGGACTCCATCTTTCTTGCCTCCTGACTGTGAGGCAGTGCCAGGACAGTGTTTGTGGTAGAGCGGGAAAGTCTGCAACCTGTACAGGCTTTGGGGAAATCATGCTCAACTTCTGTAAATCCATTCTTACAGAGAATTCAGCTCATATGAAAGTTTCAGTTACATGGCCATCATCTCTATAGACAGCAAAAGAGATTCTTCGTGGTTGAAAAGTGTCTGAATAGCAGTGATGTTTACCTTAGAGACAAAAAGAGCAGTTGAGTGAAATGAAGCTCAGGAGGAGAATACACAAAAAGATACTCTAAAAGGCAGCTAAAATTTCTCTCAGGCACATCCAGTGGATATACAAGGATTTGAACCACTGGGAAAATTATTGCCCTTTCTTTATAGATCGTGATAAGAATATCAGTCATTGCATTCATAATCAAGAGCACATGAAAGAAAGTAAGCCTCTCCAATGCTGCTCATGCTGCTGTGCAGAAAGTGTAAACAAATAAGATGGCCAGCAGATGGTGACATTAATATTATATGATGGACATATTTTGCATTACACAATACAACAATACAGGTTAGACTTTGATTCCATTATTTGATGGACATATTTTGCACTACACAGTACAGGGTAGTCTTTCATTCCTTTATGTACTGTTAAAAAGGTATATCTAGACAAATCCTTCATGCTGCTAATCACTTATAGTCTGAGCTGTGTAAAATGAGTCCTTTTATTTTACTAGGACTTCTTCTGTCATCTCTTAAAATTCTCATCTCTCGTCCAGTGAAGCTGTGCTATCAATTGATATTAGCTAAAAGCAAGCACTTACTTTATAGAAAATAAGATAAGTAGAAACAGTAAAATGCCATGGTGCTGAACACTATAAAGGAATCTATAGATATAATAAAGAATACCTAAGATCAGATAATGCCATGGAGTAATTAAGAAAACACATTTGTAAAAACATTTTTCTACATATTTTGGAAAAACATTGTCTCTTCTGAAAGCAATATGACTCCTTTCAGATCAGCCGAAGAGCTGTATATGTATTCTATATTTTCTAGATACATTATAATTGGGAACTTCCCTTAACCCAACGCTAGAGATAAGTGCACAATAGTTTGGTGTATTTAACTTTTGCAATAAAAAGCAGAGTCTATTCAATACATAAATCATAATTTACATTAAATTAATTTACAAATCACTATTCTTTTTTGCCTGCCAATTCCACATTGGATTTCTATCAGAAAGTTAGGTCAAGTTCTATATGAACAGTTTTCCTGTGCTGGCAAGGATGACAGCTCAAAAATACAGAAACATCTCTGCTTCCTTTTTATAAATTCCCATTATTAAAAAAAAAAAAAAAAAAGAATACAGAACAGAAAGTTTATGTGTTTATATATTAGATATTGCAGTAAAATTTATTTACTAATTACCATTTTTAACCTCTTTTAATAGCTGAGGACAGACATATTTCTTAAGTCAAGAACAGAAGATACAGCTTTCTGTTCTAATATTTCATTCTCTTCTCTCTGTTACATGTGTTAGGGAGAAAGGTGGAGCTTAGAAAGTTGCATATAAATGCAACATGGAAGGTAGATTAGTTAAGTTCTCTCTACATTGGTACTCTTTAACTGTTTTAATAATATTACTTCATGGTGGATTGTTGCCTAAGATATACAGATCAAAAAGCAGTTTTTTTTCTTGCTAGAAATAGCAATGCCAAGTCCATCAGCTTGGATGTAGTATCTGATCTGCCTCATTTCTGTGCTGAGACAGCTCTTTTAAGCCATTCAAGTTTTTGATCTGCACAGCTGCTGCTATAGTTATTAGTATGCTACAAAGGAGCTCATTCTGGGATAGTTCACTCCAGGACTGCTCTCAAAGGCAGTGTGGATGAAACTGCATACTGCACACTCCTCCAACATTATTCCAGTTGACTTTGTACTTTCACATGCCCTCATGCACATATCAGGGCATGTAACATACACCTTTCATCTCATGCTACAAAACCACTTCTGTAGTGAGCTGCAACACAGTCCATGATATCACAGAGATGTCACAGACAAAACCATCATCTTGTTATCAGCTGCAATCATTTGTGATCAACAATGTCTCTACAGGTAATTTAGAAGACTAAACTTCCCAGCCTTTCATAGTTCAACCTTGTCTGTCTTTCTACTATCAGTATTCTTCAGTTGGAAGGAAAGAATAAAAGAAAGGGGAGAAAAAGAAAAAAAAAAAAAAAAAGAAAAAAAAAAAAAAAGAGAAAAGGATGTCTTCCCATTATAAAACCCACTCTGCTGTCTCTAGATACTTAACTCTTCTTTTGGTGTTTTCTGCGACCATTATCATAAGGCAGGATCTTCATGGCTTTGAATGCTGAACAGTATCCCCATCATAAATGATGTCTCCACTTGGAATTCACATTTAGAAATCATAATTTTCCTCACAAGTTAAGGTGATTGTACTTTTGAAAAAGAATATATTTTATTTTGGGGAACATATTTTCTAGAAATACACCATGCAGTTATGTTAAGTAGGTATATAGATTACCTGGTGTAAAAAAACATACAGTTTTTAAAGATTCCTAATCATCCTGTAAAATTAATTGTACATGTATCCATGCCCAGGTCTGTGGGGTTGGAACTAGATGATCTTTAAGGTGATCTTCAATCCAAGCCACTCTATGATTCTATTATATTCCATAATAAATGACATCATGCAAAACAATAACTAGGCAGTGTTGGCCAGTGGCTGGGCATCAGTCAGCAAGTGGTGAGAAACTGCATTGTGCTTAATTTGGTTTGTGTATATTGTTATTATTATTATTTTTATTATTATTTTTATTACTATTATTTTCCTTCCTTTTCTGTCCTAATAAACTGTCCTATGTCAATCCACAAGTTTTACCTTTCTCCCCCCCTCCCCAGTTTTCTCCGCTATCCCAGTGGAGAGGAGTGAGTGAACATCTGTCCCATCTGTCCACTCCCAGCTTCTTGTGTACCCCAGCCTCCTTGCTTACCTCCTCGCTGACAGGGTTGTATGAGAAGCTGAAGAGTACTTGGCCTAGTGTGAGCACTGATCTGCAATAACTAAAATATCAGCATGCTGTCAACATTCTCATCCTAAATTCAAAACACAACACCTTACTAGCTACTAGGAGGAAAATTAACTCTATCCTAGCTGAAACCATGACAGTAGGAATGAATGGTAGTCAAGGCGTGGTAGCTTCTTTGAGATATCACAGATGTGGGACCTCAGCAGGCAGCAAACCTCAATGAAGTGGTTTTGTTTGTTTGTTTGTTTTCCAACCACAGAGCAACAAATCTGTTGCTCAGGGATACTTTTAAGGAAGAGGGGTATTCCTCCTTCAGAGACGAGGGTCCAGCCTCCCTCGTCTCATGAGTCAGTCAAGACTGCCACCTCATGCAAGCTAGTCATATAACTGGGTGCACTTGCATCCATGACACACACCCTTGCCTTCAGGCCCTAGGGGGACTTCCACATTCTGAAATGCCCTGTGTCTGAGGGTCTGGGCTGCTCTTTTGGTCCTCATGAGGCCTGTTTGGCTGTAGGAATCTGTCAAGGGGTGTTGTGGCCCCTCTGTCTAGACCCTCCTGGCTGTTGCAGTGGATGACCACTATTTTTATTTCAGCTTAAGGCTGCTTCTTGTTGACCCCAGAGTAGCAGAAAATGGCACACCATCCACCCTCCCGCTCAAAGTGCTGACATGAATACCCTGGCTGATGTGCCATTCCCTGTTTTTGTGTCATAGTCTCCACACTCCTGGTGACTTGTTCTCCTTAGGGGAAGATTTTTTGTTTATTTGTCTTTAAGCCTTTGCTGATTTTTTTATTGCACAACCTTGTCATTAAATGGAGCGTATGACCTGTTTTATTGAAGAAAAGCAATACAAATATATGAGAAAAATATATATATATATTTATTTAATTTTGACTTCTGATGAAGACAAAAGAATGATCATTTACTGCTCCAGTCTAACATCAAGGTGGTATTAAATCACGGAGAGTCTCAACCTGTATTTTTATGTGGACTTTTATGTATTTTTCTACTGAATGGATCTTGAAGAATTTATCTTCAAATTCATCTGTTTATATCTTCAGCTCTGTTAAAATTCTTTATTGTGACTCCTTCTCAGATATTTCTTTCATTACATTACCAAACTTCATAGCTTACACTTGAGGAAACTCTGAAAATTTTCCTAACTAGATGTAAGTATTCCACTTTAGTTCAGCCAAGTGAGGGGCAGAGGAAGAACCACCTACATTTTAAAATTTAGTACTACTCATGGTGATAAGACACCTGCTTATTAGTTTGTTTGTTTGTTTGTTTGTTTAAATTTTATTTATGGGAACAGTTCTGTAATAAACAGGTTCTACAGAAGATATGGTTCTACAGAGAACCATTACACTGGTGTGGAATGACAACAAAGATCTTGACAGTGTGATGACAGGATGAAAGTGGAGGCTTCAAGCTACAGGGATTTATGCAGGCCTTCAGTGAGCAATTGTTGACCATTGAAATAATACAATACAATTGTGGAAGTTTCATAAAAACTTATTTTAGGGAAAACAAGTATCCAACATATATAAACATATGCCATATATAGAAAAAATTATAATAGATATGATATGAAAAAAAAAAACAAAAAACAAAAAACATAAAAATACATTCAAATAGATCTTAGAGTAAGTGGGAAAGTCTTAAAGCATGTATAAACCATGACAGTTGTTCATTTTGACTGAGTTCAAGATTTTTAGGTTAAAATACATTGACTTACTCTAATAAAAAGGATATTATTTTAATTATGGTTTAGTGTTTGAAAAATAGTGTGTTTACTGAAATATTGCATGACCATGATTAAAAGATGACATTGTTTATTTTAGTTTTGAGACAAATAAATAATTGTATTTTTAAAATTCATGTGGAAATGACTGTGAAATTAAATAGCTGTTGTACACCTGATGGAGAAGAAAATAATAACTAAAAATATATTAAAAGAGAGGCTTTCTGTAGTTGCCAGCAACATCATCATCAGAGGGTAATGTCATTCTGAGCTCTCACATGGCAGCTGAGTATGGTGGTTGGAATTGGTGATGGAGTGTCAAAATATGGAGTCTTAAAACAATCAAGTTTTAACGTAACCTCATCACTACATGTGCCACTTTTATATATTATTTTGCCTGAAGAAACTAAGAGAACTTCCAAAGGACAGTTGAGAAGGAGATACTAAATTAATCTCATTAATCAAAAGCACAATTAGATATTATAGGTTTCACTGTGTGGAATTAAAGCTCTTTACCTGGTTTCTGCAACACTGTATGTCCTGTGTACTCCTTCAAAGAACAAAGAAAGGAGAAAAAGGAAAAAAAAAAAAAATTGTGTGTGTATGTGTGTTATCTAATCAACTTAGAGAACGAGAAACATACAAAATACGAGTTGCACTGTGACATGAATAAGAAGGAAATTGTCTGAGAAGAATTCGTTTGTAATGAAAGAAATTCACCTAAAATGAAATAAAAACTGTAATGTACTTCAGGGTATTTCTAGGGAATTATATGCTGTTGATAGCAAAGAACAAATCAAGCTCTGGTGCAAAGAAGTTTTGCATACAGAAACTGCTCAGAAAAGATAATTTATATGACACTTCCCTTCACCTTCTAATACCCCTCTCTTTGTTCATAGTACAAACTCTTATGTGTGTGAATGTTGCCTGCTAAGTGATACATTCTTATCTAGAATAATGACTTGGAGATAACTGGACATATCTGGGAAGATGTTACCAAGATTTGAAAAAGATATTCCCATTCTAACACAATTCTACAGTTTCTTCAGTTTTGCAATATTTTAGTGGACAGATATTTTTCAAATCTACGTTATTTGGATGAGCAGCACTGTAAGAATGCCAGAAAATCCTCAGAGGATTTAAGTTCTTAAATTGTGTCCTCAGTAAATTTTTGCCACTGTGGTAACAAGGGTGGAGGAGGAGGCATTTTCTTCAAAATAATTCGGTTACAATGAAATAGAAGTTAAAGTCTTTTTTTTTTTTTTTTTTTCCCACAGTTTTTATAAGATACTTTATTATTCTGACTACAATGGACAGCTCAGCTACTGTATAGTCTTATCACAGTTAGAAGATGATATCTAATTTTAAAATTTAATGGACTTTTTCTATACATACAAAAGAGATGTACAAGATACAAAAGTTATATTCATATATAGACAGTGAATTTGTTATATCAAAAGAAATATGCAGAAATTTAAACAAATGTAAAAACACTAAGTACACTTGAGAAAAATACTTGTAGTAATTTTAGTGCAGTATCAGTGACCATAACTGATTCACTTTCTGCTGTAAAAGAGAAATTAAAAACCAATAAAAAATAAAATCGCTTTATTTTCCTTTTTCTAAAAATTGCTTGTTGTCATGTATGATTGAGATATATATTTTATGTATTTATTCAAAGTATTTAAAATTAATATACTTAATATGTAAAATATTCAGAGAATTGCTTCCCAAAACATAGTATCTAATGCTAGAATAGTTTGTCAGCTTTTAGTAAGAAAATGTTGCAACTAAAATGATGCAGAAAATTGTAACGTAACTATTTTTAATGTTGGATTTCTGTTTCTCTTGCTCAGAAGATCTATATAAATCATTAGCATACAACACTGCAACATTATGATGCTGTGGGAATTAAAGCCTGCTTAGTTTTGCAGCATACAATTTTTGACTTTTATACAAATCACTGTAGCAACTGTCTATGCTCTGAACATGATGCAGTAGATGGATTAGCAAAGATGTGGAGCCTGGAAACAAAAAGTGTGAGCTTTTTGTGACCAGCTAACATATGAAGAGTTATCTCCCCCTCAGCTGAGCATGACAGCGTAAGACTGAGGCAGAGAAATGTGGGTACAGCCATGGTTGTAAAATTTCAAGCAAGAAATATGCCTCCACCTTCTGTGTACAAAAGTGGGATTCACATTAATAGCAGTAACAAGACTGCAGAATAAAAGCATTATAGCAAATATAACTGCAGTATATATTACAACAGTAGGTAAAAGTAAACTTTTCCAAAGGTTAGGAGGGTGCACAAACCAATAGGATGGAAAAAAAAATAATAATTACTATTAGATTTTAAGATTATCTATAAGAGCAGTGCCACTGACACTTAAGTCCCCACAAACACTGTTAAGATTCCCTCTTTCACGTATAAATCCTCTCTAACCCTCTTGCCAAGTACATAGAACATTCTAAAAATTTAGAAAGCAAAAACAGTGCTTTCTTATTATCCATATCAGTCTTACAAAGCACAGCACAGTTCCCATCAACATTCATGCAATCAATGCGGGTATAACCAACATTCTTTCATGCTGCTTGCCTTCATCATGGTTAAATTCGAGGTAATTTTTTTTGTGTCTCCTCTGATGAATGTCATAGAAAAGTGATGATTCTAAAATATATCCAACTTCTAAAATATTATGTCAATATGTGTGAAGTGCTATTTTCTCAGGAGGAATGAATATGCTTATTAATACTTAATACTCTTGTCTCAGATCATTTGTGAATGGCTAAAGGACCATGATTATTTTAAGTACTTTAAGGAAAATCTGTCATGATCTTCTTTTGTCACAGTGATCACTTGGCCTAATAACTTACTTGGCCTAATAACTTCACAAGCACTCAGTCTTCTCACATTTGTGAAAATTTGTTTGCCTTTAGAAGTTTGAATGCTTTTGAGAATGGCAGACTTTTTCAGTAAGCTAAAAACAAAATGGTCATAAAATAATCTTTTGTTTCTTTCCTTCCTTTCTTTCTTTCTCTTTCTTTCTTTCTTTCTTTCTTTCTTTCTTTCTTTCTTTCTTTCTTTCTTTCTTTCTTTCTTTCTTTCTTTCTTTCTTTCTTTCTTTCTTTCTTTCTTTCTCTTTCTTTCTTTCTTTCTTTCTCTTTCTTTCTTTCTTTCTTTCTTTCTTTCTTTCTTTCTTTCTTTCTTTCTAATTTTTCTCTTTCTTTCTTTTTCTTTCTTTCTTTCTTTCTTTCTTTCTTTCTTTCTTTCTTTCTTTCTTTCTTTCTTTCTTTCTTTCTTTCTTTCTTTCTTTCTTTCTTTCTTTCTTTCTTTCTTTCTTTCTTTCTTTCTTTCTTTCTTTCTTTCTTTTTCCTTCCTCCCTCCCTCCCTCCCTCCCTTCCTTCCTTCCTTCCTTCCTTCCTTCCTTCCTTCCTTCCTTCCTTCCTTCCTTCCTTCCTTCCTTCTTTCCTTTCTCTCTCTCTTCCTCTCATTCTTTCTCTCTCTCTTTCTCTCTTCCTCTCTTTCTTTCTCTCTTTCTTTCTCTCTTTCTCTCTTTCTCTCTTGTCAAAACTGTCAATAGGTTTGAAGTATCAGACTTCTGAAACTTGTGGAATTTAAAATGTTTTTACACAATACTGTTGAATTTAATCTTTATTATTTGACAGTTCCTAACTTTCCACAGTTTGGGAATCTGTGTCAATGAATTAGAGTCTGTACAAATCCTTAAAAGAAAAAAAAAAAAAAAAAAAAAAAAAAAAAAAAAAAGAGTTGTTCACAAGTGTTTTGAAATCTGACAAAAAAAAAGTAAGTTGGCACTAGCTTGAAAAGAAACTACCCATACTTATCTTCTGTTACCCATTAGTGTCATAAGGAACAGCAAATTTGAAAGCTGTCAGCAGTTACATGTGAAGTTGGAAAAGTACAGTATCTTAATCTGAAAAAAAAAAAAAAAGTTTACAATGGAGGAAGATGATAGTCAATGAAATAGAGTGCAATTTCTATATTACCTAAAACAAGGTACCCGTTGGCTCAAAAGATTCTGGAACTTTAAAAAATAGATAATGTGTTTCCAGATTTTTTTTCCTCATTAATTTTGCAATATCTTGCAGATTCATTAATGAACACTTAGATTCACATGTACATTAATACAATGTGAGGGTCATATTAACCCATCCTGAGACTAAAACATATGCATATTCTAATCCCCAAGTATTCAATCAAATAATTCCCAAATCTATACTTGTACTTTTAAGTATGAATAACCAGTCAATGGCTAGAAATTGCACACTGTTAATTTAACTCAACATTTCTACCATTTTGTCATAAATCATTATTCATATCACAGAATCACAGAATTATCTAGGTTGAAAGAGACCTCAAGTCATCAAGTCCAAACTCTGACCTAACACTAATAAGTCCTCCACTAAAACATATTGCTAAGTTCAACATCTGAACATCTTTTAAAGACTTCCAGGGATGGTGACTCCACCACTTCCCTGGGCAGCTTGTTCCAACGTCTAACAACCCTTTTGGTAAAGAAGTTCTTTCTAACATCCAACCTAAAACTCCCCTGGCGCAACTTAAGCCCATTCCCCCTCGTCCTGCCACCAGGCACGTGGGAGAACAGACCAACCCCCAGTTCTCTACAGCCTCCCTTAATGTACTTATAAAAAGCAATAAGGTCGCCCCTGAGCCTCATTTTCTCCAGGCTGAACAAACCCAGCTCCCTCAGCTGCTCCCCATAAGACGTGTTCTCCAGAACCCTCATCAGCTTCATTGCCCTTCTCTGGACTCACTTGAGCACCTCGATGTCCTTCTTGTAGCAAGGGGCCCAAAACTGAACATAGTACTCGAGGTGCAGCCTCACCAGAGCCGAGTACAGGGGGACAATCGCTTCCCTAGACCTGCTGGCCACACTACTTCTTATGCAAGCCAGGATGCTGTCAGCTTTCTTGGTCACCCGAGCACACTGTTGGCTCATATTCTGCCGACTATCAACCAATACTCCCAGGTCCTTCTCCGCCTGGCAGCTTTCCAACCACTCATCTCCCAGCCTGTAGCTCTGCTTCGGGTTATTGTGCCCCACGTGCAGGACCTGGCACTTGGCCTTGTTGAACTTCACACAATTGACCTCAGCCCATCGGTCCAGCCTATCCAGATCGTCCTGCAGAGCCTTCCTACCCTCGAGAAGATCAGCACACACACCTAACTTGGTGTCATCTGCAAAATTACTGAGGGTGCACTTGATCCCCTCATCCAGATCATCAATAAAGATATTAAAGAGAACCGGCCCCAGTACCGAGACCTGGGGAACACCACTAGTGACCAGCCTCCAGCTGGATTTGACTCCATTCACCGCGACTCTTTGGGCCCAGCTATCCAGCCAGTTATTAACCCAACAAAGCGTACACCAGTCCAAGCCATGAGCAGCCAGTTTCTTGAGGAGAATGCTGTGGGAAACGGTGTTAAAAGCCTTGCTGAAGTCAAGGTCGACCACATCCCCAGCCTTTCCCTCATCCACCAAGCACATCATTTTGTCATAGAAGGAGATCAGGTTCATCAAGCAGGACCTGCCTTTCATAAACCCATGCTGACTGGGTCTCATCACCTGGTTGCCCTGTAAGTGCCACGTGACGACACTCAAGATAATCTGTTCCATGAGCTTCCCTGGCACTGAGGTCAAACTGACAGGCCTATAGTTTCCCGGCTATGCCCTCTGGCTCTTCTTGCAGGTGGGTGGTTTGCTAGCCGCCAGTCGGCTGGGACTTCCCCCAATAGCCAGGACTGTTGATAAATGATGGAAAGCAGCTTGGCCAGCTCCTCGGCCAGTTCTCTCAGTATCCTCGGGTGGATCCCATCTGGCCCCATCGACTTGCACACATCCAAGTGCCATAGCAGGTCGCCAACCATTTCCTCATGGACAGTGAAGGCCACATTCTGCTCCCCATCCCCTTACACCAGTTCAGGGTACTGGGTATCCAGAGAGCAACTGGTTTTCCCGCTAAAGACTGAGGCAAAGAAGGCATTAAGCACCTCCACCGTTTCCTCATCTTTTGTATTTAAGTTCCCCCCCGCATCCAGCAAAGGCTGGAGATTCTCCTTAGTCTTCCATTTAGCACTGATGTATTTGTTAAAACATTTTTTGTTGTCTTTGACGACAGTAGCCAGATTGAGCTCCAGATGAGCTTTGGCCTTTCTAATTTTATCCCTGCACTACCTCACAACATCCTTATAGTCCTCCCGAATGGCCCGCCCTCTTTTCCAAAGATTGTAAACCCTCTTTTTTCTCCTAAGCTCAAGCCACAATTCTCTGTTCAGCCAGGCCAGTCTTCTTGTGCTGTCTTCCTGGGGCACGTGTCAGAGACATTGGGAAGGCTCTGCCATGACTCATTAAACCGGAAGACTACTATCCTCTTGTAGTCATTCAGGTTGGATCCCGGGAAGCTGCTATTAGAAAAATGAAGAATATTAAAAAGGACTTTGCATCCCTGGGGAGGTTGTTGAGGGGATAAGGGGTGAAGGTAGTGTTCTCCTCTGTCCTCCCGCTGGGTGACTGGGATGCAGATAGAAGGAGCAGAACAGGACAGGTAAATGACAGGCTGAGGGGGTGGTGTCTGGACCAGGGATTTGGGTATTTTGATCTTGGGCTGCCCTTTGAGAGGCTGGGTATGTGGGCTACAGACAGACACCAACTGAGCAAGTGCGGTGCAAGTGTGTTGGGGAGCAAGCTGTCTGGGCTGATTACCAGGGTTTTAAACTAGGTTTGATGGGGGAAGGGAGGGGAGCTAAATGTGACAGAGAAGGGCTGGGGGAAGTCATCACTACTGTCACTGTTGAAGACAGGGAAAAAGTTCTGCGCTCTCCCATAGGATTGTCTGAGGGCTCCTCAGAGAAGGTAGCATTCCTGATCCCCTGGCCAGTATCTTCTTCTTGCATCCCCCCAGGGGTTACTCCACCTGCTGCTTCCCTAAAGTGCCTGTACAACAACACATGGAGCATGGGAAATAAACAGGATGAGCTTGAGATCTGTGTTCGGTCGCAGGGCCACAATCTCATTGCGATCACTGAGACGTGGTGGGACAGCTCACATAACTGGAATGCTGTCATTGAGGGCTATGTCCTCTTTAGGAAAGATAGGCCGGGGAAGCGAGGGGGTGGAGTTGCCCTTTATGTGAAGGAGCAATTAGAGTGTACCCAGCTCCAGCTGGGGGAGGGTGAAGGACAAGTGGAGAGCTTGTGGGTAAGAATTAAGGGGTGACCTGGTATGGGAGACACGGTGGTGGGGGTCTACTACAGGTCTCCAGATCAGGAGGAGGAAGTTGATGAGGCCTTCTATGAGCAGCTGCTAGTAGCTTCACGATCACGAGCGCTGGTCCTCATGGGGATTTCAATTACCCAGACATCTGCTGGGTAAGCAACTCGTCCAGGCACGAGCAGTCCAAACAGTTCCTACAATGCGTTGAAGACAATTTTCTGATGCAGGTGGTTGTCGTGGTTTAACCGGGCTGGCAGCTAAACACCACGCAGCCGTTCGCTCAACCTCCCCCCTCCCTCTCTGGGACGGGGGAGGGAAATGGAAAGTGAAGCCTGTGAGTTGAGATAAAGACAGTTTAATAAGACAGGAAAATAATAATAATAATAATAATAATAATAATAATAATAATAATAATAATAATAATAATAATAATAATAATAATAATAATACAATGATGATAATAGTACTACTACTAATAATATGTACAAACAAGTGATGCACAATGCAATTGCTCACCATCCGCTGACCGATGCCCAGTCTAACCCCGAGCAGTCCGGTGCCCCTCCCCCGGCTAGCCACCCCTATATATTGTTTAGCATGATGTCAGATTGTATGGAATACCCCTTTGGCTTGTTTGGGTCACCTGTCCTGGGTCTGTCCCCTCCCAGCTCTTACTGCAGCCCCAGCCTGCCCGTTGGCAGAACAGAGCAAGAAGCTGAGATGTCCTTGGCTTAGTATAAGCACTGCTCTGCAACAATGAAAACATCGGGGTGTTATCAGCACTCTTCTCATCCTAAGCCAAAACATAGCATTCTACCAGCTACTAGGAAGAAAATTAACTCTGTTCTACCTGAAACCAGGACAGCGGTGGAGGAGCCAACGAGGTGGGGGGGGGTGCTCCTGGACCTCGTTCTTACCAAATTGGATGGCCTTGTTAGGGATGTGAAGGTTGGGGACAGCTTGGCATGCAGCGACCATGAGATGGTGGAGTTCCTGATGGAACTAGGCAAAGGAAGTAAGGCTAAAAGCAGGATTGCTACACTGGACTTTCGAAGAGCCAACTTCGACCTCTTCTGGGACCTGTTTGGGAGCATCTCATGGGCTAGGTTGCTAGAAGGCAAGGACACTTGTGAGAGCTGGGCTACATTTAAGCAGCACTTCTTCCATGCTCAGGATCAGTGCATCCCGAAGAATAGGAAATTGGGGAAGGGAGGCAGGAAACCCACGTGGATGAGCAAGGAGCACATCAATAAGATCAAAAGGAAGAGGATGGTCTATGAAATGTGGAAAAAGGGCCTGTCCTCTTGGGAGGAGTATAGATGTGTTGTCAGGGCCTGCAGGGACGTGATGACGAAGGCTAAAGCCCACCTAGAGATGAGGCTTGCGAAAGAGATAAAGGATAATAAGAAGTTTTTTTTTTCAAGTATGTAAACAGCAAGAGGAAAACTAGGGATAATGTGGGTCCCTTGCTGAATGAGGGGGGTGTCCTGGTCACAGGAGACGTTGAGAAGGCAGAGATACTGAATGCTTTCTTTGCTTCAGTCTTTGCTTCAAGGACTCTCCTCCAGAACTCCTCGCCCCTGGCAATAGGACAAAGGGTCTGGGAAATGGAAGGCTCCCCCCTGGTGGACGTGGGAGTGACTCGGGAGCATCTGAGTGGGCTCAACGCACACAAATCCATGGGTCCCAATGAGATGCATCCACGTGTGCTAAGGGAGCTGGCAGATGTGATTGCCGAACCACTCTCTATCATCTTTGAAAGGTCCTGGAGAATGGGTGAGGTGCCTGAAGATTGGAGGATAGCCAATGTCACTCTGATCTTCAAGAAGGGCAGGAAGGAGGATCCAGGAAACTACAGGCCAGTCAGTCTCACCTCTGTCCCTGGAAAGATATTGGAGCAGTGTGTTCTGGATGCCATCTCCAAGCAATTGGAAGAGAAGAAGGTTATGAGGAGTAGTCAGCATGGATTCACCAAGGGGAAGCCATGCTCGACCAAGCTCATTGCCTTCTATGATGGCATCACCAGCTGGGTAGATGTGGGGAGAGCGGTGGATGTCATCTACCTTGACTTTAGCAAGGCTTTCTATACTGTCTCCCATGATATCCCACTAGCAAAGTTGAGAAAGTGTGGGATAGATGAGTGGACGGCAAGGTGGGTTGAGAACAGGCTGACTGGCCAAGCTCAGAGGGTGGTGATCAGCGGAGCAGAGTCTGGCTGGAGGCCTGTGACTAGCGGTGTTCCCCAGGGGTCGGTGCTGGGTCCGGTCTTGTTCAACATCTTCATCGACAACCTTGATGAGGGAATAGTGTCTGCCCTCAGCAAATATGCTGATGACACAAAGCTGGGAGGAGTGGCTGACACGCCAGAAGGCTGTGCTGCCATTCAGCGAGACCTGGACAGGCTGGAGAGATGGGTAGGAAGAAACCAAATGAGATTTAATAAGAGCAAGTGTAGAGTCCTGCACCTGGGAAAGAACAACCTGAAGTACCAGTACAGGCTGGGGGATGACCTGCTGGAGAGGAGCTCTGAGGATAAGGACCTAGGGGTCCTGGTGGATGACAGGTTGACCATAAGCCAGCACTGTGCCCTTGTGGCCAAGAGGGCTAATGGGATCCTGGCGTGCATTAAAAGGAGCGTGGCCAGCAGGTCAAGGGAGGTGATCTACTCCGCCCTAGTCAGACCTCACCTGGAGTACTGTGTCCAGTTCTGGGCTCCCTGGTACAAGAAAGAGGGATCTGGAAAGAGTCCAGCGGAGGGCCACAAAGATAATACGGGGCCTGGAGCCCTATGAAGAAAGGCTGAGAGACCTGCATCTGTTCAGCCTGGAGAAGAGAAGACTTAGAGGGGATCTCCTCAGGGTATATAAATATCTGAGGGGTGGGGGACAGAAGGATGTAGCCAACCTCTTCTCAGTGGTTTGTGGGGATAGGACAAGGGGCAATGGCTACAAGCTAGAGCACAGGGAGTTCCGCACTGACATGCGAAAGAACTTCTTCACAGTGAGGGTGATGGAGCATTGGAACAGACTGCCTAGGGAGGTTGTGGAGTCTCCTTCTCTGGAGATATTCAAGGCCTGTCTGGATGCCTACCTGAGCAACCTGCTCTGAGGAACCTTCTTTGGATTGGGGTCGGACCCAATGATCTTTGGAGGTCCCTTCCAACCCCTTCAGTTCTGTGATTCTGTGATTCTTCCCCGCCAGCTCATCTTTGGGCACGTGGGGACAGACTGCTCCTGCGCCATTAAGATTTCCTTCTTGAAGAGTGCCCAGCCTTCCTGGACTCCTCTGCCCATCAGAACCACCTCCCAAGGGACTCTACCAACCAGTGTCCTGAGCAGCTCAAAGTCAGCCCTCCGGAAGTCCAATACAGCGGTTTTACTGGTCCCCTTCATGGCTTCTCCAAAAATGGAGAACTCTACCATTTCATGGTCACTCTGCCCAAGACAGTTTCCAACCACCACATCTCCCACCAGTCCTTCTCTGTTTGTGAAGAGAAGGTCTAGCAGGGCACCTCCCCTGGTAGGCTCACTAACCAGCTGCGTCAGGAAGCTATCTTCCACGCTCTCCACAAACCTCCTAGACTGCTTTCTCTGGGCTGTGTTGTGCTTCCAGGATATATCTGGGAAGTTGATGTCCCCCACAAGAACAGGCGCTGACGATTTCACAACGTTTGTCAGCTGCCTGTAGAACTCCTCATCAGTCTCCTCATCCTGGTTCGGTGGTCTATAACAGACCCCCACCAGGATGCTTCCCTTGTTGGCCTTCCCGCTGATCCTAACCCATAGGGACTCAACCTAATCATTCCTAGCCACAAGTTCGACGACATCAAAACTCCCTCTGATATAGAGAGCCACACCACCACCCCATCCATGCTGCCTGTCCCTTCTGAAGAGCCTATAGCCAGACATTGCAGCACTCCAGTCATGAGAGTGGTCCCACCACGTTTCCGTGATGGCACCCAAGTCATAGCCTGCCTGCTGCACAATGGCTTCCAGCTCCTCCTGTTTGTTACCCATGCTGTGTGCATTACTGTAGATGCACTTCACTTGGGCCATTGCCTTTTCTCCCAGCCTTGCCATTGTTACCCCTGGCACAGATCTAACAAGCCTTGTTTCAGCCCTGTCTCCCTTCTCACCTAGTTTAAAGCCCTCTCAATAAGCCCCGCCAGCTCCTGGCCTAGGATCCGTTTTCCCCTTAGAGATAGGGACCTCATGCACCCCATGGTCAAAAACAAATAAAAGTCTATGTTGGCACCAGCCTCTGAGCCACGTGTTTATCAAGTGGTCTTTCCATGTCCACTCTGTACCCCTCCCTGCCTCTGTAGGGATGAACGAAAACACCATCTGTACTCCCGCTCCATCCACTAACCATCCCAGTCCCCTAAAGTCCCGTTTGATAGCCTTGAGGCTTCTCTCTTCAATGTCATCACTGCCAGCTTGGACTATTAAAAATAGGCAGAGGGGCGAACCAGGTTGGGAAGCTTTCTGGCAATGTCCCTGACCCTGGCCCCAGGGAGGCAGCAGACTTCCCTACGGGTAGGGTCAGGCCGACAAATAGGGCCCTCTGTTCCCCTGAGAAGGGAGTCGCCCACAACAACCACCCTTTTTTCTGTCCTGGTGGAGGCAGTCCTGAGGCATGGAGTCAACTTCCTTGCCCTAGGCATCCTCCTGCATAGACTTTCTACCTCTTCCTCAGCTACCGGTCTTTCAAGTTCCAGGGCCTCAAACCTGTTGCATAAGGGCACCTGGGAAGGTGGGGCTGGTAGAGGGGGGCATCACCTGCGATGTCGAGCAGGGACCTGTTTCCATTCCTCCTCAACTCCTAGGTCCCCTGCCTCTACCCAACAGCAACAGGGCAGGGGGTCCACCCCCATCTGGGGTGTCTCACCCTGGTGCCAGTCCTTCAGGTTGCACAGGGAGTCGGTCCACAAGTCTGTCTCATGCTCACACTCTCTGATATCCCTCAACCTCTCGACCTCCTGGAGTTCTGCCATGAGGCAGACCAGGTCATCCACCTGCTTGCACCTCACACACACAGTCTGTCTGCCCCCTGCAGGTGGTAGCAACAGGCTCAGACACTCCCTGCACCCGGAGACCTGAACTGCTGCAGTTTTGAGTGGGCAGACGGTCTGGGTGTGTACAGACTTCCTGGAGCGCACATTGTGCATGGTGTACATCATTGCAGCTGAGCTAGCGGTAGACTGCTGTTAGAGGAGGTGTTTGTATGGGCAGGGGGGAGCGCTCTGCCCTTCCTGCTCACCCTGCCTGCGTGAACTGCCACGCTACCTGCTGTACCACTCCCTTCTGACGCGCCACGCACTGTTTGCCTGTCCTGATTGCCGCGCTCCTCGTTGCTCGCGCTCACTAGGGGCAGCTTTTGAACAGTTGGGGAGGGGGTGCTGCTGACCCTGCCTACACCTCCTTCTCGCCTCGTTCACCTCCCTCGAGGGTCCTGGCAGCTCCCTCAGGTGAGCTCGGTGCTGGAAAAATTAGCTCTGCCTGTCCGATCCCCTGCTCTGCTGTACAACGTGTCTGTCCTGGAGCTGATCGCCTTATCCACACTATCAGATAGACAAGTATTTATATTTGATTATGAATTTCCCATTATTCTGCAGTTTTAAATGTTCCAGAACCCAGAGAAGGAATACCATGCAAATTGTTGGTCAGTCCTACTCCAATGACAACAACATCTGGAATATAACTGAAGCCAAAATTTTGAAATGATGCAATAAGGCACATACCGTTAAAGAGGTAACAATAGTTATGATCAGAGTTGGTCTGAATAGAAAATTAAAAATAAATAAATAAATGTATTTTAGTACTTCATTGTAAAAATAGGGGAAGGGGTGACAAGATTAGGAATTTTTTCCCCTGCTTCCTTTAATCTACTTCTACTCTCTCATGTTTATTTTCTAAAGATGACAAAAGAAAAGGAAAAGGGAGAGCTGTAAGAGGATACAGGTGCTCAGAGGAGAAAAAAAAATAATAAAAGAGAAAAAAAAAAAAAAAAAAGAGTATTTCTAAAAAGAAATAGATCCCCCAAATCAGAAATATATGCAAAGTATGAAAATTTAGTTCTTTCAAAAGCAATGGATAGAGTAGCAGTAACTTCAAAATGTTCATATTTACTTACCTTCTTCAAAAAGAAAAAATTAATCAGAGATTGGCAAGTCTCTTTATGGTCATATTTTCCAGATACTTTTGCCTCCACTCGTGCTTAACTTGAGCTGACCTGACACTCACTTTTTGGTGAAGATGTTGTCTGATAAAATGGCAGATACACTTGTGACGTTGCATGTGCTAAGGGATATGTTTGAAACCTCTCTCTCAGCATGTGACATTCCATGATTGAGAATTTGTCACCATGTGGCTCTTCAGGGAAGTTTATGGGAACACATGTATCTGGCGGAGGCTGTGATAGCTCTCATCAGAGATCAGTCATATCAACATGAAGATGTGAGAATAAAGGAATAAAGGAAATACAGAACAATCACAGCCAGTGAAATTCCGTGTGGGAAAAAAAAAATATATATATATATATATAAATTAAAGCAGTCTTCCAATAAGATATTTTGCTATTATTTGTTTACAAACACACACACACCTACGTATATTATTTATCAGTTTGCATATATTTTGCAGAAACAGAAATTTTAGTCATTCAAGGGCTGTCTCTGTTTCTAATGCTATGCTTTAAACTGTTCTGCTGTTGTTGAGCATTTCAAAAGCAGAATCTGTAAATTTGTCAGGTTTCCTTTATTACTTTCATTCATTCATTCTATACTTCTGAGCACTGCTGAATGCCTGTTTATCATCCCATTATGAAATAATATGACTTTACACTTTCATTCTTACAGATATTTTACTACTACAATATCTCCCTTAAAATGTCACAAGAAAAAATATGTAAGGAATGAACGATTTTATGTTTGTTTGTTTGTTTGTTTGTTTTTGTTTTTTACATTTGATATTCACTCATATAGTTAGCAGAATGTTCCCATAGGGAAAAAAAAAAAAAAAAAAAAAAAGTAATTCTCAAGTTCTGCTTTACAAATGAGATAGGAAAATAACAACAATAACAAGATGTGATTGAACTCCCTTTCAAAAGCACCTTATTTTATTGTTCAAATCCAAATCTTACAAGAGCTGGGGCAATAGAATGTGTATGTGGGTGGTTTGCATATTTTCTGAATGGCAATAATGAATATGTCAACAGAAGCATTAATTAATGTTTAGAAACATTTCAAAGTAAATAGCTAGATGCACAGACAGTTGTAATGCTTTTACTTGTGAAACGAATTACATTATGAGAAGAAAAGATAAAGCAGGCAGTATTTCAGACTTGAAGATATTATATGGCTAGTTCTGAGAGCTGAAAGATATGAAATCACTTTCCAATCTCACTTTGTCTTAAAATGAATAGTATAGTAAAAGTTGGGATATTTTCTTGATGTCTTTTTCTTATTCAATTTTCAGAAAATGTGAATTGAAAAATTTCCCTATTATATCTGCTTCTTGTCAAAGAAACAGGATGCAAGGAGTAACAGAGTTGGCAGAGTTTGTGAGGGGAAAAAGACATTATATTCTTAAACATCTCAACAGTCTTCAGTTCTGGACAGAAAACAGAAACCTTACTTCAATTAAAAAATAGATTATTGATAGTTAATTATTACCACTATTAGTTAACTGTGACTGTATGAAGTTTGTTATCATCCTTTCCTTTCACTTGGGACTTTTCTGTTTTCCATGGAAACTTTGTCCCAAGCAGGTCACTATAAACCAACCCCATCAGGTGCAAAGAAGATACATGATCATGATACTTGAGTATCTCCAATTAAAGACAGAAAGAAAACTACAAAAGAAAAAATAAAGTATACTTTTTGTCTACCTCAGGGACTTAGAGTTTATTAAGTCTAGAAATACTAAAAATGTTGTTAATATATTCGTACTACAAATGTATTGATTTATAACAGAAAGGTTGTACAATCAAATTAATCACAATTTACCTTAAGCCATCTATAGAAACTGAAAACAGAATCACAAAAGGATGCAATACTGCTTGCAGAAATCCCTCTGCTCTAACTCCTTGTCTGGTGTGCAGCCTAATATTAATAAGGAAAGGTAGTTTTGAAAGGCATTTCTTTTACAAAGTATCTAGGAGGAAAATTTAATCTTCCATTCAAAAATTAATTGTTTTCAGACCTTTGTAAGGAAATTTCTGACCAGAGTATGTTACATTATAAATACATTGAGTAAAGAATGATGCAAGAAATAAATTTCTTTTCCAAAGGTTATAGGACTTCAAACAGAAAACATCACAAAAAGCTTTTCAAAAGAATCTTAAATTTACAGGTAGCTTTGTCATATTTACAATTTATAAACGATGTAAAAACAACTTTTATGTGCTTGATTTTTCCAGAAAAGGAAATGATGTGGAAGGACTGAAGAAGATATAAAGGATATAAAGTAATTAAAAATAATAATAATAAAAAAGATATAAAGGATATAATGTATTTAAAAATGCATCAGTGAGTCTAAAATAATGGAAGGGAGAAATGGTGATAACTTAAAACTAAATTTGCAGAATCTTGTGGCATGTTCTGATATGATAACATGATAATGTGATTTTTTTTTTTTTTTATAAGTTAGAGATTTTCTTTGCTAAAGGCATCTTTCTTTTCTGTGAAGTAACTTCGCAGTGAAGTGAGGTTCAAGTGAAGAAGAAGTTTCTCCAGGTACCAACTCATAACATTTCTGAAACATGTAGTATTTCAGTACCCTCAAGTCTTTTTTATTTCCTCGAGAAATCAGCTCAGCAAGAACTGAACACCACCTATAATTACTTAACAATTAGTGAACTAAGGATTCTTAATCTAGAAAAAAAATAGTATTGCTTCTAATGTAATGAAATGACAGAAGATGTAGGTGTCAGTTACCTCATACATGCAAAAAGTGCAAATCCGTCTCTTTTCTCGTGAGCTCTCACTTTTTAGGTCTGGTACTTCACACAAAGCCTTCTTTTTCCAGTTTGAACATCGCAGATCTGGCTTTTATTCACTCTGATTTATAGCTAAAATTCCTCAAAACCAGTTGTTTGGCTGAATAAAGTCTGCTGCAAGGAAGAGAGCTTGTCAATGTGAAAGGAAAGGAAGGAAGAAAAGACTACAGCATGAAGTCTTTGCAAGTCTTTTGTGAACTGAACTAGAAAAGAAAAACACTGATAATTGCAGTGTTAGAGTTGAGGTTTTCTGAACAGGACATTATTATGGCTTGCCAGAAGCGGAAGAGAAAACACAAGTCATAAAGGACTGTCTCAGAAGCTATGACAGATTACCTTAAAGTGAAGAGGCTGCCTTCTTATGATGAATCAAAGTCAGAAAAGTAAAAGCATAACCACTTAAATCATAAATATTTAAAACATCTTTTTTCTTTCTTTATTTGAATACACAGCATTACAAGAAAAATAAAGTAATTTAAGATACAGCTTACACAAAGGATGTGAATGTTTGTCTCCATCCATAGGAGACAAGAATGGTAAGTTTGGTTGTTCTGTATTTGCCTGGTGACTTTGGTCACGATGCTGAAATTTCTAAGCATGCTGAGTTTATGTCAAGAAATGCATGAAGTACCCATGGCTTTTATTAATGTCATAAAAATATTTATTTTTCAAAGGTTTACCAGTTCCTGTGTAAAGTTCTTCCAGACCACAGGAAGAATATTTCCTCCTGTATCCCCAATCTGTAACACAGTTACTTTGTATTACACCTACTCTCTCTGCACCTGTTATCAGGCTCTTCAGCTGGTATTTATGACAAATATTTATTTATCTGGGTCAGAAGCTCTGGATAGGAAATATTCAGTGTTATACATGTAGTTAACATTGCAGTGTTAAATGCCAGCCTTAAGTTAGGCTATCTTACAATTTTTCAAGTTAGGAAATAGTATCATATTATTGCATGTATGTCAATGACTTTTAAAACATTCCCTAATTATGTCATGAAAAAAAAAGTTTGCTTGTTCTAATTTTTGATTCCAATATGCTTCCAGGATATAGTCCTTCACAAGGTTTTCAGTAAAGTTTCCAATGTTTGTAAAATATGATTCTGAGTTACAAAAGATTCGTCTAGGCTATGCAATAATAATAATAATAATAAATAAAAACAAAAATTAAAAAAAAAAAAATCTGACCTGAAATTAAATATCTTTTATTTGAAGAAATGACAAAGAGACAAAGACAGAGGAAATAATAATAATAATAATAAAATATTATTTGACCCCTGGAATCATAATAATAATAAAATAAATAAATAAATAAAATAAAGAAGCTGTTAAGAAAACATTTCATTTAGTGATTTGGGAATAAATTAAAACTTACATAAGTTAAACATAAAAACTCTTTAATTAACATATTTATCCTGTAATTTGTTGAATGGAGCTATATTTTTTAATCTCAATATCACTTTCAGAACTGTAAAGTATTTCTAGGCATTCCAAAATCAGTCATACTCCTAATATTACAAGATCATAAAATAATATTAAATATTGAAAGTTCCTTTAAGTTGATTTTTGAGGTTTTAGAAATTCTCAGTGCTATCATAAAGGCTCAGAAAATTTCTTGATCACAATTATCAGAAATATTTTATCACCTGTCTTCAGGAACTGGTATTACAGGAATGATATTATGTCTCACAATTATTGACAAGATTGTTTCTTAGAAGTAAACCTGACATATATGGGGTTTTCTTTTGAAAATGTAAGTGTATGAAAATTAAGATAAACTATCTGGTAAAAATAAAAAATAAAAAAAATCATAAAAGTTAGCTTTCAACAGTCTCTGTAACTGTAACATATTTTAATTGTATTAATAAAGTACGTATCAAATATGAATGTCACTCTGTATTCATTCTAGATATATTTAATTAATGCTGAGTCTTAGTCTACCTTTAGACAATGGTAAAGTTTCTTTTCACAGCAGGATCCCAGTCACTGTTTTTACGATGACAAACAGAACTATTAAGTTCATTATATTCAATTTTCTGAAGTTTCAGTCAAAAAGTTATAGAATCATAGAATCATAGAATCATAGAATATCCTGAGTTGGAAGGGACCCTTAAGGATCATCAAGTCCAACTCTTGACACCGCACAGGTCTACCCAAAAGTTCAGACCATGTGCCTAAGTTCACAGTCCAATCTCTTCTTAAATTCAGACAGGCTCGGTGCAGTGACCAGTTCCCTGGGGAGCCTGTTCCATATTTTTTTCTCTTATGTACTATGAGTAAGCATGTTCACACACAATTGTAGAAGTGTTCTCCAGCAATGTCTTTAGATTCAACTCAGAAATATTTCTTTTAAAAAGGGTAATTAGATAGGGAAAAGTATGATCTCATCTGGAAATACCAGTATTGGACACTGGGATCAGCAGTGATAGTTGGTTTTAAAATGGCATCATGGCTTATCACACTGCAGGTCCATGAATGAATGCAGACAAGCTAAAGCTCTCTGGAGAAGGATTAGTTTAGGCTTAATAACAACAACCATAGTAAAGCTTAGGGATATGGTTTAGGGATATGGTTTAGTGGGGACTGTTAGCGTTAGGTCAGAGGTTGGACTTGATGATCTTGAGGTCTCTTCCAACCTAGAAATTCTGTGTGATTCTGTGTGTAAAGAACCAGCAGATTCCTTTTTTTTCAGGTTATATTTAATTAATTTTGATGGCATGATTTTCCAAAATGTACCAGCACTATTAGCCAGCCGATACATATGTACTCAACAATTTTGATATTGGTACTATGTCTTTTTAATTTCCTGCCCATGGCTGTATTCATAATTAGTTGTATTTCAGAGAAAAGCAAAAAAACTTAAACCAAACTAGTATATATAAACACCCATTTACTTAAGTACTTAGTGTAAAAAAAAAAAAAATAATAATAAAAAAAAAAAAAAAAGAAACTGGATATTTTAACCCAAGGCTACCTGCAAACTACAGAATAGTCATTACTACTAGGTATGTTATATGTTAATACCTAGAAAGCTCTAATTTAAATGGACACCCAGACTGTGATTTTAGTACTAAATTTAGTGTAATTCAGCAGGGAAATGTGGTTTCTTAGCACTTACTGTGTTCTGTAAGGATTTACAATATGTTGACACAGAAGTTTACCCTCAGAAAGTCTGAGAATGGCACCAAGCTTTGTGTTGCAGTCAACATGCTGAAGGGAAGGGATGCCATCCTGAAGGACCTGGACAGGCTTGAGAGGTGGACTTGTGAGAACCTCATGTAGTTCAACAAAGCCAAGTTCAAGGTCCTGCACCTGTGTCAGGGCAATCCCACATCCAAATAACAGGCCGGGTGGAAAATGGATTAAAAGCAGTCTTGAGGAGAGGGACCTGGGGGTGTTGGTTGACAAGAAGCTCAACATGAGCTGGCAATGTGCGCCTGCAGCCCAGAAAGCCAAACATGTCCTGGGCTGCCTCAAAAGAAGCGTGGCTAGCAGGGTGAGGGAAGTGATTCTCCCCCTCTGCTCTTGTGAGACACCAGCTGGAGTGCTGTGTTCAGCTCTGAGGCCCCCAGCACAAGAAGAACATGGAAGTATTAAGAACAAATACAGAGGAGGGCCACAAAGCCAATCAAGGGGCTGGAGCACCTCTTCTACAAAGACAGACTGTTGGGGTTGTTCAACCTGGAGAAGAAGGCTCCAGGGAGACTTTACAGTGGCCTTCCAGTACCTCAAGGGAACCTACAAGAAAGCTGGAGAGGGACTCTTTGTCAGGGAGTGCAATGATAGGACAAGGAGTAATGGCTTTAAACTGAAAGATAATAGGTTTAGATTAGATATAAGGAGGAAATTCTTTACTCTGAGGGTGGTAAGGCCCAGGAATAGGTTGCCCAGAGCAGTTGTGAATGCCTTATCCCTGGAGGTGTTCAAGGCCAGGCTGGATGGGGCTTTCAGGAACCTGGTCTAGTAGGAGGTGTCCCTGCCCATGGCAGGGGGGGTTGGAATTAGATGATCTTTAAGGTCCCTTCCAACCAAACCATTTGCTGATTCTTTGAGTTTCCAGACTGAGGTAGCTACTGAAGTCACAAAGACATGAATTAAAATATTCAGAACTTGGTTTCTGTACTCTTTTACATTTCAAGTAAACCAAGACATACCCACTCACAAACTTAGGCTACAGGACACAAGATAATGCTGAGGTGTTACCCTCCTTTACAGTCTTACAATGGAAATGGAAGCATTGGCATCTGTGTTGCTGAACTAATGAACCTCAGTCTGTGTGACGATTCTCTTCTTTAAGGATAAATAATAAAGTCAGTGTGAACTGAAGTATCAAAGCATCTCTTAACAACTTTCCCAGCCAGTGGCAGAATACATGTTTACTGAGGCCCACCCCAGACCCTTCCAAGAGTCTGTGCAGCCCCCAAACAGGTTTTGCAGCCATCTCCAAAGATCTTCAAGTGTGGTCTTCAGACTCTGTAATACTCACATGATCTTAACTCCCCCAACCAAAAAAAAAAATTTGTTATTCTCTGCCTCTGTCACAGACTTTAAAATGCTGCCCACATTGTGTTTTCTGACTCTTAAGTGTAGTTCTCAGTTGCACAGTCTTCCAGGGTATGGAAAAAAACATGGCCATCCCCCCAAAAATAGTCTATACACAACTCATCTCTTCTTCCACTGTTGTTTTCTGTGGGTAGCAGTGAAAGAGTAAGATGACAGGAACAAAGAATTATGTCATTGCTATGAGTAGACTGCCTGCTCAGGAAGCCAGCAGAGCAGAAGCAAAATTGCTCACTTTGTCTAGCTGTAAAATGGTGATTATGGTACTCCTTAGTGTGTAAGGTACTTTGCATCTTCCAGTAAAGTGTGAAATATTTTTCCCAATGTGCAAGAAAGATTAAAGACGTAACTCTGCAAGTTAAAATAGTATGAAGCTGTTTTACATCCATAGAATTGACTAATAAAAGGTAAGTATTACTGAGAGAAATAATAATAATAAATAAATAAAAGTAACCTCTATGTAGAGATTTTAATTTCTCATTCGAGATAAATACTCTGCACATGTGGTTCCATTTACATCTTATATGAACTGCCTGTTTACAGACAAGAAAAGCTATATCATAACTACCATTATCCTATAGCATACTACTGCTTTAGTTCTTAACATTAAAAGCAATTTTAAACGGTTCAGTTTGTAAAATGTTATTTTCATTAATGTAACAGTGCCCTCTATGTTCCAGAGATTGCACTGAGGGTAATAGCATTTTCTAACACACTTAATAAAACATTTTTGTTTGTTTCAGTCCCTTCTTAAGAAAGGGTGAAATAATCTTTTTTTCTTTGTTTTATTACTCTAAAATTTCACAGATTATACAAAAGATATTAAAATCTGAAATTATTAATTTCATTCTAAATATCTAGACACATTCCTTTTGACACTGAGAAAACAAAAAATAGATTTTTTTGTGCATGTGAAAATGGCTATACATTTTTCAAACCCTATGATTAATACTTTAAGGTCTCATAAGTAATAACATATTTACTTTCAGCAGAAGATCAAAAACAGTGCATTGTAGGTTTACTGTACACATGAAAACATTCAAGAGTCTTCATAGTGAAAGGGAAGCATATAGAAATTATGAGGCACTGAGATGTATATACCCTCATGCCCACTGAATCTTTATTATACAGAGATGTTTGGATTGTGTTAAGATATTTATAAAATAACCCCTTGCTGCTTGGGGATGAGCTGAAGTGAGTTTACAGTAAATTGAATTGCTTTAAATATTCCATGGCAACATTTTCCTGAAGCTTATGATGAGAAAGAGGACATGGATGAAAGTGTTAATATATAATGCTTCAGGTGAAACATTGCTATAAAGAAAATCACTTTGCTGAAAAAGCTTTTTGCATTAATAGTTTCCTAACTGTTGTCTAGAAGGAAGGTTCCCGAAATCATCTATGGTGAAAAATATTAACAGCCAAAGCAAAAGGCAGCTACTAGGTACCTTATAACAGAAACTCATTGCAAGTGCCTCCATTCCTCTCCTTTAAATGGAGAATGTTCAATGAATTCTGTGAATTCTTAGAAATAACACAATTTCAGTACTGAGGGCAGAATCTTCTCAGTGTCCCCCAAAATAAATAAATAAATACATAAATAAGAGGTTTTATTGTTTGGTTATTCTTTGTACTGCATATGATTACAGAAATGTAAGATGTTACAGAACAATGGTCTGTTATGTATGCCTGCTCCAACTAAAACAGCAGCTTCCCAGAAAACCTCAGTCTGCTTTTTTGTAATAGCTGAGGGAAAGAAGTTTTGATTTAAATATGCCTGTGGCCCTTCTTTAAGTGAATGACGGTGCTTTGTGTGGTAATTCTTGTATGTGGACAACTGCATGTTTTTCTTAATTATCTCTGTTTTCCTTCCCTACTCTTTCATTGCTCTCAGATCTTAAGTGTCTGGGAGCCCTTGATTTTGTGAGTTGTCATCTTCTCCATATTAGCAACAAGTGGCTTTGGCACTATTTCTATTTCCTTTTTGTTCTGAAGCCAAGGATATCTTTCCCTTCCTTTCTATGTATCTCCACATAAAACAAAGGCTGGTGTCAAACAACAGGGATAAATAAATGCCTTTACCTTTCAAATTTTTGAATTATGCTCATACCATGCAGTAGAGAGCTGCTTCTACTCACCTAATTATGGAGAGAGAAGCTTTGATGTGGAAGTGTTTCTCATGAAGGTAAAGTAACAACAAGGGAAGGAAGGAAGGAAGGAAGGAAGGAAGGAAGGAAGGAAGGAAGGAAGGAAGGAAGGAAGGAAGGAAGGAAGGAAGGAAGGAAGGAAGGAAGGAAGGAAGGAAGGAAGGAAGAGAAAGAAAGAAAGAAAGAAAGAAAGAAAGAAAGAAAGAAAGAAAGAAAGAAAGAAAGAAAGAAAGAAAGAAAGAAAGAAAGAAAGAAAGAAAGAAAGAAAGAAAGAAAGAAAGAAAGAAAGAAAGAAAGAAAGAAAGAAAGAAAAAGAAAGAAAGAAAGAAAGATTATCTAGCTACTCAGAAATGATGGAAAACTGACAAGGTCGGGAAACAGGATGTACCACTGTAATTCAAGAAATATACGAGGTACTGAAGTTAAATTCATTATCCTGATAACAAAGGTTGTAACAAGTGCAAGAAATACAAAACAAATCCTTCCTTGTGATAGTGATTACAATGACTGAGAAATGCTGTGATGTTTGCTCAATGTTATAACAGCTTGAAATCTCATGCACTTATTTTTTTTTTCTTCCCCCCCACCCCTCCCACCCCCTTCATTAATATAATTCCACTGTTTTATTTGACTTAAAGATCGGTGTTTTAGGGAGCAGAGAGTTCACAAAAACAGGATTTGTGCACTGTGGTTGGTAGAGAACAGACTTAAATATATAAAATACACTCCTTTTTCTAATGCTTATTTAAGTTGATTTGAAAGTGGGAATTGCAAGTGAAAATTGGAGAATGTTTTCTAATTCATTAGCATGAAAATCAGCAAATTTTCCTCATGAGTGGGAGTGGAGGGTCAGGTACTGATCTCTTGTCTCTGGTGACAGCAATAGGACCTTTGTGAATGACATGATGCCAAGGGTGGATGTTCAGGATGTATGTTAGGAAAAGGTTCTTAACCAAGAGGGTGTTTGGGCAGTGGAACAAGCTCCCCTGGGAAGTGGTCACAAAAAAAGCCTACTGGCATTCAAGAAGTGTTCGGACAATACTCTTAGACATGTGGTCTGATTTGGGGGTCATCCAGGATCTGGATATGATGATCTTTGTGGGACCCTTCCAATTCAGGATATTCTTAAAAAATAATTTAAAAAATAAAAATAGAAAAGTATGCTATGCATAAAAATCACAGTGACAATTTGTCCAGCCTAAAGATAATTATACACATTTATGTATTTTAGAGCTTGGCAAATGTTAAGATGGCTATATCCTGATACTCTCTAATGATTCAGAACCCCCATGAAATCTACTTAACCTTTTAAATTTATCCTATGAGAAAGGAGCTCACATAAAAGATCTCAGCTAAGGCAGTAATGTGGTTCTGTAGGAGAACCCTCTGTTTTAGCTGTCTGTGCAAGAGAATATAAGAAAGTACTTTAACCTTCTAACAAATGGCAATCAGTTGCTAAAAGAACAGAGAGAGCTACTGTAACCGTGAAAGAACAAAACCTTTTAAAAGAAAGATGGAGCAGGAAAGGATCAATCAACAAAATAGGTCATATCATTACAACATACTGTACAACTTGGTTGTGTACTCACATTTGAAATAATTCTGGTGCATTGTTTCTAAAAAGAACACAATTAGACTAGAAAATATATAGATAAGGACAGTTTCCATGAAAGAAACAGATTCTGCAGCCATGAAACATGACTGTGCTAACAAATATGATGGAAGTCTCAAAAATCATGAAGGATGATGATTTTTCACTTCCTCTGTGAACTAGGAACATAAGGTGAAAACAGTAAGGCGCTTGTAAGATAAATTTAGTGATCCTGTACATTACAAAAACTATAGAACCCCATTTTAAAGTATTTTGCATTTATTAAATGTTTTAGCATTTCCAAAGGTGATTGGACAAATCTACCTCCTCTGGCTCAGGCATTATCTGAAGTAATATTCACCGGAGACTGTAAAATGTGCCTGCAAATGCTGCTCTGTCCTGTTGTTGAACAGTCCTGTGTAAATTTTGCAGCACCACTGTAACACTGAGTGAAGTTTGGTTGGACTGTGCTGTAACTGCACATGACTGTTCTCAGGTGGGTGAGAGAATTTTTTAAAACACAATGATCTGAGTACTAGTCCCTTCAGGTTCTGAACAGGTCTAAGCCTAAAAATATCATCCATTCTCTAAATGCATGAAATATATGATTTTCCCTTTTGATATCAACAGGACTTTTTTTTTTTCTTTTTTTTTCTTTTTCTGAAATTAAAATTATCCCAGGTACGTTTTTCAAAGATTCTTGAAAACATGTTTGGTTAGTGTCATCACTTTTTGAAAATGGAACTATGCAGCCAGTATATTCCTAAACAATTTCAGAAATTGATGATACTTCTACATTTAGATTTAAGAGATTTTTAATTTTCTGTACAGTCCCCTTTTTTCCTTAGCAATAGTGTTCATTCCCCTTAGAACATTGACAGGTGATGTATTTCTGAGAGTTTATACTGGCAGTTGATTTTTCTTATGCTACACACTATCACTTGAGGAAGCACATTTAACCCAAAAGAACCTGAAAACGGAATGAGGTCTTTAATGCATCCTAACTGCTGAGAGACAAAATAGCTCTCTGGTACATTGGCTTTGGTACACTGCCACCCTTGATCAAAACTAGAGGAAATGTAATTCCAAGAATGATAAGAACTATAAAGTATTTTAGAAAATCACTGGTAATAGTTCATCCAAACACCTAAAAAGACTTTACATCAGAATACAGAAATTCCAGATTTTCAAGATGTCAGAAATATTTTTAGGTAGAAAATTTTATTACTGGTGGTTTTTGTCCCATGAAGGGAAAAGCAGAAAACCCTGGATATAAACTGTCATCTCTGTCACTACTATCAAGCGTGCATGGATGAAAACAACTTACAATGGAGTTGTAATGATAGATTACTTTCCAGTGCAGAAGGAGACTACATAAGCATGATTTCTGATGCCTCCTTAATGAAGAGACCAGTCTTAGCTGAAGGCAGGATAGAGCAATCTGAAGCTGAAAGAACTTTTAAGGAGATTTCCAGGCCATTAATTTTCATTGTTTAATAAATCTAGGCAGTATGCACAGTACAGTATCATAAAGTTAAACATGTTGAATGAATCTAGAAGTGGTTAACTGACATCTTAAAAATAAGCCATCAGTGGTTAATCATGTCTGTACAGGAAAATGGGGCTCCACGGGGAACAGTACAATGCCCAGTGAGATATAATAAGGAAGTAATTATCTAATCACAAGCAATAAAATGTGTGGAAAGCATAAAATTTATCACAATGGTAAATAATAATGAGAATTTAGATGCCATACAGAGTATGGCTTGATAAACTGGTCATATCTAAATGAAATATTTCTAATGCAGTGAGATATAAAGCCATTCATTTGAAAATGGAGTCTACAGCTGCAGAATGAGATTTTTCCCTGAAAAGCAGAGATTTAAAAGTTCTTAGAGTCATAGTGGCGAGCTAACCAACTTTAAAAGCTGTAGAAATAAGAAGTAATCTACTTTTTGGAGAAGGAAGATAAATATTAATAAGAGCACATAGTTGATTTTACTGTTGCTGCGATTGTTATCGGGATATTCCATATAATTCTTGTCTCTAGATTTTTTAAAAGAGGGATAACAGTTATGGAAAGTTCATGAAAAAGAGATTAACAAAAATTTTGCAAGCATTGGAGAAAGTTCTTTAAAGTGAAATACAGAACATATGAAAAAGAAGATTGTAAGGTGATTCCATTACAATGTGTAAGTATATTCACAGATATAAAAAAATGCATTAGGTGCTACAGAGCTTTTTCATCTAGTGGAAGACATCATAACAAGAACCAGTACCTGGAAATTGAAACTCGATATTCACACTGGAAATAATTTGTGCATTTTTATCAATTATGGAAAAAAAAAATCTATCAATGCTAGTGACAGGTTTTCACATCTCTTGATAGCTTCAAATCAAGACTGGAAGTTTTCCTAAAAGCCTGTTACATCGTGATATGGTGAAAAAGAAGACAAAAAAATCTGCTTAGTTCTGCTTAGTTTAAAGCATTCAAGTGAAATTTAAGGACAGAAACTTAACAAAGTCAAATAAAATGGTCCCTTGTAAAAATCCCACGTGATTACCAGTTTTATTAAATATCATCTTAAAGGTCCTTTTCAGCCCAGGCCATTCTATGATTCTATGATTTCAATTGATAAATTCCACTTGATGTTATCACAGCATATAGTGAAGTCACCACACTGAAAACTTTAGATGCTGCTTCTGCAATGTCTGCAGGATGTCACACTATTCCCAAAAGAAATTCTACACTTCTTCAAGGAAGATGAAAGCAGTTTCTTCCTCCTCTTCATTTGATAGCTGGATTTTAAATAATACCTTGCTCTTCTTCCTACTCTTCTCACCTAGCTCTTCATCTCCATATATCCATCTCCCTCTTTAACCATTGATTTCTCATTATTTCTGATCTCTAATTTCCTTTGTCTCATTTTTTTTCCCACTGTCAACATTGAAAAGAATTTCCACTCTCAAATGTTTCTAGGCCTTTAAAGGTTTCCCATGTGAAAAGTAAGCTATTGACGCTTTGTGGTCTGTGCAGTCTCAAAGACTTAAATTTATGTATACCTTATATATAAAAAAAGTGACAAAAATCTCTTAAACTCTTAAAATAGAACTAGCTTTTCAGAGTCTATAGTTTATGAATACAACATTTGATTCAATCTCTCTCTCATTCTACTGTCCACCTGCTTTTGCACTGGTAACTCTAAAAGAGTATGAAAACAGTGATAGAAAAAGAAGGAAAGCAAAATAACGATCAAGTCAGAAGTGTGTCCAAAGGCAACATCATCTCAGAAAATTTGATAATTCATGAATAAAAAAAAAGTGTTTTGTATTGGAAAATGTTGGAAAAGGTCATTTTATCATTTCTTACTTTTGTTACTGGTGGCTCTGGACTCGTCTCACTTTTTATATTTGCTTGTTTAAAGAATGGTTATATCAAGTATTGCAGTGTAGGGCTGACCATCTATGATGAATGACAAATGTATGCTTTGAACTCTTGAATGGAAAAACATGCCTGGAATTAAAATGAATGAAAATGAGAATGAAAAAATGTCTTGTTTTGAAGAAGCTGGTTTGATGCCATTTTAATAGAATATTTTCAGTAATTTTCAGAGTCATCCCAGGTTAGATTTGCTGACAGTGATACTGGCATCACTGCCCTGGCATCTGTAACCCAGGACATAGGTTGGGGTTGTTCCGGCTATAAATCCATTCCTGGAAGGTGATAGCATTAGGTGTTAACCTAATGGCTATATGAGGAATGACAAGACCTTGAGCAAGAACTGTAATTCAGTCAGTTTGGTATGTATAATAATGCCTGTATTCCACTTTCATAACAAGTTTGGAAGGCATGTTACCTGGAAATGTTCTGGAATATTTATTTATTTTTAATATTTCTTCCATTTCTTCCAATTTCTCCCTCAAGCTATCACAACAACTCTTTTTTATATTTTTTTTTCAAAAGTAAACACAAACATCCATTGCAACAATCAACAAGCTTTTCACAGAACTATGGTAAGCTGGGCTAAAAGGAGTTATAATTACCTACAAAAATTCCAGAAGTACTGTAAATGATGCTTTCTACTGCTTAGCTATCCCTACGTTCAGAAAGGGTCTTTTTTGTTGTTGTTTGTTTGTTTGCTTGTTTTTGTGGACTGACCTAAAACTTTTTTTCCCAAAACTTAAATACTTTCTTCTTGTCCTGTCCATAAGGACATGGAATATTCTCTTTTCATTGCAAAGCTTTACATTCTTGAGTATCGTGATATTATGAGTCAAATAAACAATTCCAGTCCTCTTGATCCTTCCTTGACATCTTTTTCAAATCTCTGTGCTTGCGTTAGCTGACCTTAGTTGATCAAAACTCTTCTTGAAGTATGATGTCTGAAAGTATGTCTCAAAGTATGGTGCAGTGGCACAGTTCCTCATATTCAATTCCAGAACAGAACAACAACAAAAAAGCTTTCTGCATTTTCAGCATGACACTTCTATTTATGCCAATTGGACTGATATTTTTGCTGTTTTTTGGGGAATATTTTTAGTTTCATTTTCTTTTCAGAATATGTTTGCCCTATTGACATGTGCATTTGTAGTCTGTTTCTCCACAGTAGATCTGACTACTGCAGACACACTGCTTGGCAGATGCTGCATCCTACCTTCTCCTCTGGCATTGTGCATTGCTATGGGTCATTCCTAGGGAACTAGCAATAAATCACTCTACTATTTCTCCAAATATCAGATTACAAAGAATGAATACAAAAAAATATCTCAACTTGGAAAAAAAAAAAAATTATTTTATTATTTTCCAGAGTGTCGTGGTTTAACCCGGCCGGCAGCTAAACACCACGTAGCCGTTCGCTCAACCTCCACCCCCCTCTCTGGGACGGGGGAGAGAAATGGAAAGTGAAGCCCGTGAGTTGAGATAAAGACAGTTTAATAAGACAGGAAAATAATAATAATAATAATAATAATAATAATAATAATAATAATAATAATAATAATAATAATACAATTATGATAATAGTACTACTAATAATAATATGTACAAACAAGTGATGCACAACACAATTGCTCACCATCCGCTGACCGATGCCCAGTCTAACCCCGAGCAGTCCGGCGCCCCTCCCCCGGCTAGCCACCCCTATATATTGTTTAGCATGACGTCAGATGGTATGGAATACCCCTTTGGCTATTTTGGGTCAGCTGTCCTGGGTCTGTCCCCTCTCAGCTCTTACTGCACCCCCAGCCTTCCCGTTGGCAGAACAGAGCAAGAAGCTGAGATGTCCTTGGCTTAGTATAAGCACTGCTCTGCAACAATGAAAACATCGGGGTGTTATCAGCACTCTTCTCATCCTAAGCCAAAACATAGCATTCTACCAGCTACTAGGAAGAAAATTAACTCTGTTCTACCTGAAACCAGGACACAGAGTTTCTGCACAGAAACATTTAGTAGACTGTCATTCCTGCAGATCAAATTCTGCAGGCTGATGTAATTTTTGCTGTTAACTGCAATGTGAGATTTACTCTTTTTATTATTATTATTATTATTATTATTTTATTATTATTTGCTTTAAGATCATTTATATGTGGATGTGGATCATTTATATATAGATGAAATTTAGGGTGTTTCCTTTAACATTTGTGAAGTGTCAACTACTATAATTCTACAATTATTTGCCAACACTTCACTTCAAAGCAACTTTCTTGCCCTTCTAGCCCAACAAAGAGAAACAAAAAAGATGAAAACCTGACAGTGTTGGTAGTCACAAAATCTCATATATTTAAATGTCACTTATTGAATTGTAGTGGAAGATTGTTTTTTTTTTCCTATTGCAGATGATACAGTGAATGGGGACACAGAAGAGAGCAGAAAGCTGTGAAAGAATTTCATAGATAATATATTTACTTTTGCTTTTTCCACTGGTACCAGGATCCATCCTTCCTTCCTTCCTTCCTTCCTTCCTTCCTTCCTTCCTTCCTTCCTTCCTTCCTTCCTTCCTTCCTTCCTTCCTTCCTCTCTCTCTCTCTCTTTCTTTCTCTCTTTTTTCTCTTTCTTTCTCCCTTTCTCTCTCTCTCTCTCTTTCTCTCTCTCTTTCTCTCTTTCTCTCTCTCTTTCTCTTTCTCTCTCTCTTTCTCTTTCTTTCTCTCTTTCTCTCTTCTCTCTCTTTCTCTCTTTCTCTCTTTCTCTCTTTTTCTCTTCTCTCTCTTTCTTTCTTTCTTCTCTTTCTCTCTCTTTCTTTCTTTCTTTCTTTCTTTCTTTCTTTCTTTCTTTCTTTCTTTCTTTCTTTCTTTCTTTCTTTCTTTCTTTTTCTTAGATGAGTTACTTGTAGGCATGTCTGGGTAAGCATTCACCAGTTTTCATGCATTTTGAGAGAAAGAAAAAAAAAGCTATATATTTCTAAATTAGAGTTTTGTAGAGTTTTGGGGAACAATTGTTGTTTAAGTCACTGCTACATTTGAAAAGATTTTAGCACAATGATTAGGCTGCTATTCTATTGTGTAAGACAAGTAATTTGTCTAAATTTATGCATGAAGTGGCAGTTTAGATGACCCAGGTTATCCATCAAGTTTATGTGTCCATAGCAGTCTGGGGAAGGGGTTCAAGGGAAGCCAAACTGTGAATGAATCTCAAGTTCATTCTCAAGTGCAGGAGAGAAGCATGAGCAAAAAACCTTGTACACTTCTGACCTAGACCAAATTTTTTTTACTACTTTTTACTAAACTTTAGACATAGCCATTCTCCTGTTTATGAAATCATGAAGGTTTCCAGCAAGAAAGATTTCTGTTTCAGAATAGTCAGGTGGAGAGATATACATACATCTCCAACTTTACATCCAACATGGAATGAACTTGAAACACTGTTTCCCACAGCCCAAATGATTGTACTGATGATCTTCCAGCATCCCATGGTTTCCCTCTGTATTTTATCCACTATAATTTCAATTTCATAAAGGTTTTGATTTAATCCTAATGTCAAACAGGAACAGTTTTTGATCACTCAGAAATTGTTTTGTAATGGGAAAACTCTTTACTGAACTACTCAAAATCAAAAAGGCTTTTGCTTCCTGCCAAGTACAAATGACAAAAGATGAATATTTAAAGGTATACACAGTATACATTAAAAAATATTAAAGATCTTAAATCAACTTAAACCAAGGATTATTTTATAGGCCTTTGTAGTGTCAAGGCTATCATTAGGTAATGCTGTGATAATGAAGAAACCACACTAAAAAGGAAGAAACCATAAATTATTAAATTACTAAACCATAATTATTAACACCTATGGTGATGGTATGATAGTATCTTGGAAACATTTTTGTACTGAGGGTTTCTGCAAAAATGCAGTTACTTCATTTGAAGAGCTCATAATCTCATAAATAGATCAGAATAGTAATGGCAGAGTAGCTTTGTAGATTTGACAGAACAAAGAACATATATTGTTCATTGTTAAATTTTTTATGTGCAAATTCATACTGCCCTGATAGCTTCTGTGTCCACATCATGAGCACTGTCTCAGCAGTAGTATATTTTTGCTTCTATTTTTCCTTCCTTCCCTTTTGGAAAGCATGTCTCTGTGTATTAAGTGCTTCCTCTGGTCAACTTGTATCATATTTCACATTGTCTTTCACAATACCTTCTAGTATCATTCAGCATGATGACAGCTACTTCAGCAATGACTTTATTTCATTATGGCTGTATGTATGTTAACTCGTGTTATTTTAACATCAGACTTCATTTTACTGTTTACTGCCATGTTTCTAACATTTCATCTCTTTGTTCTATCTCTATTTCAGTTGTCTTCAATATTTTCTTCCTTGTTATATCAGACTGATTATCAGTGAATTCCATGAATATGCTCTTTATTCTTTGAGATCATTAAAGATCAGAAGTAGGAAGAAACATCACAGAGATCTCATGTTTCTTCCACTAAAAGCCTTCCAGGAAATTCACTTTTTGCCTTTCTTCAGTAGCCTTTTTTTTTTATATTTCTTCAGACAGCGTTAAATCAAGTGAAAGTACTTAAGTACTATTATCTGAGTAAATAATGTTAGGTATTTTGCAATATTTACTCCCTACCAGTCATACCTGCTTCTTCTTTATAGTAAAGTATACTTTAGTGTATTACTATTTCATAACAATGATACTCTAGTATAATAATTAGTGCTTTATTGGCAGAAGATGTAAGAGTAACAAAATGTCAGCATACCACATGCATGTGCTAATTTCAAATATCGCCCTGTAAATTTATCCAACTACATAAAATTATAATACACTTACAATATCTTTATTGACAGAGCTATCACAGCATTATTACCGCCACACAAGGAAATGTTTTCAGCTTGAATGCTCTTAATCTGCTGGTGCATTTTCCAATTTGTGCAGACAATTCTCCATCCTTATGCATTTATTTGCAATGTAGTAGTCTAAAGACATAAATCACTACACACAGGCATGTAGATATACACACAGATGTTGGCATGTGATTTTGTTTATATAGATAGTCGTACGTGTATATGCATGTGCAAATTTAGATTTAATGTGTGTGCTTTTATATGAACACTTGTGTTGTATTTAAGATACAGTATGTACTTGAATATTTATGTAAAATATTTTGTTAATTTATTTCTTCAATGTCTACATGAAAGCTGTGATTTAGGTTGCTATTTTAACATATATTATGCTGAATTCCAAGAGAAAGTTCTATTAATTCCCAGTATGCCTATTCAAAATCCCACTCACCACCTTTCTTGCATGCATGACATTGTGAATTCATTGTGAATACAGACTCTAATTGCATCAAGTTTCCTGAGTTCTTAGCACTGTTGTATTTCAGAACGATTTCATTATACCTTTAGGAAACTAAGGTAATAAAATCACCAACTGAAGTCACCCCTAATTCATTGTCTTTTGAGGTTATATCTAATTATCTGAGAAAATAAAACTCTGATCAAGTTCATTATCAATTATTTAGTTTATCTTGGTAGAAGGAAAGGGTTTTATATCTAGGTAAAGGAAAAAAAAAAAAATCTTCTGTTGCACAGGGCTGGGATTGCTTTAAATTGTTCTACAAGGAACTACAGTGAGGTTAAAAGATGAGGAGAGTTCCCAGCAGAGCAAAGGCATCTTCATTTTTCATTGTCATTTCCCATTAGAACTAAATGACATGAATCCAAGAATAATGTGGATTTCTTTGGGTAGGTATAGAGAGGTGTTCTGTAGTATTCTGTAAAGACAAATTCAACAGTGCTGGAGAGTTTCAGTTACTGAAAACTCTAGTTAACTTCATAAGCACACAAACACGCATCCAAAACTACTGGTCATACTATTTAGACAAACGTGTACATAAACATGTACAACAGAGAAAACAAGAAAGGGAAGTGTACAGTTTTATAAGCAAATGCAAACAGAAGCTGATAGGCAACAAGGTAATGATACAGTCTACTAATAATCTCAATCACCATATTAATAAATAGACATGAGAATTTTATTTCCACTGACTACTTAAATTATTTATAGAAAGAAATTAGCAACAATGGTAAAACACATAATACACATATCACAGTAGCTTCTAGAGTAACTATCACAAAAAAAAAAAAAAAAAAAAAAAAGCCAAATTATTGAATAATAGTACTTCCATGTATTAAACACATAAAATATCACAATTTAAGTTATTGGTTTCCGTGGTTCTGTGGTTTTGAATTACACTAGCTGACAACTCAGAAAGGTAAATGTAGAATTTTGGTGAATACTAATTATATAAGATAAGTGCCAAGTACAATTTACTGGTGAGGTTTTTAAGAGCAAGAGGAAAACAGGAAATCCTTCACATCAAAGAATAAGTGTTTATCTCCAGGTACTTGAGCCCTATATTTCTTAGCCATCTACACATTTCACTGTTATTTGTCTTAGATGGCTTCCACTTACCCAGGATGATGATATTTAATGTGCTCAGTTTTGCACAAGATGAAAAGTCTAGTCAACAGAAAAGCATCCAATAAGCTGAATTTGTAGTACTGGTGTTAATCAGACCTTCGAATCAAGCAAGTGCAATACTATCTTTTTTGAGGAGGACTCTACAGCAAATATTGTATGACCACAGAATCCAAATGCTAACTAACATTTGGCAAAGAGGAAGAGATAGAAATAGGGAAAACTGCAGTGGCGTGCAGTCATGGATTCTCTCTTAAACAGTGCATGAAGAGTCTGGGTTTTGATCAACTTTTGTTAACTCTATAAGTTAAAAGAGTTGAGAAAGTCAGCTAATAGATTGAAATTGAAATTCTGGTATGAAAGAACTCTTTCACACAGTAACAACTTAGAAGACTTAAGAGTTAGGAAAGGGAGGTTATTGACACCTTCATTTACTATTTGAAGAACAAGTCTACCAGAAATATTTAAACATATTTACTTTTAAGATACTTATTCCAAGTTTCAATACCTTGTCAAAAATCAAGCCAACTAATCAGAGGGAATGTAGAGAATAGGAATGAAAATGAACAAATCAGGAATGAAAATGAGCAAATGATTAGTAGTGATGATATCTAATCACAGATAATCACATATTAGTCTTAAATCATTACATTGAGATTTAGATATGAAAGTTGCTATATACATATGTAAAATGTTTTAAAAATTTGGAGGGTGTATTTGATTCCCAGCTTATTACCCTCCTTGCATAATATGTACCTATACCAAAGATCAGAATTCATCTGCATGTTAATAACTTACTAGTAGCAATTTACCAGTCTGTTTAAATAGATCAAATCCAGATACCATTAAAATAAAAATGAAAACTTAATTTCTTTATTGGGACTTACTTCCCAGCTGTTAAGGAGCATTTCCACCTATTTTAAATCTTCTGATGCATTTCCATGAGTAGCAGAGATGTTTGAACAACTTTCTGCCAGTAAAAAGATGATTCCACTGTTCAGTCACCTGCTCTTGTCTGCATTGTTCCCTTCCTTGTGTTATATGGCTTGGAGGATTCCTTGCTGAGCCAACTCTATTTATCAGTTTGGCAAAAAGCTGATAAGCTACAGTAGGTCTACAGTTTTTTTAGCATTTTTGCTGAGCTACTGAAATGAAGTAACTCACAGAAGCCTCAGCTAAACGTCAAGGTGAGCTGAGCAAGGACTATGTAGTCAAGACAAGAGAAAAATGAGATGGAGGAGAAGAACTCCCTCCTTTTGCATTTGTGATCTTCCAAGTTAGTTCACTACAACTAAAAAACAAATAAACAATCAAACAAAACCTACTGTTCTACTGTTACTAATGCTGTGATGCAAGAGCTGGATGAAATGTTCTTGTCCCATCTCTCAAACACATCAGTGGCATTGATTCAGAGATATGTGCTCATGTTGTGAATCAGATGTAGGAAGAAAAAAAAAAAAGTGATGGGCAATGCTTAAATCTGACATGAATTCTTCATTGGGTATACATACATGTATATATCAACAGGTCACATAAATGAAGTGCCAATTTGGTACAAACAAATGTTTCCAGTTTAGATTTACTAAAAAAAAAAAAACATCAGTGGGTAAGCCTGGTACAAGGAGGTATTGTGTCTGTCCTGCAGCCAGCAGCAGAGTATAAACATATAAACTCAGAAAAAAGAAAAAAAACAAACAAAAATCTTATGGTCTGTTAATTCAACATTAATATAATCATGAATCTATCTGTGCCTCCCAGGTGGTCTTAAAGTACATAAGACTAACAAGAACATTGGAGGAAACACAGAGAAAGTGTTTCTTCTCTAAAATGGTGAATTTCACTATCTGGTTCAGCACACAGCAGCAAAAACAGCTGATTTAGCAGAAAGAAAGTGCAATATTGGAGAAGTGAGGAACACTAAGGGTGAGCAAAAGAGGGAAAGAAATACATTACTGTTAATGAAGATATGCCATTATGGCTTACACATACGTATTTTTCTAGGTATATGTTTCCTTGCAGTCATCTCCAGGCGTTTATCATTGCTTCTGTGCACTCTGACTCCAAGGCAGAATTTACCATCCCTCTGATATGTTGGCTTTTCTGCTACCAAAACAGCTTCAGAGTGCTATGTCTTAGGAAAAAATCTTGGTTTTAAATTGATTAACTTAACCTAGATAATTTTGATTCTAATTTTGACATGACCAGCTCTGCTGAGAAACCTGAAGGAGTGATAATCATGACAATCATTTGAGAGGAGTGATGGGGCCGAGCAGCTGGGACAGTAACTCTTCCATCTGTTCTCAAAGCACATCTCTGCCTGCATGCTTATGGGTTAACGCAGCAGCAGCAGTATCTGCTGCTTAACAAAAGCAGCTCTGTTTTGGTATGTGTGTAAAGCTAAGAAACAAGATTGTCCTTTCTGACAATCCTGAATGATTTTATTTGGACTGAATAACAAAGTTCTGAGGACAGCTTTTGGATCTATAAATGCTCTGTGAAAAACATTGCTAAGGTTGTTAACCAAACTGACAAATAATTGAAATATATACCAGTGCACTTATTCATAGCCAAGCAGATAAGAAAGAGAGAGGCAATTTTTATCCAAAATAAGAAAGGATGGATTAATATACCAGGTCTGGTTTTCTGTGTTGGAAGGCTGAAAGTCTATGCTTCTGTGTTTGAATAGTACAGGCTTTTAACTATGCCTGAAAAATATGTTGTTTAGTCCCTATTCCAAACATAAAGACTATGATTGGATAAGTAAGGAAGAATTATTAATTTGCTGTTCTTTCTTTTAAAGTCATAAGGGTGAAATGGACCTCAGGAGTTTATTTAGTGCATGTGCTGCCTCAGAAAATTTTATTTGTACCTAAATCATTCACAGTTATCTAATCCATTCTTCCAGAGCTTGTTTGATGGAAATCCCTCCAAATCTCCACACAGTCTTTTCCAGTTTGAGAATTCCTTATTGTTAGGAAAGGGGGTCCTCCCAAATAACCTTCAGATATGCAATTCTAAGAGCAGAGAATTAAGAAACAGTCAGAAAAATAAATAATTATAACTTCATATTTGCATCTTCTTTTTGCTACTTTGCCAAGAGATTGAGGACAACTTGAAGGAAAGGTTTTATTCCACTCACATCTATACTCATCCAACTGCTGTCATTAAAACTTTGACAATGAGATGAATCAAATAAAGGCTTAGCTACACAAGGTGTTAGGATGCATAAGATAACTTCCTGCCCTATTCATAGGTATCATTCAGCTATTTAATTTGTTTTGCTCTTTTCTGTAGAACTCTAATAAATCCTCCTTTTGTTCACACAGAAATGAACATGACTGTGGCTGTGAGAGAAGGATGTTCTTTCATGATGTTCTGAGAGGAATTGATCCATGCCCTCTTACGATGCAGAATAGCACATCCACATCTAAGGGGGAAAAAAATAATAATAATAAAAAAAAAAAAAAAAAAAAAAAAAACACAGCATTTGTAATCAAATCAAAATCCAAATTCTTTAAAGGATCCTATTGATTTTTAGAAACTTATTTTTGATGAAAAGAAAAAGATGCTTTATTGGACATGCTTTATTGGACATGCTTTATTGGACCATGCTTTATTGGACAACTGACCAGAGTATTCATCCTGAGTATGGAGCAACTCCAGTGTCACTTTTTTTCTAGAGTTGGATTCGTAGAACTCATATCAGATCCTTCTGAGACAAGATCAATATGAGTGTGAATTCTTTTTTTCATCAGAGAAGATTACTGAGTCCCATATAGAAGTTTATTTATTTATTATATTTTCCCCAGAATGAAAGCTATAATTAAAAATTATGCAAGAAATTGTATCTTTATATATATATATATATATATATCCACAAGGTATTTTATTTGCTTTGATATGACAAAATTAAATTTTGAAGCTTTAAAAATCATTGAAAAATGAAAGTTTTCTTCTTTAGACAATTGTATTATGAATAAAATATTCAAAAATTAAATATAATAATAAAAAATATCTTAACAGATATTGCAAACAGCACAGCCAGAAACCTTGAATTAAAATTGGTTACAATTTCCTGTTGCACAGCTCAGATTTTTGTGGTAAATTTGTTAATTTAATTGAGTGGGGGGAGGGCATAAAAACAGAAAGAAAGCTAGGTATATGCAAGGAGCAACATCTCAAATTCCCACTTCAAGCCAAATTGAGTCAGCTCTGTCTGAGAAGGTGCTATTTTGCCCACGTTCCAAATGAAAACCAGAATTCTTGAGAAGGGCCATGACCAAACGTTATTGGATTTCCAAGCAGGAAATGATTCATAGGGTGTTAAATTTACCAAGTTCCACTGTGTTTAGCAAAAGCAGTGTTGTTTTACATAGGTTGAGTAAATACTGGTATTTTTTACCATTATATCTTACAAGATGTGATTCTTGTTAAACACACTTGATCCCCTCACAGCTCTTAGCGTATATAGACCATTATAAAGATAAATCTTCCAAAACCTTTTTGTGTTTTCGGTGTGTAATTTCTTTATTATCTGTAAAAGTATAGTCTTTATATTTTACCACCTGACATAATATTTTGTGACAACACTTTTTTCCTAATACATAAAAAGCAAATGTGGTCTGCTTCTCCAGAAACATCCCAGAAATGTATGGTTGAATAGTCATTCAAATGGTCATTGACCATACAAAAAATAAATGAAAACAAAAGTAAAATATAATTTTGAAGTTTGATCAAACGCTACATTTGAATTTAAACAGCTTACACATTAAAGGAAACACTCTGAGGGCACCCTTCACTATCTGAATGATTTCTGCTTTGTTACAATGAAATAATTTAATTTTTCATTAGAAACAACATTGTTGGTAGATTGAGGAAGATAAGTCTTCCCCTCTACTCAGAACTGGTGGGGCCACTCCTGAAGTGCTGCATCCAGTGTTGGGCTCCCAAGTACAAGAGACATGAGGCTACTGGACAGTCCAGTGAAGGGTCACCAAGACTGTGAAAGGACTGAAGCATCTCTCTCATGAGAAGAGGCTTAGAGAGCTGGAAGTTCAGCCTGGGGAAAAAGAGGCCTTGGGGTGGGTCCTTATCAACGTGTATAAGTACCTGAAGGGAGGAAACAAAGAGCCAGCCTCTTTTCAGTGGTGCCTAGTACCAGGACAAGAGGCAGTGGGTACAAACCAGAACACAGGAGGTTTCCTCTAAACACCAGGCAGCACTTCTGTGCTGTGTGGGTGACTGAGAACTGGCACAGGCTGCCCAGGGAGTTCATGGACACTCCACCCCTGGAGATACTTTGGGTAGCGGGCTCTGGGTGTCCCTGCTAGAGCAGGCAGCTGGACCAGGTAGAATCATAGAATCATTCGGGTTGGCAAATACCTCTAACATCATCTAGTCCAACCTTTAAACTAGTACTAAAGTCCATCACTATACCATGATAAGTTTAAATGCTAAACTAAGTTCTAAAACTACATTTCTCTTGAAGACCTCAGGGGATGATGACTCAGATACTTTCATGGGCCTTCCTTTCACCTTCAACCATTTTGTGATTTTTTGATTCTGTAATTTTGGAGGTCATCTTTGGCTTCAAGCTTGACATTAAACAACAAACCAATAAAAGATGAAAATCAGCTTCTCAAAGTAGCCTTGTGTTATGTAAAATACTGGTTTCAGAGTTGAACAATCAGTCCTGGCTGCTGTATCATCCTGATGAGGTATGGTACTGTTAACAAGAATGTAATTTTTGATATTTACAATGTTTGGCTTTAAAAATGGAAAAATAATAATAAAATAAAATAAAATAAAATAAAATAAAATAAAATAAAATAAAATAAAATAAAATAAAATAAAATAAAATAAAATAAAATAAAATATCATACAATGATATGGCATAAATAGTTAATTTAGAAATCAAAATTTCTCAAGACCAGTAATACAGAAGAATGGAAACTTGCAATGGCAAGGACCAGCAGGAGGAAAATACTTCCCCAGAAGCCTGAGGTGTCCTTGCAGAACCACTTCACTGCTCTGTGGACTGAGGAGGAAGCGCTGGTCATATACGGAAACACACTGGAGCTGACTAAGCCAGCCAGATCTACTCCCCATGTAACTACTAAGCACAACTAAGAAAAGGTGACAGGTGACAGTAATAAGTGACTTTCTCCTATGAGGTACAGAGACACCCATTTGCCAACCTAATCCACACTTAAAAGAGATGTATTGCTTACTGGGGGATCAAGTCAGGGATATCATCGAGAGATTACCAAGCCTCATACAACCCACTGATTATTTGCTGCTGCTGTTTCATGTGAGTGCCAGTAAGGAGCTCTCTGATTAGTATCAAGAAAGTCTACAGAGCTGTGGGAACAAAAGTAAGGGGCTCCGGAGAGCAGGTAAGTTTTTAATCAATCTGTCAAAGGGAAGGGATTTGAAAGGTTCAGTCAAATCTGGTGGATCAACAAATGGTTACAGGGTTAGTGCCACAGCCAGGAATTGGTTTATATAAGTCATGGAACTTGCTTTCAGAAACCTTGTCTGCTAGGGTCAGATGGGGTCCATCTGTCTGAGGAGGAAAAGAACATCTTTAGTTACAGACTCGACAAGCTGATGAATAAAGCTATAAACTAAAAATAGAAATAATAAAAAAGGAGGATGGGAATGTTGATGCCAGTGTTAGCAACGTCTGCCCAGAAATAGGAAAAAGAACAGGGATGAACAGGGGAGCACCTGAAGAGCAGCACAAAGGAATACCAGCCAGTAAGTCAGTTTCATTAAAGGCCCAACTTAAATCCCTCTATCTAAACAGAAGTAGCATGAGGAATAAGCAGGGGAAACATGAATTTTTAGATCAGTTTCAGGAGTATGATATCATAAGCCTCAGTGTGGCATGATGGGATGGCTCAGACAACTGGAGTGCTGAGATGGATGACCACAGGCTCTTCAGGAGAGATAGTGTGTTGGGTCTGTGGTGTGTTGTCCTGGGGGCTGCTGCAGGGAAAAGGTGACTCCAGCTCAGACAGACCCAACACAGATAGGCAGGGAAGAAGAGGTGGGATAGCCCACCAGTCAATGTTAGGGAAAGTTTGGACTGTATGGAGCTTAGTTATAGTGATGAAAGGGTCAAGTGTCTCTGGGTAAGAGTCAGGGGAAAGGCCATCAAGGGAGATATTGTGGTAAGAGTATGTTATAGATGACCCAACCAGGATGAAGAAGCAGCTGAAATATTCTCGAGTCTAGGAGAAATGTCATGGTTGCTAGCATGACACCCATTCTCATGGATGACTTCAACTTCCTTGACATCTGTTGAAATACAAAATAGTGGAGAAGAAAACATCTGTGATGTGGGGAGGATAACTTCCAGACACACATGGTGAGGGAAATGGCTAGGGAAGGTGCCCAACTTGACCTGTTGTTTGTTAACAGGGAAGGTCTTGCAGGTGATGTATTGGTTGGAGGCTCTTTCACGCACAGTGATCATGAAATGATAGAGTTTTTGTTCCCTGAGGAAACAAAGAGGATGATCAGCAAAACTGCTACTTTGGATTTTGGCTTGTTTAGGGACCTGGTTGACAGAATCTCTTGGAAGACAGTTCTAAAGGGCAGGAATTAATTCTTCAAGAAGGAAATCTTAAGGAGTAGTTCATCCCTATGTGACAAAAATTGAGCTGACAGGGAAAGTTTATGACCTTTGGAAGAAGGGGCAGGCAACTCAGGAGGACTGCAGAGATGTTGTGAGGTTATGCAGGGAGGAAATTAAAAGGTCCAAAGCCCAGCTAGAACTTGGCCACTACATTACAAGACAATACAAAATATTCTTATAAGTTCATAAGTAAGAAAAGGAGGACTAAGGAGAATCTCCACCCTTTATTGGATGCAGAGGAAACATAGTGACCAGAGATGAGGGAAAGGATGAGGTACTTCATGCCTTCTTTGCCTTAGTCTTTATTAGTAAGACTAATTCTTCTCTGGGTACCAAGCCTGCTGGGCTGGATGACAGAGGCTAGGAGCAGAATGAAGACTTTATCATAGAATCATAGAATCACAGAATTATAGAATCATTAAGGTTGGAAAAGACCTCCAAGATCATCTGGTCCAACCATCCCCTACTACCAATTTCACCCACTAAGCCATGCCTGGATGGCTGGGCCATCCAGGAGTTAACAATGGAGTTAAATCTAGCTGGAGGCTGATTGTAAGTGGTGCTCCCCAGGGCTTAGTGTTGTGGCCAGTTTTGTTTAATGTCTTTATCAATGATATTGTTAAGGGGATGGAGTACACCCTCAGTAAGGTTGCAGGAAACACCAAGTTGGGTAGGAGTGTTGATCTGCTTGAGGATAGGAAGGCTTTGCAGAGGGATCTGGATAAACTAAATCAATGGACTGCATCCAATCACATGACATTCAACAAGGGTAAATGCTGGTTCCTGCACTTGGATCATAACAACCTCATACTGAAATATAAGCCTGGGGAAGAGTGGCTGGAAAGTTGCCCAGCAGAAGAGGTCCTGGGATGCTGCTGCTGGCTGAAATGTTTCCCTTTTTAACAGAGTTCCTAGCTTATTGAAAGCCCAGAGAAAGGACTGAAAATGCAAGAGAGTTTAAAAACTCCTGACTTGTGAGTAGTGGACACACTGAGTCCAGTAATCTTAAATACTAATAATATTAAAAGAATTTTCCTTCAATAATATTTTCTTTTTGAAGCTGCTTTATACTACAGCTAAATTAAAACTGTATTTCCATAATGGAGTAATAGAGCAGGTTATTGTCTTCTTCCAAGGCAGTACCAGAAAATGTCATTTGTTAAGTAGTTTTATTACTTGCAGTTATTAGCATCTGAAATGTGTAAAGAGATGGGGAAGTAGAATAAGAGTACCAGGTGGTTGAAACGCTACCCACAATCACAGTCACTAAAGGATTTCCAGTATTATGGTTTATTTGACACACAAACATTTATTTATTTATTTTTTCTAGACTCTCAAACAAATATGCTCCTAAGTCCTGTTAAGTCTACTGCATAATCTGTGATAAGAAATATGAAGATTCCTTGTATGAGGAAATATTCCTGTTGAGATACCTTAGCTATCTACTGAAGGTATTATCAGATATTCCTATCCATGAATTTGTGAGGCAGCACTTTCTGTGAGCAGAGTTACCTTGTTCATGTTTGCAAATGGAGAATCTGGCTTGGCTCTTGAGTGACTCAGAAATCACATGAACAGCTTCATCTTAGATAGGGTACAAGTTCTATCTGATTTCTTCACAAAGTACAGTTATCCCTGTTGGGTGACTAAAGGACATTAGTATATAAAACTGAGAAGGAACAAAATGAAACCTATGTTTCTGTATGTAAGAAAATATATAAGAGTGCAACTGTACCTTAGAATCGTATATTACACATCATTTTTCAAAGGAGCAGGGTAGAATATATAAAGTGTATGAGACAGCGCATTTGGACTTGAAACTAAAAAAAAATAAAGATAAACACATTTGACTTTTTTTTTTTTAGCATTAAGAACAATTAGGTAATGAAATGATTTCTGGAGAGAAAGTTCAGGTACAACTGCTGCAACTGCTTGACAGAGGATTGCATTATATTTTAGGAAATATATTTTGTGTACATATATATATGCATTATATATATTTGTGTTTCTGTGTTCACACACACACAGCTCCAGGTGACAGACTAGCAATGAAAAAAAAAATTTGTTAAGTGCAAGAAGATTGAAACAGATGACCCAAGAGGTCTTTTCCAGTCCTGTCAGATGAGTGATTGGACATAAAAACATAAATAAAAAGTGTATACTGCATGAATTTTTTATGCAAAATCAAGGCTCAGAATTCATTAGCATATTCACAGTGCTTATTTGAGCAGACTATGGTAAATTGCATTTTTTAAAATAGTTCATATAGTTTTCAATAATAAATGGCATAGAATAAAATACCACGTTGACAATATTAAGTAAGAGAAGTCTGTCCAAAACAAAAATAAATATTGCTAAGGGGGAAAAAGTCTCTTCTTGCTGAAGGTTTCTCACAGTAGACAAAAAAAAATGCCTATCTGAAACTGAGAGAAGAAAGGATGATTAAGATGAGTCATATCATGAAAACAATTATGTAGGTGTGACAGGGAAATATATTAATATATTACCTGCTTAACTTTACAATAAGATCCATGTAAGAATACTAAATAACCATTTTTCTTATTTAATACATTAAAAAAATATTTTTTTAATCTTAGTGTCAGCATACATTGTGTATTTTTTTTGTACGCTATCTTGTTTATTACCTGTGTTTTACCTAAAAAAAAAAAAAAAAAAAAAAAAAAAAAAAAAGATTTAACATTTTGTATATATTGTGAGGATCAGTAAAATTTTCCAAAATATTTTTGTTTGTTTGTTTTATTTTGTTTTGTTTTGTTTTTGCCCTATTTCATCAGGATAACATTGATACACAGCCTCTGTGTATGACAAAGCCGGTCTCCAAACACCATCTCTTCTCTAAGATATTTTGTTGCGCAGTTTACCTTTTAAAACAAGGCGATGATCCCAGCAAATCCTAGTCCTTCCTATATATGTGAACCTTCATTCTGCCCAAATTCAGAATTATTGGGACTTATGAACAGAGTGGAGCATTTTTCACTATGTTGTATGGTAGCAGAGTGACTGAAAATCATCCATGTGGAGACGCAGCTGAAAGGTTCTGGAAATGCAGTATCATAGTTAGTGGGGAAAATTGACATTCAGGAGTCCAAATTATCATCTTCAAGAAGTCTAGATTTTGTTTTTCTAAAAAACTATTTTTTTAATAAATCTGGATTTTTTTCACCTAACCATGTAATTTCTTTGCTTAAAATACAAAGGCTACATTGGCAAACCATGAATGCTTTTTAAGCCTTGCTAAATTTCTGTTAGTTCTCAAAGCTATAGACTTATTAGACTAAAATTAAAATGAAAAATAATTACCCTCTCTATATATATGTATGTATATAGTGCTTAAATATGCAATTAATATGTTATTCCAGACTCCTTGAATTAATTAGCCATAGGTGAGAGTGTTACCTCACCTATGAGAAGTGATCTGAAGAAATATAAGCACATAAAGAATACCGAGCTTTTGCAAATGATAATATAAAACATATTTATTTGATCACCTGAAGAGGCTGGCTGGTTAAGGCTTGGACAGCTCTATGCCTTTTTGGATTAGAACCTGGCTGGGTGGCCTGGCCCAAAAAGTCATGGTGAATGGAGATAAATCCAGATGGAGGGCAGTCACTAGTGGAGTCCCCCAGGGCTCAATACTGGAGCCAGTTCTCTTCAATATTTTTATCAATGATCTGGACAAGGGGATCGAGCGTACCCTCAGTGAGTCTGCAATCAACGCCCAGTTAGGCACAAGTGTTGATCTGCTTGAGAGTAGGAGGGCTCTGCAGAGGGATCCAGATAGGCTGAACCAATAGGCTGAGGCCAGCTGGGTGAAATTCAATAAGGCCAAGTGCTGGGTCCTGCACTTCGGTCACAACACCTCCATGCAATGCTACAGGCTGGGGGAAGAGTGGCTGGAAAGAGTGGGTGGAAAGGGACCTGGGGGTATTGGTCAATAGCTGGATGAATATAAACCAGCAGTGTGCTAAGGTGGCCAAGAAGGCCAACAGCATCCTGGCTTGTATCAGGAACAGTGTGGCAGGGCTTATAACAGAAACAGTGTCACCAGCAGGATTTTCCCTCCATACTCAGCTCTGGTGAGGCCACACCTCGAGTACTGTATTCAGTTTTGTGCCCCTCACAACAAGGACATTGAGGCCCTGGAGCATGTCCAAAGAAGGGCAATGAAGCTGGTGAGGGGTCTAGAAAACAAGTCTTATGAGGAGCAGCTGAGGGAACTTGGGTTGTTTAGCATACAGAAAAGGAGGCTTAGGGAAGACTTTATCATGCTCTACAATTGCCTTAAAGGAGGCTATGGGGCTTGGGCTCTTAAGACTTCCAAGCACTGACTGATAAGATGAGGGGAAATGACCTCAAGTTGTGCCAGGGGAGGTTTAGGCTGGATATTAGGAGAAATTTCTTTATTGATAGGGTTGGGCAGCATTGGAATGGGCTTTCCAGGGAAGTAGCTGAGTCACGATCTCTGGAGATCTTCAGTAAAGATGTAGATTTAGAACTTAGTAACATGGTTTAAGTGGTGGACTTTAGTACTAGGTTAAAGGCTGGACTAGACAGCTTAAGACTGGTCTTAGAGGTCTTTTTCAACCAGAATGATTCTATGGTTCTATTACCTATACAATAGAGAAAGTAAGTGAAACACTGAATGTATCCTGCTGTCGCTGCTAACTATAAAATATACAGAATATTTGATCTTGATCAGTAGGGTGGTATAATTACATATTGTGATTCTCTAGCAGGTATCTTTCATTTGTTTTCTTTTATTTAATGGATATAGGCTTATATCATTTAACTTCAATATCCCTGGGCTTAGAAGGAGAAACCAATGTCATTAGTGTGTGGAAGTGAGAATTTCAGGTGATGGGTGTCAGCCATTTGATAGTACTTCTGAATGTCAGTGAACTGCATGCAGTACAAAGTAAGTATTTATAATTAGTATTTTAATTAACTTCCATGATTAATGAGTTGCACATAGATCTGGTTTTTAATCTTTTGGAAAGAGATTAAAGTTATATCTGAAAAATATAATCCTGTAACGCTGAGTAAGCACATGACAGAAGCAGGGTCAGTAGACTGTGTTAAACTATCTCAGTATGACTGTTTTTAAGGACATACTATGAGAGAGATTTTGAAAGTTAAACTTCAGTTCTCACCACAATAAGTTTTGATTATTCTGAGAATTGATAACTGAATTAGAATTTCATGGCATCACATTTAGCACATGGTAGAAAGACACAATAAGTGCTAAGGGATATTTATTCAAAGAATTAAGGTCTCTGTTTTGGGGGGAAAGGAGAAGAAGGGAAGTTTGCAGACAAGAAATTTGAGGCAAGGTTCAGTGCCTGAATCCTCACACTGCAGCTCAGAACTTCCAGCTCATGATTTGTGAAACTACAGCAGCTTCAAATTGAACTCATAAGATTCTGTGCTGGTTCTGAGGCTGGGGAAACTTGGGAGTGATTCTAAATGTGCAGATCTGGATACTTTCCAGTAAACAAAGAAACATGTATATCTCTATGGACCTTAATCCAATTCTAGCTCTAAAATTAAGATGTATTTTGCTTAATGCAGGGTAAAGCTGAGAGTTGTGTGGGGATGTTCAAAAATATTTAATCAAATTGAGGCTTACTATAAAGATCCATTTGCTATAATGGATTTCCAAAATACGGCACTTACAGAAGAGAGTGCTTCTATAATGAACAAATAACCTTGTAAGAACACTGTTTGTTAGCACCTAACAAAATGGAGATCATTTAAATATTCTTTTAAAAAATACATAAAAATATATCAGCAATGAACACGAGAAATTAAAATAGAATGGCAGTATTTCAGCTGTCAAAAAGAGTTGTGAGGGAAAAAGCATGTCTGTCAACTTATGGGGAGGAGCTGTTTCATGCCTAGTGAGTGAGTGCAAATCAGTTAAGGAAAAAAAAATCATGTGTGCATCTGTTTGGTCATCAGTTACATGCAGTAACTGTAAAGACTGATCATAAGGTTGTAATAGTCAATTTAAAGCTTTAGTGGAGGCAAAACTGATGAGTGATGGTAATATCTTTTATTGCTCCAATTAATAATGGTGCCAAAATTTCACTATTTTCTACATGCTTTTTTTCTTTATTTGAGAAATAATATTTAGTCTATGCACAGATACTGTAAGGATTCCTAATCTTGTCAACCATGTTGGGGGTGTTTTAACATCAACATTTCCCTAGATTTCCATTTAGTACTCTTGCCTCTAGAATTGTGACCTCTAGCTTGCTAAAGCTTGATGAGAATTGTGACCTCTAGCTTGCTAAAGCTCGATGACTTTGAGCTCTGAGAAAACAAATGAAAGAGCAGACAAAATCCCTTTGATTGTTGCTCTTGTTGTTTGCTTTCTTTGTTTGTTTTTGTTTGTTTGTTTTTAATATTACTAATTCTTGTTTCATTACAGGTTCAGTTCTTGGAAATATGAGAATCTCAGGTTACAAAAATTAATAATAAATTTAGTGTGTTTCTAAACTTTGTGACTGTAAAGAAAAAGATTTAAGATTTTTAGAGAACAGCATAAAGATTTAAACTTAAGGAAGCAAACACACGAACAAAATGTGTTCCTTCTCATATAATCTTAATTATATCTTCATTATAAAGTTGTGCAATGAATATCTCCTTATTGTAATTCATTGCATCTTGATTATGATCTTCATCACCTGGGGAAGAAGGAGAACAAACCAATAATTGTGGGATATTTGGAACTGTCACAATTGTGTCAAAAATCTCATTTTTCTACTTTGGCAAATGCCATTCGCTGGTACTAACCACTGCATCTATCAGCTAGAGAAGCACAGATGAGTAGAAAAGTCTGTCTTACCTATTAGGTTGCCTTTATAGAAAGTATAAACACCAACAAAGAACAGGTTTGGAGCTCTGTAAGCAAACTTGTTCTTTAATGGTTAAAAAGGAAATAAAGAAAAACTTACCTGCTTATTCATCTTACTTATCTGGCGAGATAAGCCAGGTCCATTTAGCTATGGTTATTTAGCTTTACGTATGCATAACATTTAGGCCCCCTCCCCAGCTGTTCAAAAGCTGCCCCTAGTGAGCACGAGCAACCAGGAGCACGGCAACTAGGACAGGCAAACAGTGCATGGCGCGTCAGAAGGGAGTGGTACAGCAGGTAGCGTGGCAGTTCACGCAGGCAGGGCGAGCAGGAAGGGCAGAGCGCTCCCCCCTGCCCATACAAACACCTCCTCTAACAGCAGTCTACCGCTAGCTCAGCTGCAATGGTGTACACCATGCACAATGTGCGCTCCAGGAAGTCTGTACACACCCAGACCGTCTGCCCACTCAAAACTGCAGCTGCTCAGGTCTCCAGGTGCAGGGAGTGTCTGAGCCTGTTGCTACCACCTGCAGGGGGCAGAGAGACTGTGTGTGTGAAGTGCGAGCAGGTGGACGACCTGGTCTGCCTCGTGGCAGAACTCCAGGAGGTCGAGAGGTTGAGGGATATCAGAGAGTGTGAGCATGAGACAGACTTGTGGACCGACTCCCTGTGCAGCCTGAAGGACTGGCACCGGGGTGAGACACCCTAGATGGGGGTGGACCCCCTGCCCTGTTGCTGTTGGGTAGAGGCAGGGGACCTAGGAGTTGAGGAGGAATGGAAACAGGTCCCTGCTCGACATCGCAGGCGATGCCCCCCTCTACCAGCCCCACCTTCCCAGGTGCCCTTATGCAACAGGTTTGAGGCCCTGGAACTTGAGAGACCGGTAGCTGAGGAAGAGGTAGAAAGTCTATGCAGGAGGATGCCTAGGGCAAGGAAGTTGACTCCATGCCTCAGGACTGCCTCCACCAGGACAGAAAGAAGGGTGGTTGTTGTGGGCGACTCTCTTCTCAGGGGAACAGAGGGCCCTATTTGTCAGCCTGACCCTACCCGTAGGGAAGTCTGCTGCCTCCCTGGGGCCAGGGTCAGGGACATTGCCAGAAAGCTTCCCAACCTGGTTCGCCCCTCTGCCTATTATCCTCTTTTAATAGTCCAAGCTGGCAGTGATGACATTGAAGAGAGAAGCCTCAAGGCTATCAAATGGGACTTTAGGGGACTGGGACGGTTAGTGGATGGAGCGGGAGTACAGGTGGTTTTCATCCATCCCTATGGTGGCAGGGAGGGGTACAGAGTGGACAAAGACCACCTGATAAACACGTGGCTCAGAGGCCGGTGCCAAAACAGAAATTATTTTTTTTTGACCATGGGGTGCTTTACTCAGCACCTGGCCTGATGACCGCAGACAGGTCCCTATCTCTAAGGGGAAAACGGATCCTAGGCCAGGAGCTGGCGGGGCTCATTGGGAGAGCTTTAAACTAGGTGAGAAGGGGGATGGGGTTGAAACAAGGCTTGTTAGAGCTGTGCCAGGGGTAACAACGGCAAGGCTGGGAGAGAAGGCAATGGCCCAAGTGAAGTGCATCTACAGTAATGCACACAGCATGGGTAACAAACAGGAGGAGCTGGAAGCCATTGTGCAGCAGGCAGGCTACGACTTGGTTGCCATCACAGAAATGTGGTGGGACCACTCTCATGACTGGAGTGCTGTAATGTCTGGCTATAGGCTCTTCAGAAGGGACAGGCAGCATGGAAGGGGTGGTGGTGTGGCTCTCTATATCAGAGGGAGTTTTGATGTCATGGAACTTGAGGCTGGGAATGATAAGGTTGAGTCCCTGTGGGTTAGGATCAGCGGGAAGGCCAACAAGGGAAGCATCCTGGTGGGGGTCTGTTATAGACCACCGAACCAGGATGAGGAGACTGATGAGGAGTTCTACAGGCAGCTGACAAACGTTGTGAAATCGTCAGCTCCTGTTCTTGTGGGGGACATCAACTTCCCAGATATATCCTGGAAGCACAACACAGCCCAGAGAAAGCAGTCTAGGAGGTTTGTGGAGAGCGTGGAAGATAGCTTCCTGACGCAGCTGGTTAGTGAGCCTACCAGGGGAGGTGCCCCGCTAGACCTTCTTTTCACAAACAGAGAAGGACTGGTGGGAGATGTGGTGGTTGGAAACTGTCTTGGGCAGAGTGACCATGAAATGGTAGAGTTCTCCATTTTTGGAGAAGCCATGAAGGGGACCAGTAAAACCGCTGTATTGGACTTCCGGAGGGCTGACTTTGAACTATTCAGGACACTGGTTGGCAGAGTCCCTTGGGAGGTGGTTCTGATGGGCAGAGGAATCCAGGAAGGCTGGGTGCTCTTCAGGAAGGAAATGTTAATGCACCTGGGGCGCAATAACCCGAAGCAGAGCTACAGGCTGGGAGATGAGTGGTTGGAAAGCTGCCAGGCGGAGAAGGACCTGGGAGTATTAGTTGATAGTCGGCTGAATATGAGACAGCAGTGTGCTCAGGTGACCAAGAAGGCCAACAGCATCCTGGTTTGTATAAGAAGCAGAGGGGCCAGCAGGTCTAGGGAAGTGATCGTCCCCCTGTACTCGGCTCTGGTGAGGCCGCACCTCGAGTACTGTGTTCAGTTTTGGGCCCCTCACTACAAGAAGGACAACAAGGTGTTCAAGCGAGTCCAGAGAAGGGCGGCAAAGCTGGTGAGGGGCCTGGAGAACAAGTCTTATGAGGAGCAGCTGAGGGAGCTGGGTTTGTTCAGCCTGGAGAAAAGGAGGCTCGGGCTGACCTTATCGCTTTTTATAAGTACATTAAGGGAGGCTGTAGTGAGGTGGGGGTTGGTCTATTCTCCCACGTGCCTGGTGACAGGATGAGGGGGGAACAGGCTAAAGTTGCGCTAGGGGTGTTTTAGGTTGGATATTAGGAAGAACTTCTTTACCAAGAGGGTTGTGAGGCATTGGAATGGGCTGCCCAGGGAAGTGGTGAAGTCACCATCCCATGAGGTCTTTAAAAGATGTTCAGATGTTGAACTTAGCGATATGTTTTAGTGGAGGACTTGTTAGTGTTAGGTCAGAGGTTGGACTCGATGATCTTGAGGTCTCTTCCAACCTAGACAATTCTGTGATTCTGTGATTTAGCTTTATGTATGCCTAACCTTTGCCTACGTATGTCTAAATTTGCATGTATTCATATTTGGTCTACTCTATAATTTTCCAATTGAGACAGGACTTGTGTAATTTCTATTAGAGTATGCTGAAACTAAGAACTCTTTTTGTGTGGATTTGGGTCTTAGCTGCGTTTCTTTGAGTCTTTTTTGTTATTTTAAAGAAATTTTATCTCTTATTTCCTTAAATGTATTGGGTGTGAATATATAAAATAGAAGTGTGTGTGGTTTTTTGTTTGTTTGTTTGTTTGTTTTTTTATATTCTGTTGATACCTGGTCTTTTTAGTACAAAGGAAACATAATTTTCCTTTGTGCTAAAGGTTGAGGGAGGTGATACTGTTCTCATGAGACACCACCTGGAGTACTCTGTTCAGCTCTGGGGCCTCCAAAAATATAAGAACGTAGACCCGTTAAACCAAGTCCAGAGGAGGGCCATGAGGTTAGAGGGCTGGAGCACCTCTCCTATGAAGACAGGCAGAGGGAGTTGGGGTTGAGAAGAGAAGGAGTCTCTGAGGAGACTTTATAGCAGTCTTCTAGTACCTAAAGGGGGTCAACAGGAAAACTGGGGAGGGACTCTTTGTCAGGGAATGTAATGATAGGACAAGGAATAATGACTTTAAACTAAAAGAAGGCAGGTTTAGATTAGATATTTGGAATAAATTATTTTCTCGAGCATGGTGAGGCACTGGAACAGGCCGCCCATAGAAGCTATTGATGCCCCCTCCCTAGAAGTGTTGAAGGACAGGTTGGATGGGGCTTTCATCAGTCTAGTCTAGTGGCAGGTGTCCCTGTCCATAGCAGAGGACCCAACCCATTCTATGATTCTGTGATTCTAGAAAAATTTTACTGTTTCACAGGTTGTGTTGCTCTACGTGTGCATCTATATCACATAATATACATGTTCAGTTTCTTCAAATTTTAATACTTTAAATGATATTCATTTACATATAATGGATTGACTATATAGCAAGTAAGAGCATATAATAAATTTTTACATAAACCAGTTGTTTCTAATGCAAGGTTGAAATGAAATTTATTTCATTATATCTCATGAAGAATCAAAATACACTTTTCTTGTGAACTAAGTAGGTACAAATTTTGTTATTGATAACCACTAAATTCTAATGATTTTTTTTTTGTTTGGATTTTTTTTTTTCAGCAATGCATAACATGGATTCTAAAAATAATAGAGGACAAAAAGTACAGACAAGGTAGAGTGTCTGACAAATTAAAAAGTATAAAGGTGTTTACTCCTTAAATATATGTATTATATATATATATATTTATATATATTATATATATATTTATATATATAATGTTTGGGAACAAATCTTAAAACATATTTTATTTCAGTTAAAACCTTTTTTTTTACAAATAAAGTATATCAATGAGACAAAAAAAAAAAAAAAAAAAAAAAAAGTCTACTAGATTAAGTTCTGCTTGTGAAAATAGCTTATATCCAATACCAATAACAGAGAAAGGTTTACTTTAAACTGGCCTGTCCATTGGGAGGCTAAATGGATCAGAACTCTATACCAGTCTGGTAAAGGAACTCTGATAGTCCTTGGCATTGTACAATAAACATTTTATCTTTCACAAGCTTTGACACCTATTTTGTGTTCTGAACTGGTTCAAAATTCAAATCGTAAGAGAAATTTATATGAGTCTTTCTCTGAATCAGGAAATACCTCTGTCACTATCACTTAAAACTCCAGGTTGGCTTTTATCTCCTTTGGAAATCATGCATAAGTCCACAGATTCTTATGATCTTTGATAAGTAAAAATGACATTTTTACAGCAGAATGAAAGAGAACTAAAATAGAAGAAGAAAATTATGGAAAAGTTTTTGGTCATTGAAAGAACTCTGCTTCTTTGCAAAACACTTCTTAATAATAACAAACTGTCAAGTGGACAATAAAGGTCTAGAGACAGGAGCTAAAGGGGGTTTTGTTTGGTTGTGTTGTTTTTTTTTATGAATCAATGTCTTTAGCCAGTAAATCTATTTTAAGACTGCTTGCAGGAACTTGTCTGAATGTGAATGAATAACAGCAGCAAATCCCAAAAGTTCAAAGACAAAGTACAGTATTAGTTCCCCTGGCTGAATGAGATTGGTTAGCAAGATAAAGGCAGAGTAGACCTGTAAATGTGGCAGATATCTACAATAATCTGAAAGTATGAAGATAGGTGCAATGACTATGACACTGGCATGCAACTAATAAAGCAGTGGGTTTACTAATGAAACAAATATTCTTTTACTGTCAGCTAGTCTGATCTTTACAAAGCTCTGCAGTGGTGTAATTTATATTAAATTCTGAATTAAAACAACAAACAAACAAACAACAACTATCTTCAGTTTTTATTCTTTATAATGATTGTATAATCTAGTGTGAGTTACTGAGTCTTATGAATTCACAAGTGAGTAAAAAGTGAGAATTATGCATCGGTTAAATTAATTTTCTTTGATTATTTTTTTTCTTTGTATGTTTTTTAATTCACAGGACACTAATATACGGGCCAGGTAACGGTAGCTTTATACTGACTGTCTTTTTGACCTTTAGAAGACTATTTATGCAATAGGAAATCATTTGGTGAAATTAGGTCAGACTTTGACCAAGGATTTTTTTTTTCTTCATGATTTATGTTTATTTTCATAGATTTTTTTTGCTTTGATAATGAAGTCTCAGTTGTATGCAGCTTTTCAAAGGGCAACTAATATTAATTCTTTTTTTCAGTAATAAAGGTTACTGATTTGATGCAAATTATGGAGATGGAGGTTTGGAAAAGTGTAGTTAAGCAACATTCACAGTTTAACTTGCATTAAATAAATCACCCTACAGCAATCTGAAGGTAGAAAATGTAATTCATATGCCAACTGTTACTATTAGGGGATGGATAAAGGATATAATCAAGAAGATATGCCACTATTTCATCCTGGTTGTGGGGTTGTATTTATTTATTTATTTATTTATTTATTTATTTATTTATTTATTCAGTTTAATGGACTGAATTTATCAACATAACATAAAACTTATATAAAGGCTTTTTTTTTTTTCCTTGAAGTCATGTCAATGCAAAATTTATTCTGAAGAATTTGGCACCATAGGTTGGGTTAAAAAAAAAAAATAATAAAAAAAATGATTAAAGTTAGTATTGCTGAACATCTCAGACAGGCAGCCAGAAATGAGGAATGTGCCAGATAGCAAAAGACCTCCAAAGAGGTGTTTAGCCAGTGAAGTGATTTAGACCCCAGTTTGAAAAGGAGTATAGAGGCCAAATCCATTGATCCACTGTGCTGCATAATTGCTTTTTGCATGTATAGCTTGCTTGAAAAATAATATAAATATAAATATGTATTTTTTTTGCTTAGTAATAATAATAGGACTCTCATCATAAGCACAGTGGATATACATATACTTATTCACTAGGTCAAAGGCCTTTCTTGTTATTATCAAATTTAGATATTGTGGATATGCATATTTGGAAAAAAAGGTTTACCTCCCTAAGGAAATTTTATTGTCAGAATGCAAATGCCCATAGGCTCTAGGTGCTCTACAACTTACTATCAGCTGAACATTGGTAGCAAGAATTCTTTTACTTCTGTGGGAGGTAAGGGGTCTTTTGTTGTTTTTGTTGTTGTTGTTTTGTTTGTTTAGATTTGGAAAACAACATATCACCTAGATAATTCTGAACTGTTTTTTTTTATTATTATTTATTTATTTATTATTTTTTATTTCTTTATAAGAATGACTAAATGCATACAGTAATACCATATAAATAAGAATAGTTTTAGTCAACATTGGATTTTCAAATATTTTTATCTCTTAAATGTATTAAGGATAATTTTTATGATTTTCTGTTTTCATCCTTATATCTCTGCTCACCCAATGTTATATTTCACAGTTTGTTTTCACTTTATTTTATCATTATAAGAATCCTACAGTTGCTTCCCATCCCCAGCTCCAGAGAGAGGCTGCAAACAATGCATAATCAATTACCAAGTAGACATCTGCTCAGGAAGCTATTGACTACAAAATTTACAAATGCCTGGAAGATGTGTTTTAAATTATTTGAAACTTTTACAAATCAGTAGTGGACTAAGTACCAATAATGAACCTTAAAAATATAAAATTATTTCTTCATCTTGGTGAATCAAGAAAGCATAAGTAAAATAAAATAATAATACCACCAAAAGTGCTCAGGGGATAAGTAAGCTTCCCACACTTCATTTCCTCTTGTTCCCTGGAAGCTTGTCTTTTCCACTTCTAAGATGATTTGGTTTCTTTCACTCTGGCGAATAAATTGATATGTTCCAATCAACTATTAATACATGTTTTCTTTGCAAATCTCTAATGGAATTTTTCTTCTGTACAGCTTTCCCATCAGAAGCAATAACATCATATTGCCATGAAATATTTAAATCTAATAAGTGTAAGCTATCTTTTAACATAACTTCTAATTTAATAACATGCAATTTAAAAACATGCAACACAATTCAGTGGCAACAACTCTTTCTCTAAACTACAAATATTTTGGAATGTCCCCAGAAAAATGGGGGAGAGAATAAGGATGCCTGTTTAAATTAAATTTCATCACTTCACACTTTTTAATCGGTAAATGGAATTACATACAAAATTTAGAGGGAAAAGATGAAGTTCTAAACAGTTGTTTTTAGATGCTTAACAAACCAAGTTGTCTTTTAGCTGATGGAAATACATGTATATAAATTGTAAGTGCATAGTTTGTATAAATGTATTGAAATTCTCAAATAACAGATGTGAATATAGGCGCCTTTCCTCTTGGATCAGCAGACTGTGATCTCCATGAAATGCTATAAAGAGCATTAAATTCAGAATAAATTATAGCTGAGTAAGAACATCATTTAGACTTTAGACAAAGCTACTTACTTTTTGTGAACTTTACTTAATACTAAGCCTGATAAAGTAAAAATTATGATTCCATTTTAGAAAAAAATGAACTTCACAGTACTGATATTTCTGTTCACCAATTTATTTTTTAAACGACTATACTGACATTAATATAAATGTCCATGTTGTCATATCATTTAAGCTCCTCTGCATGAGAAGAAAGTTTGGGAAAAAAAAAAAGAAAAAAAAAAAAAGACATCACAGAATCACAGAATTGTCTAGGTTGGAAGAGACCTCAAGATCATTGAGTCCAAACTCTGACCTAACACTAACAAGTCCTCCACTAAACCATATCACTAAGGTCTACATCTAAATGTCTTAAAAAGACCTCAAGGGTTGGTGACTCAACCACTTCCCTGGGCGGCCCATTCCAATGCCTAACAACCCTCTTGGTAAAGAAGTTCTTCCTAATATCCAACCTAAAACTCCCCTGGAGCAACTTCAGCCCGTTTCCCCTTGTCCTGTCACCAGGCACGTGGGAGAACAGAACAGCCTTGCTACAGCCTCCTTTAAGGTACCCGTAGAGAGCGATAAGGTCACCCCTGAGCCTCCTCTTCTCCAGGCTGAACAAACACAGCTCCCTCAGCTGCTCCTCATAAGACTTGTTCTCCAGACCCCTCACCAGCTTTGCCGCCCTTCTCTGGACTCGCTTGAGCACCTCGATGTCCTTCTTGTAGCGAGGGGCCCAAAACTGAACACAGTACTCGAGGTGCGGCCTCACCAGAGCCGAGTACAGGGGGACGATCACTTCCCTAGACCTGCTGGCCCCTCTGCTTCTTATACAAGCCAGGATGCTGTTGGCCTTCTTGGTCACCTGAGCACACTGTTGGCTCATATTCAGCCGACTATCAACCAATACTCCCAGGTCCTTCTCCGCCTGGCAGCTTTCCAACCACTCATCTCCCAGCCTGTAGCTCTGCTTCGGGTTATTGAGCCCCAGGTGCAGGACCCGGCACTTAGCCTTCCTGAACTTCATACAATTGACCTCAGCCCATCGGTCCAGCCTATCCAGATCCTCCTGCAGAGCCTTCCTACCATTGTGCAGATCAGCACACACACCTAACTTGGTGTCATCTGCAAAATTACTGAGGGTGCACTTGATCCGCTCATCCAGATCATCAACAAAGATATTAAAGAGGACCAGCCCCAGTACCGAGCCCTGGGGAACACCACAAGTGACCAGCCTCCAGCTGGATTTGACTCTATTCACCACGACTCTTTGGGCCCAGCTATCCAGCCAGTTTTTAAACCATCAAAGTGTACACCAGTCCAAGCCATGAGCAGCCAGTTTCTTGAGGAGAATGCTGTGGGAAACGGTGTTAAAAGCCTTGCTGAAGTCAAGGTAGACCACATCCCCAGCCTTTCCCTCAACCACCTAGCGCATCACTTTGTCATAGAAGGAGATCAGGTTCATCAAGCAGGACCTGCCTTTCATAAACCCATGCTGACTGGGTCTCATCACCTGGTTGCCCTGTAAGTGCCACGTGACGACACTCAAGATAATCTGCTCCATGAGTTTCCCTGGCACTGGGGTCAAACTGACAGGCCTATAGTTTCCCGGCTATGCCCTCTGGCCCTTCTTGCAGATGGGTGTCATGTTTTCTAGCCACCAGTCGACTGGGACCTCCCCCGATAGCCAGGACTGTTGATAAATGATGGAAAGCGGCTTGGCCAGCTCCTCGGCCAGTTCTCTCAGTATCCTTCGGTGGATCCCATCTGGCCCCATCGACTTGCATACATCCAAGTGCCGTGGCAGGTCGCCAACCATTTCCTCATGGACAGTGAGGGCCACATTCTGCTCCCCATCCCCTTACACCAGTTCAGGGTACTGGGTATCCAGAAAGCAACTGGTTTTTCCGCTAAAGACTGAGGCAAAGAAGGCATTAAGCACCTCCACCATTTCCTCATCTTTTGTATTTAAGTTCCCCCCCTCCCCCCCCCCCCCCCCCCCACATCCAGTAAAGGATGGAGATTCTCATTAGTCCTCCGTTTAGCACTGATGTATTTGTTAAAACATTTTTTGTTGTCTTTGACGGCAGTAGCCAGATTGAGCTCCAGATGAGCTTTGGCTTTTCTAATTTTATCCCTGCACTGCCTCGCAACATCCTTATAGTCCTCCCAAGTGGCTCGCCCTCTTTTCCAAAGATTGTAAACCCTCTTTTTTCTCCTAAGCTCAAGCCACAATTCTCTGTTCAGCCAGGCCGGTCTTCTTCCCCGCCGGGTCATCTTTGGGCACGTGGGGACAGACCACTCCTGCTCCATTAAGATTTCCTTCTTGAAGAGTGCCCAGCCTTCCTGGACTCCTCTGCCCTTCAGAACCACCTCCCAAAGGACTCTGCCAACCAGTGTCCTGAACAGTTCAAAGTCGGCCCTCCAGAAGTCCAATACAGTCGTTTTACTGGTTCCCTTCATATAATTAAAGTATGGCAGTTAGCTGTTCACTATATCCTAGATGCATGTTTCTAACTCCTGATAAGACTGTGAACTAAATCTGTTTTTTATGTATAATAAAGTGTGTCTGAGTATGGCTGAGTAAAGCAAATAATGAACACAATAGATTCACTATTGATACCTGTGCAGTTACATGTTAGAAACTGAAGACAGTATTTGACAGAATAAATGACAGTGCATACTAAGAAACACGCGGTTTATTTGGGCTGTACACAGAACATGTGCTTATCACATAGCTTTAGTAGAAATGATAATAAAACTAAGTGCATGGAAACAATATAGTGTAAGCAGCTTACACTATAGCAGTTGGCTCCTGAAAAGGAGTCAGGTCTGACCTTCATGGGTCTGTGGAATGGATGTTTGTTTTCCTGCTATACCAAAAGAAATGAGATTGCTATTGGGCTATTAGATTTGCCAGCTATCTTTTGGGAAAGTGACATGATGATATGTTTACAGTTCCCTTCAGGAATGGGTACATTTTCTAAATAGGGACAGTACTGTTTCTTTAAGTTGAAGAACCCAGTGGCTGAGAATTTGTCCACAATCAAACTATGCTTTTGTAATGAAATAGAATTTGCTGTGTTTATTAGCTTCTCTTTCAGCATGGGTAGTCTTCATCTCCAGTCTAAGTCCATGTGTGCAGCAGAATACAACAATGCTTGCTGTATGTTAACACAGATTTGAAATATATTATTTGTGTTTCATTTAGATTCTTATAAAGTAGTATTTGACATATTACAATGTGAGTGCTACATTTTAACCATATCATTTTCTTCAGTTCTACCAGTTAAATGGACAAAATGGAGTTTCAGCAGTGCAGAGCTGAGGTCTGTAAGAACACTTTAACCCAGGAATGCATCATGGCCATCATACAAAATCATCCTGCTGAGGATCTGTGAGCCTCTTTGTTCACTTTTCAATACCTTAGTTATGTGCATGATGCAAACAGGTTTGTGAAAATGAGCTCTGAATGAGAGCAGTCTGGGACAGCTGACATTCAGAATGCACTGAAGATGGGAATAGGGAATGAGTCAGTAAAGTAAATGTGAATCTTTTTTTTTTTTTTTTTTTCATTGTAACTGTTGTATATATGCACTTGCATTTATTTTGTTCTAGTTTGTATGCACTGAAAGACATCTCAAGCAAATGCATCTCAAGGAAAAGGGTTACCTTTCACAAACCTATTTACATTCCTATTTTAGATGAATGTTTTAAATTGAATTTAGGTACAGATTTCCTTTCCACATTCTATGTATCTCACCTTCTTAACTGTAAGTTATGTGAAGAAGTCTTTCTCTTCCATCAGTAAAGTACCTAGCACAATAAGGTTCTGCTTTCATTTGACAGCTCTATACATTAATCATAATGGCATTTCTGAGTTACAGTTTTACAACTAATTAAACAGGTAAAACAAACGATTATCTGAGTGGGAATTATGTGTACTTACTACCTAGTTTTGTTGAAAAGATACTGAGTTTAGTTAGCATTGTATTTCACAATAACTATGTATGTAATTCATCTCACCTACTGCACCTAACTGCATGTATTTTATAGCATTGAAGCTGCAGATAAACTGTACCTCATAGGGAACCTATGTTTAAAATATTAATTTAATTTTTACAGCAAAGTCCTCTTCAAAGAAGTTTCTATCTCCACACAGGTTTTCTGTTTCTGCTTTCCAGAAGAAAGGACTGACTGTGATGAATTTCCTTTTAGGCATTACTTTTCTGATGGATATCTTTCGCACAACCATAGAACAGTATGTGAATTACAGAACAGTCAATGTTCTTTAGAAAAACTGCTATATTTCATTACAACAAACTTTACAACAATTAGTACAAACCTGTTCTTTGCATGTGCTTTCTAGGCCAAAATGAAATCATCCAAGGGGCAGGAAAAAAAAAATAAAAAAATAAAAGTTAAACCAGTTCCTCTATGAGTACCCATATGTAACTAATAGCATCACTTAATGTCAATGTACCTGCATGTAGTTTCATAAGCAGAAATTACTTTCTAATTCTGTTCATAATACATGAGACAAAAGAGAATCCATCCATTTAGCTAAAGCTATGGTGGCTTTCATGGTGTATTGGATTTAAATGGTATGCTGGGTCTGGCTAGGATGTAGTTTACTTGCAGCAGTCCATAAAGTGCTGTGTTCTGCACTTATAGCTAGAACAGCATTGGTATCACACCAGTGTTGTGTGTATTGGAGCACAATACTGGCACTGTGTAAAGTCACCAAAGGGATATTCCATGCCATCTGATGTCACACTCAGCAATAAAAGGTGGGAAAGGGGAAGGAGAGGAGAGGCTCTCATTGTGGAAGCATCTGTCCTCCTGAACAACCACTATGTGTATTGAGGCCCTGCTTCCTAGCATGTGGCCGAACATCACTTATTGATGGGAAGTAGAGAGCAACTGCTTTTCTCTCTCTGTGCTTCTGCATGGCCTTTATTATTATTATTATTATTATTATTATTAATAATAATAATAATAATAATAATTTCTCTCTTCTCCCCTATTCCTTTATCCTGTAATTAAATCATCCTTATCTCAAACGTTGAGCCCTTTGTGTCATGTTTTCTCCCCCTTCCTCTTTGAGGAGAGGGAGTGAGAGCAGCTGTGGTCAAACTTGGCTGCCCACCCAAGTAAAACCACTGCACGTGGCAAGGGTTTGATAGTAGGGTGGGCTTCAGGGGTGTACCTTTCTTCTGTGCAAAGAGCCCAGAAGCTATCCCATGGCTCCAAAAGAGACCACTGGCTAGAGCCTCTTTTTGTTGCTTGGACCTCTAGGAGAGCAGATTTAAGAAGGGAAAAAAATCTCCACTCTGCAGCCCATGGAGAGCCCCCGCAGGAGCAGGCCCGAGGCCGGAGCTGCAGCTTATGGAGAGGAGCCTACACAGGAGCAGGGGGTCTGGGTGGAGCCACCTCCTGTGGAGGATCCGTGCTGAAGCAGTTTGCTCCTGGGGGATGGACCCCATGGTATGGAGCCATATGGGAGCAGTTCTTGAAGAGCTGCTGCCTGTGGGCAGCCCCTGCAGGATCAGTTCGGGAAGGACGACATCCCATGGGAGGGACCCTACGTGGAACAGTGGTAGAGAGTGACCATGAAGGAATGACAGAGGCAAAGTGCTATGGGATGACCACAGCCCCTATTTCCCATTCCCCTGCGCTGCTCAGGGGGAATGAAGAGGTAGAAGCTCTTCATTCCTGCGCTGCTCAGGTAGAAGAGGGTGGATGGGGAGGAAGGTGTTTTTCATTTGCTTTTTATTTCTCACTGTTATAGTCTGCTAGTGATAAGCAATAAATTATATTAATCTCCCTGTACTGAATCTTTTTCGCCCATGATGATAATTGGTTAGAGATCTTCCTGTCCTTATCTCAACCTTTGAGCCCTTTCCATGCTATTTTTTTGCCCTGTTCCTCTGAGGAGGGGGAGTGAGTGAGTAGTTGCAGAGGAGTTTAGCTACCCAGCAGGGTAAAACCACCACACATGGACAGCAATTAAAGTTATTCATGTAGGTATGAGATTCCCCTTGAAGTTTAATTGCATCGTGGCTAATATACAAGAGGAAAAGAAGAGAATGGTGGATGAATTTCCCTGTCTTATTTGTCACGTGTGATAGGGATAAGATGGTAACTTTGTTTGTGGAAAACAACTTCCCATTCCTTTTTCCATCAGACCATATAAAAGTAAGGTAAGGAATTAATTCTTTATTTTCTACCACTTTGTGTTGCAATAAGAAAGTATAAATAAATAAATCTGTGGAAAATATATTTTGTTTAGAATATAATTATATATGCAAGTCAAACATTTTACCACAAGTTTCTAAAATAGAGACGTTTCCATTTATTGGCTGATTTATTTTTTCCTGTTTAAATCACCAGCATATTGAGTAGAAAGATTGTCACTCTTAGACCTGAGTGTTAAAACATCATTTATAAATAGTGTCTCAAAGTAATACAAACAAAACAACAAAGCTCACTGCCCTTAAGACCTTGAAAACTGGAAATTAGATAAGAAATAATGGATAGATGCAGATAGACAAAAGCACAAAGGAAACTTGAAAACAAGATTTGTCATCATGCTGGGTAATGAGCTAAGGGCCAGTTAGAATGTTTCCCATCAAACCAAGCATTACCAGCAAAGCTGCTTCGTTGAGACTGAAATGTTTTTCTCTCAAACAACGTCATCTCTAACATCCTCCTTACTTGTGGACCCCCAGAGTGCTGGCACAAGGCTGCGACCTGGTGCTTTAAGCCCTTGAATCATATCACCCTGAGATGTGCTAAGCTCATGAGTCTCCCAAAGCTGCAGACTGTAGAGTACAAAAGATTAAATTTTCTGAGCAGCAGCATACTACAGTTATGAAAAGCTCTATTTCCAGGCTTCCTCATGGAATTTTCTCATCTTCAGTTTTGAAATTGAAGGAAACCTCTTCTTGCATTCAGGAAATAAAATGTTTTATGAGTAAAAGACTGTTTTTCAGACGGCTTTCTATTCACCTAGCATCTGTAAACTCTTTTACTACACTCTCTTGGTAACAGTGAATAGGTAACTCTTTGGGTAATAGTGAATTTAGACATTTACTTGGTAGCTTTGAAGTTTTAGAGTGAATGTAAGAAATACAGAAGAAATCATGGAAAATCCAATAAGTCATAATAGAAACAGATCTCATGGAATCAGAGTTAGGAATCAATCTTTTCACTGAATGAGAAGTGACAGGTAGATTGCCATGTTCTATGATATACCATAAGTCACATTTGATGATATAATAGTTTTGGGGGGTTTAAATTCCTGAAGTGTTAATGTGAAATTTCATTCAAGGTGTCTGGATATTAATCTTTCATTTAAGTCTTATTAAGTGTACCATACCTAAGGTAGGTCCTGTGTAATGATTTCTGAAAAGGCAAACCACAATCTGTATATCAGAAAAAAAAAAAAAAAAAAAAAAAAAAGAAAAAAAATATTTGAACAAAATGTAATATATTGGTTATATACCCTTTGACTATATTCTGTAGATGCAGCCATACATGTACACATGCACATACACACACGTTGTTTTCAGGTACAAGGCTGAAATATATTTAAAGTAGGATTAAAAGGAAGTCCTCTGTTACTGTCAGGTGAAGAGATAATCATCAAGGAGTGGTACCAGAAATATCAATGAAATGAGAGCCTCTGCTACCATCATACAGTCATGGCTTACACATTAATATAGAAGTAATATTTTGGCCCAGCTGAATTTGGCTCATATCTTGAAAATTTTATTATCATTCATAATATGCAGTAGGTCATGCTGTTTGATTTCTGCTTTACATACTCACGATTTGAGACATTCTTATTCATTGCAAATAGTAATTGTTCTAGGGCAGAATAGAATTGTGGAATATCCTGAGTTGAAAGGGACTCACAATGATCATTGAGTCCAACTCCTGACCAGCACAACATTTTAGATTTTGTTCTGAACACTCATGTATTTGCCATTTTTTTTAATTACAAGTCTGAGTCTAATTTTTATAATATATAGAAGAAACTTTCTCATGAAGAGAAGATTCTTAAAAGTTGTCTCTTCCAAAAGCTATGTGGACTAACATAATTAGTAGAAATGAAGACATTACTGCAGTTTTAAGATTACACTTAAGAGTGTATTTTCTTAGTTCACATTTCTTTTTACTTATTTCACTCTGATAATTCACACACTTTTCCTACTTCTGTCCATATTTCATATTGGTGTAACTTGTCTTCTTTATATTCTATTGCTGACTTTCCCCCAGGAAAACAAACAAACAAAGAAAACCAAAATAAGTGGGTTTCTATGTGCCTGAAATTATTTTTCTTATTCTCCCTCTTCTTTCTGCCCATAAAAATATTTTTTTCTTTTATGTCATGGCAAACAGCATAACTTGTCCTTAAGATAAGTTTTAAAATCTACAATACTATAAATAATTAATGAACGAAATAATGAAAAAGGGAGAGAACATAAGAACAAAGAGATATATAGATTACATGAGTTAAATGTAGTGTATCTGTAAGTGGGAGGCAGAAAAGAGAAAAAAGAAAACATGCTTCACACTTTAAAATAGAGGCAGAAAAGGGAAACTCTTAAAAATGGGAGTTGTAAAACTTGAGAATGACTATAAAGGAAATATCAGTGTGAAATTTGATAAAAATGAACTAGATAAACTTCTCTCTTCCTTCAAAGGCAATACCAATCCTAAAAGGTTAAAAGGATATGAATATGAAACACTATTGTGAAAGAAAATCTTTAAAATACATAGTTCAGATCATGCTGTTTTCTCAGTAACATATGCACTTTCTCACTAGGTGAAACGAGTGTCTCAGTAGGGGCCAGATTCCCATAGCTCATGTTGAACAGTAGAATGAATGGGACAAACTGTGAAGTAAGAAATAAGGAGCTTCTCAGAAGGAGCAGTGGTGTTGGAGGAGGTAAATAAAACATGATGACACTTGTCTAGACAACCACTGGTGCTGAATTAATTGCAAATGACAACCTCACAATGCATTGTTGCATTTTCCAAACAACATCTCACCATGCTTACCCTCAGGAGTGTTGCTTTTTGCATCTTCTGTGTCACTTACTGCAGCAGTAGTTTACAGTTGTGGTATTTTAGCAGCATGAAAGCAACGCCTTGTTGTCTGTTCTGACATCTTATTCCTCTGAGGGAACTTGGAGTTAGGCACTAGTGTAAGAGTGGTCTCTCAGTGAAGGCTTTTTTTCATGTATAGTCAGATCAGCACTTTTTTGTCAGCAAGAACAGTTACAGTTCTTACTAAAGTAAGTGACATTCTCTTAAGTGCATTCATAAAAAAAAAATGTTCCTGATACCATTTTAAAACTGGTGTGCTGACTAGTGATATAGGAGGGAAAGAGTTAGCCTGTTGGGGAGGAAAAATTCATAAAGACTCAAAAAAATCAGAAACAGCATTACTTCACCATTGGCTTTTGGATACAAGTATCATACCTTTATTTTCCATCTGCTTTTGCTGGGTAAAGATGGTGGAAAATAATCATCTCCCAGAGCAGTATATTCCTACTATGACATATCACCCTCTTCCCAATACATGGGGTTTATTTTCATCTTATTTAAGTACCATCCTGGGTATCAACTTAATTCATAAATTACTAATTTATAGACATCTTGAATGGGAGGCCTCGGATTTCTACCAGTGGAAATATTTTCCAGCAGAAATTATATTCCTAAAACTAATGTTTATGTGGTTTAGTCCTTCCTTCTTCCTGTTTCAGTTATTTCTTACTCTTAATCAAAGCCGTCACTGTTTGAACCACTGAATAAGGAAAATCACTTGGCCATGTAAACTGACAGCAATACTGGATACCTCCTAGGCCTACACAAGATTTTAAAACTAGTTTATTCATAGACACGCTAAATCTCTTGGAAATTGAAATACTAAATCATAAAGCAAAAAATAACTCATCTCCACCATTGAATATCATCATCATACAATAGAAAAGAAATACATAGGACAGTATCTTTTTGCAAAAAATATAATTTGAGCAATGACAAAGAGCAAATATATTCCTAAAATCATTGTTCACAGAGAAGTTAAACAAGAAAGTGGTTACATTTCCTAAATAAATTATCCACTGAAAATTATTCACTCAAATCCCTCTACATTAAGGCTCCTAATTTTTCCAGGATATGTGACAAATGGTTTCAGATCATTTAAGTCATGCCTGGATGCAACTGTAAAGCCTCCAGCAACATTCAGATGAAGTGGGAAGAAATGTAAATACTCACAGCGGCTGCCATATCAAAAAGCAATCACGATTCTCATTGAAACAAGCTGAGCTCTTTAAAAGAATGTTAATCAGTGCTCTTCAGACAGATCATCTCACTGGAGACAATGAGTCCTCTATTGTATACAGTCTCTGAACAGATCATTTTAAAAAGAATTATTTGTGTATGAAATTAAAAGAACATTACATTGAATACCTTGTTTTTAAAAACAAACAAACAAAAATGCTGATTTGTTTTGTTTTCTTTGTTTTTGTTTTGTTTTTAAGTCTATCATGTTTTATTTGCATTGGTACTGATTATGAGTTCTTCAAATGAAACACCTCTGCCATCATTATTAAGCACAGTCAGGAGATTTCCTAGAAATTAAAAGTAACCAGCCTCATAATGTATATAACTTCCTTTGTGCAGTCTTCTTTGGTATGCTGTATATCATGAGCCGAGCTGAGGTAACCACTCAGAAGACATCCGTGTACAGGCTGGATAGAGCTATTGAACATAAAAGTGCAAGATGTTTACATAACCTCAGGAATATAAAGAAATCTCCCTTCTTTTTTTGTGGTGCAGCATAGATGTATGTTTGTTTATCTGAAGGAGAAAATATTTCATTGGACTATAAGGATGCTGAATTGGATCTGTGCATACTGTTGACAAACATTGAAACCATTTAACAGTAAGTAGAAATACACCAGTCTAAGGAAAGGTTTGTAATGCAAGTAATCATAGCAGATTTATTTTCTAACAAACTTGAAACTGTCAGGTGGGAGCAGCAAGCAGTAGTGGACTTTAGTAAGATTTGGAAGATAAATGCTTTCTATTTGTTTTCAGCTGAATATCTTTGATAGATAGAATATTCTGCATTCCCTTACGCTCACTTCCTTGGAGCCAAGCCTACAAAAGTTTGAAACCTTTCTTTAAATTCTTAATTTTTTATTTAAATCAATGGGAATTTGTACTCACTTATAGCAATTAAATATAAACATATTTTTAATAGAGTTGGTCTTAAATTCCAGTGCACAAGCTAACCTCTAGTCCCTTTGGTTTTGTGTTTGAAAATACCTAGTGGTGGATGACTGGATCACTGATGAGGTAGGGTAGGCATGGCCATAAAACAAAACAGTACTAGTAACAACTGTTCTGCATGGAAAACTATTACGCAACTTATTTATCCTATTTTAGGTGCAAAAAGGATTCTTCCTGCTAGCCTTGAAAATACCCTCCTTTGTGTTTTACAGCTATGGCAGATTTAGGGTAGTCAGGGAACTCAATATTCTTACTGAGTCCACTCGGAGCGGAAAACAGGGAACTTCAGAAAATAGCCTGTAGCATGTGTGTATGTATATGTATGTGTACATATAATTCAAGCAATAACAAAGTATTCTTAATTATGCAGAGCTGATGTCATACACTCTTCCTTCCAGTGCTTCTAATATGGAAAAATTAGAGAATGTTAAAAAAAAAAGTGAAAATCTTTAGACTTCTAACAGCCTGCTGTAGGCAACCTAATAAGTGAGCAAGGCATTTTGTGACAAGAATATTTTGTCATCTATTAAAATGGCCTTTTAAATATATTTTTTTAAGCATCTGTAAAACTCATTATCAAAAATAAAACAGACTTTGAAGAGAAAGCAATGTAGAAAAATTAGCTTCTGAAACCAGAGCTTATCTGCTGATTCTATTTATTAATTTTGAAAAATAGTTTTTGTTGTTGTTTGTTTTTGTGTTTGTTTTTTCTTTTCATGAGACTGAAATAAAATCTTAGCATGGGCATATATGCAGTGTCTTTACATGGATGAACAATAGGCAAGAATAGAATTTAGAGAATTATGTAAATTTTCTTGGGATATTTTAAGGATGGATGACCATTTCAGGATAAAAACAAATCTCCACCTAGACAAAAGCACATCTGCTCTGAAATATTTTCTCTTGAGAATACATCTCCTGTTAGGAATTTTAAAAGGTCTGAGTTAAATTTATCTTGAATTCTAATGACCCATGAATATCTTCAGAACCACCTTTTGACATATCTTTTGAATGTATATTTTGCCTGTCCTACCTTCAGTTCCAGCCAGAAGTTAAATAGAAGCATGAAGATATTTTTTTTATCCTCTCACTATTATTGCCAGGCATAGTTATAAATCCACATGTTCTAATTCAGCCAAAAAGAACATTAATGACAATGGACCCACAGTAGCCGAGCAGCCCACCTTCTGAAATACTGCTATTGGAAATTCTCAATGTTTATCTGCATTCACAGCATGGTTAGTACCATAAAAATAATATTTTAGTGACTTGAACACTGCCAAAGTAATCAACATCCCAGCACTAAATATGCAGCCAAGCATTTTGTGAGCAAGAGAACTGAGCACCATGAAGAGTATGCTAGTACAGTGGCACAGATTCGCTGCTATGTTCCTCACTGAGTGCCTGAATAAAACACCAGCTCCAAACTGGTGGTGGTATCAAACAAGGACCAACTTGTAAACTTGTAAAGCTCCTTGACAAGGACCATAGAGGACTGGGGAGTAAGACCCAATAGGCAAGGCCAAGAGATGATCTTCAACATTTTCACAGCCTTGTGAACCAGGAGAAATGTGCACAGCAAGGTGCTATGTGTGTCCTGCAGAATAAATTAAAAAATAAATAATAATTAATATGTGTATATATATTCACACTGAGTCTCACAATTTTTAGAATGGCAGACAACCCCTACCTTGTGGAAGCAGACCTGTACTAATGGATGGATTTAAAAAGGTTTAAGCCAGGAACCTTCATAACTAACACAAAAACATTTCTATCACTAACATGAGAGTAATTTCCACATGTTAAGATGCACAAAGTGCTTTCTCTTCAGTGGAACTGTGTAGAGATAATTCTTTTCTTATTTCAGTATTTAGGCTTTTTTTTTTTTTTTTTTTTCTTATAATGCCATGTGCACTGTTTCTAGCTGAATGAGGGAAAGAATATTAAGTGAAGTAATCTCACATTTCCAACAAAACTGTTGAGGAATTTTGCTGCTATATGTTAAACAATATCTATTTTTGGTAACCTGATTTTTAATTTGCTGATCATCAAGCTGATTATCTCTTCTGACCTTAGCCCTGTTTGCTTGGCAAAGTCAGCAATAAATATGCTTTGCAAAATGTGCTAAGAGCCAAGTAAAAGTGGGTATAAAAATCCATTTACTCAGCACATGTGCAAAAAGAGAGAATCTCTCAGAAATAACATTTTGTAGAATTATGTTGAAATATCATAGATAACTTAAAAGGTTCGGTTCCTTGCTAATCTTTCCAGAGCTCCTAAAAACTTAATACATGAAGACACATAAAATAATTAATAAATAAAGTTATTTATTAGAACATGATGGAAAATTCAAAGTGCTCTTTATATGATGTCTTTTTTTCCCTAAATTGTCAACAAAGACAGAGCCTTTTGAACATTCAAATTTGGTATTTCTCAGTCAGCTGTTATAAAAAACCTTATTTCACTATGATTTACCAAAAGTTATCATGTAATAAAAAAATGTTCATGATTTATATTATTTTTTAAAATATGTATCGTACCAGAAGAAACCACATAGCTATGCTGAAAGAAGATAGTGGTTACGGTGGCATTACCATATAGTATGATATTATTTCTCCCAATTGTTTTGTTAGGTGGGAACAAATGTAAAATATATTTTCTTTCCATTCAATTTGAAATGCAGATAGAGAGTAACAACCCTTGGTCCTAGCAGAGTTTAAATCACACAGTAGAAATATAAATAATAGACAATAATACTACAATTTCATTTATCTTTCTCCACCCCTAAGCTAAATATCCATCTCTTTGCTAGCCATGTTTTGACAACATATGTGAGAAATGCAGGTACACACTGCTACCTGTCACCTATCTAGTTTTGATGGCAGTTGCAAGTGAGCATTATGATTTAAAATGGCTTTGTGCACACTCACTGATCACTGTGCACAGTTCTGGGATCCCTACTCTATTTTACTTTATAGGCTGATGATTAGGGAATACTTTTGAAAAGTGAGAAGTTTGAATCTTTACATGGAGGTGAAAGAAATGAATCCACACTTCTAGAGTACTAAGGTACCATTGCTAAAGTCATATATACCAACTGATACATTTGTGATAAGGCACATTGCCCTTTAAACGCATAGAAAAAGATAAAAATAAGGGCCAGTGTTGGAAAGTGGACCTGAAACCACAAAAGTATAGTATTCCTCTTTGATGAGTGTTGTGTCAGTAGTTTTTGCTTTACCCTGCAAAAGAAAAAGAGTGTGAGAAAGCTGAGTGGCTGCTTGTTTTTTGTTTGTTTGTTTGTTTGTTTTGGCTGGTTGTTGTTGTTGTTTTTCCCCCAGCACAGATAAATACTCAGACTGGACTGCAGCAGCTTGCAATAAGCCACGTTGTCGGCTCGGTCTCTGTGCACCACTATAGCTGTCAGGTTTATTTCAATTGTTCCATACCCAATGTTGTTTTAGCTTCAGCAACAGTAGCTGAAGCTACAAAGAACTATTTACAATGACAACAGGCTTGATCATATTATGCCCTGATGGCATACAAAAGGGGGCTGAATGATGATGGGTTTATCCCCTGACTCTTATGACAGCAGAGGAATAATTAGACACCTTCAGAATCAAATCCACAAACAGCTCAATGACCATTAGTTTGACTTAGAAAATAACATACCATACAGGTATTTAATATTTTGTTTTACTGGACAGGCTCTCAGCATGTAGTTACTAACACTCACATGCTTAAGAGAGGAAACTTACTAGCTTCAGTAATGTTGCACAAAGTCAGTTCATGGCCAAGACTGAGCTGCTGGTCTAATTCCACTCCTCTCAGCTGACATCATTTTGGGACTTCACCTTACACTAGTTGGCACTTGAAAAAAAAAAAAAAAAAAAAAAGCAGAAGGAGATCAATTTACCTGCTACTATGATGTCTAATTAAAACACCGTATGTGCTGAAAGACTTGTCACAGTTTGTTAAACCATTGAAGGAGTTGGTGGCATTAACTTCGTTTTACAGGAAAATCCTGCTTCGTGTGAAGCCTATTAGAATGTTTTTCACAGAAAAACTTATTTCAGTTTTAAATCTGGATATCCTATTAGCTTCTGTATGGGTGTTATGTTCTCTAAATTTAAATATACCTGTTAATAAACCTCTTTACTGTTCACAGAACACATTATAGATTTCCCAATACAGTTTAAAATCTATTTCATTTCCTGCAACTGATACATCTAGTCTGAGTGTGATTTTACTACCTTGAAAAGTTCCTAGCACAGTTTTTCAGATTCCTAATCTTTTTTGGTTCCTATACTAGCAAGACATCACTCACCATCTCCTATGTCATAGTACCAGATCTAATCCAAATGGGAGGATTTTGAAATTTGCTCTAATTATGGGGTATCTAAGACATTTTAATAGATTCAACCGTTAGTCTCAATTATATATAACTTCAGTAATTTGGCTTAACTAACTTCAGAGCAGGGGAAAATTTCAAAAGAAATATCATATAATTCTAAAAATGCCATCCACAAAACCCTACATGAGAATATTTCATTATGAGAGGTGCTATATTTTACTGATAATAATGGGAAATACTGAAATAATGGGAAAAATAATGGGAGTAAATTCCCTGTAAAGACATTTGGGCTGGCAGTTAACAGGTTCCAACAGATCCATAACATTTGATGTAACCTACAACTCAGAATACCAGATTATTCTTATTCTTCAGAGGGAGCTGAAGACATTTTTTTGGGTAACTTTGGCAAGGTAACTTTGGTAACAAGGCATCGGGCACAAGAGATTCAAGTGACTTATGCCTAAATGTAGCTGTATAGTGTCATGTGAGATGACCTAGGGAAACAAAGATATCATTGTGTGTCTAACAGACACACAGGGTCAATGGGACCCACGTGTCCTTCTGGACTGAAAACTGGAGGGAAAGCAAGATACCCTGGGGTATCCTAGGGCACCTCAGGAGGCATAAAATGTCTCAGTTTCAATCTGAATCAACCCAAAACACATTGCCTCAAAGGAATCCCTTTCCAGTCTGCAGTAGATCAGAGTGTTACAATTACACATTTAAATGCAAAGATCTGTGTGGAGTTCCTAATTTCAGATCACACTTGTATGTTTCGTGGGGGGAAATTTGAAGAGATGAACTTCAACATTTTTAGCATGCTATTTTGGTGCAATGAAGCATGATTAACAAGGAAACTCATGACAATGATCTAATCAGTTTACCAGCTATCATTTGTCACTGATTTCCACCCCCAACTGTAATGTGCTAGACTCTTTTTTTTTTTTTTTCTTCACTTCAATATAAATCAAAATACTTAAAGTATTTTAATGGTCACTCCAAAATTTGCCTCCAGAGCTTTGTAATGCTGCTAGTCAAACAAACACAGATGACTTAAAATATATATACATATATTTCTGAAGCGTTCATCATGCTGTTTTTTTGTTTGTTTTGTTTGTTTTTGTTATTGTTGTTGTTGTTTTCCTTACAAATGCTCCCAAACTACTAAAACAGAAGTAGAGAACGGAAGTCAAATAGTTTTCTTCAGTCCCCATTTATTGTTTAGAATCATAGAATCATTTAGGTTGGAAAAGTTCAAGTCCAAGTTCAAGTCTAAGTTCAAGTCCAACCATTAACCCAGCACTGCCAAGTCTACCACTAGACCATGTCACTAAGCACTACATCTACACATCTTTTGAATACCTCTAGGGATGGCTACTCAACTACTTTCCTGAGTAGTTTCAGTAAGAAACTACCAGATTACAATAATGGGCAAACAATAGATTTAATTAGCAAATTTAAATAATGGCAGAACAAGGAGCATAATCTCTATATTCTCTTTATTTCCAGAAGGCCTTTTCTTGTATATTTTAAAATAACATCTGTCAGAAATAAAGGCTACATATATTTTGTGACATCCAGCATACATAATCTACCAGATAGGGAAAAATAGGGATGGAGTTGTTTGTGGAAGTCCACTTTATCAAAGATTGGGTGCATCTGTGCCATTCCTGAAAGATATTTGTTAAGTCATTCCAGTAATGGAAATTCCACAGTTTCTATTAGTGCCTGTTCCTGTGTTTACCTACATTTACCGTTACACAGTTGACCTGAATATTTCTTCTTGCAGTGTGTGCTTAGCATTCTTTTTCTTGCCTGCAACAGAGGTGGAGAAAAATTGTTCCCTTTTCCCTGGTGCAATCTATTATGAACTTGAAGGCAGATAATTAACAGGCTCCCATGCTTCTCTTCTCTCACTGGAATTCTCTCTATAATTTCAATCTCTTCTCCTAGGTCACATTACCCACACTTCATACTTGGTGTTCTCTAGTAAACTCTCCTAACTAGTCTAGTCTCCTAACAGTCTAGTTATTCCTGAAAAGCAGTACACTAAAGCTAACATAGACTTTCTTATTAGGCTTTGTCATTGCTGAGTGAGAAGAGTTACTTCATAGATTTTTCACGTTATGCTATAATCCAGTAATTGCTTTTTTTTTTTTTTTTCTTTTTTTCCTTATGTAGTTCAGATTTAATTCCTCTATTATTCTTAGATTCTCTTCTGAGGGACTGTTTTGCAGTCAGTTGTCACTATTGAACCACTAATTGGTGACTTTTTTTGTTTGTTAAAATAACTTGAAAATTGTATCTGTCGTGTTAGCATTCCCACACAACGTCATGTTCCCTGAGAACTTAATAAACATGTCCTCTACTCCACTATTCAAGTCATTAGAAAAAAATATAGAGTGATCCAAATTCAGGAAAATAAAACTCTTATTCAAATGATATGTTAATTAAAATAATAATTTTAAAATACATTTTTAAAAGTTTTTTTTTAAAATTATGATCTGAGCCATTGGATTTTGCAATCACAACACAGTTCAACATAGGCTCTATTTGCTTACTTTCGTTAGCAAAAAAGCATTTCAGACCCTGCTGAAAGCTTTAGGCAAGCCATAGTATTAGACATTTATTTCTTCCCATAAGAACAGAGAGAAATCTCACTTCTTGTCAGAAGTGTTATACATTTTTGGAGGAAATAAATTTGGTTTCAAAAATGGCAATTCTTAGCATTGTCTTCTTCTTGTATTAATTTTCAGTACTCACAAACATCTAGATTGATTCTTCTGTTACTTTTTCGTAGGAACTGAGATTAATCTGAATGGTGTGCAATTGTAATTTTTACGCCTTTCAGAAGATTTGTAACCATCTTCTTTCACTTTCCTCATCCAGAGTTTTTCTAAATGATCATTAAAAATTATGAGATCACTTCAGCCAGTTGAGAAAGCCTTTAAGATAAAATTCAGCCAATTTAAATGACATACATACCCTTATGGTCTCATTTATCTAATCTTTTCATGCACACGTTATTCAAGGCTGAGACTTTTCCCCTTGTTTTGTATTAATTGTACCTTCTTCCTACTTATAGGCTAGTTTTCTAGTCAAAATTAAGCAATGTTAAAAAGGTGGGTTTTCCTGGCAACATCTGCCCATATTTTTCTCCTCTCCCTAGTAGTAAAGTTTATTTTTCATTCTTCGAGTTTCTTTGAAGCAAGGACCTTTCCTTAGGCTTGCTTCCATGAGCCTATTCCCTGCCTATTTCCTGCCCTATCTGCCTATTCCCTGAGACCTTGTGAAGCCACTTGTTTTCTTTTTGCTGATGTCCCTTTTCCTAATGATACTGAACTCCTGCTATTTCAAGGTCACTCTCATGATCTGTTCCTCATTTTCATGTGATACAGAGGTTTCTCTGTATCAGTGAGAATCAAGTTTAGAAGATTGCTCTTGCTTTTTCCTTTCCATAAAAAAAAAAAAAAAAAAAAAGTAATCAGTAATCTGTTAATATTTTCCTTCTTTTTCTTTTCCTTTATTTTTTTTTATTCACATAAAGGAATCATAATATAATTTTCTAACTTCACCTGAGTGAAAAAGGAATAATTTTTTTAAACAAAATTGTGCTTCACTTACCCAGCAAGAATGCTGTGATATTTGTATCACAGTTACTTCCTTACCCTTAGGAACCAAATTTATGAATGCTTAAAAAAGAATATAATATCAAGGTCTATTCACGTGCCCAAGACTCTGCCTCACTGTTAACTGGTTATTTCTCCACATCAACTCGGTTGTCCTTCCACTCCCAAGCAAGCCAATGTCACAAGAGGCTACAGCACACATTAAAGATGTGTGGATTTGCTCCTTTGCTATTTCTATATTATAAGTTAATATATACTACAGACTTGTATTGCCTCAGAGAATTTAGTTTCAGCATCAGTTAGTACTTAATAAGTATATACCTTATAGCTCCCTGTAATGTGACATACACTGCAATAATTTTGATCTGGAGCTTTGATTTAAAATTGCAATGATCTGGATTGCCATCAGTTAATTCTCAATGGTTAATTGAAAAATAATTTATTTTCTTTAAGTAATTCTGTCTAGTTCATCATACATTTCAATTAAAATTAAGAACTGAACATTGTAAAAATTGAGTCATTAGGAGTAACTTCTCTTAAAAGAAGAATAGCAAGTAATTTAACATTTAATACATAGGACTTCTTATTTCCGTTACCATAGTTACTTTGTTAAAAACATATATATTCAGATAATAAAATGGCACACAGTCATATGTCTCTTTTTCTTTTAACTGAAATATTTCTTCAGCTTGTAGGTGAATTCTGAAAATACAGTAATTAAGAACTCTTGAAAAGAACACATCCTTCCAGAAACCTAAATGTAATTTTATCAGCAGATAACATGAATACTGCTGATTCAATCAAAAATGGATTTTAATACACAGAGGCAGTGACCATTGTTCTTTTGCAGTCTCTACGTATATATTACTTTTCCATGCTATTTCTACTTAAACTGTTGCCTCTGTCATATAGTTCTCTGTCTTCAAAGTGCATTATGAAGATTAATGTAATTACTGATTAGATATAGGAACTGTCTTTCAACCAATTTTTAGATTGTTAGTGATACAGCTTCTAAAATAGGTCCCCTTATTGGTTCTGCAGACAAAAATAAAAATGAAAGCAAAAAAAGTCCATTTGAACATTCTTCATTAGAAGCAGAAAGGTCCTTTCATAAGTTTTATTGAAAAATTGACGCATAGATAAACACTGAGCTGCATAGTTATGTCTTTGAAGTTCTCATCTTTGATCCAATTTAACACATGCATCTAATTCTGTTACATCACTCATTCTAATGGCAGTGCTCAAACCATAAAACAATATCTCCCAAGTTTTCGGAGTCACTTTGGCACCGACATATTTTTTCTTCTTTTTATTTAAGATGACAGATTGAAGTATAAACTTGTTTTGGCAGCAAACATTGGATATCTTAGCAGTAAATAAATAAAAGCCACAAGCAAGTGAGCATCATGACACTGAGGATTTTGCTGGAGTATATATATATATATATATATTTTTTTTTAATAAAATCGTACAGACAGGTTTTCATTTTAAGATTTTGCGTTACCAGGTTAGGTCAACATTTATGGCTATCTTATGGGATTCTGTGCTAGACAGCTGTTGCAATGTTCAGTGGTATAACTGAAGAGAAATCCATGAGGTCTTCAACTTGTGTTTTTGTTTGTTTGTTTGTTTTGTTTTGTGCTTTTTTTTTAAACTAGAAGTAATGTTACTTCATGTTGTCATATAAGTGATTACATGAAATACAGCTGAAAATTTTTTCATTAATTGTAAAATCTTTGTAGAAATGCTTTAGTAAGAAGCAAAAATAAGTAATGGGTTATCCTGCTTAATTTTGTACTTATTTTCTGTTGGTTAGTTATCATAGAATCGTAGAATTATTAAGGTTGGAAAAGACCTCCAAGATCATCCACCCATCCCCCTACCACCAATATTACCATGTCCCTAAATACCACATACAACCTTTCCTTAAACATTCCCAGGGCCAGGTACTCCACCACCTCCCTGGGCAACCCGTTCCAACGACTCTTTATGAGAAGAAATATCTCCTCATTTCCAACCTGAATCTCCCCTCGCACAACTTAAGGTCATTCCCTCTTGTCCTATCACTAGCTATTTGTGAGAAGAGGCTGACCCCCAGCTCCCCACACCTTCCTTTCAGGTAGTTGGGGAGAGCAATGTTCTTAAGTTCTGAATACCTGTTCTTAAGTTTTTACATTGAGAGAAATGTTTCTTTACAACTCATTCCTGGGGCTTTGACAAAGCTAGAATCTGATCAGGGTGAACTGGGCAAAGGGATGCAGAAGGAAGTTAGGCGATTTGGACTTCATCCTACATATCATTATATATAAAAAATGTCTTTTGCTATCATATTTAGTTTGCTGACATGAACTTTATTGTTATTGTTATAATTTTATTAACCTGTTCTTGTGTAACTTTCCAAATTGGCAAAAGTAAAAATAAATTAAATAGAATATGTCTTTCTCTTTCTCATTAAATCAAGAAAAATATGCTAGTGACCTTAATTCAAATAGCATTCCACATTTTTTTCAAATCATTTTTTCCATCAATATGTCATTCATCATATACATAAGTATTCTTTTACCATTGTTTGATAGTATTTCATGAAAGAATGGTCATCTGCTAATATTTATCTTTATTCATAATTTTTCTTGCTAATTTTCAACATCAATAGCATACTTATTTGAACATTTATTTGCATTTATTTGCATTATAAGCTGCAGGCATACTACTGCTAAAAGATCTGAAAGCTGAAGTCTTCATTAAATTCTTTAATAAAGGAGTATTCGTAAGTTTCCAGTTGCATTCTTTCAAGGATTCTAGCTTCTGTTACTGCAGCAGGTGACTTTTACTCAAAGGGGTAGCTATGCACAATCTATTTAGGACATGGACAAGAGAACTGATGCAGAGATAGCAGGTATTTCAAGTCTACCAGCCCTCGAAGTAACATATATCCTTCCCTTATGTTGTGGGTCTCTTTACTACTCCCCCAAATAGGGAAATGGCAGGCACATAAAACTGAATAATTCTGACTTGAAGATGGATTTGAAAAATGCACCATTTGTGCATGATGGTGACTTCTCTACAGTTGTGTTGTCTCCTGAGGATGTTCCTGGAGCTGCCAGACTCATTGCCTGCCAAGTTTGGTTCTGTTTTATTAGTCTGACACATTGCCTGATGACAGTCTCAAGCCTTGTGTGTCTGAATTCTACCTTTCAACATATTGCTTCAGGCCTGTGGTTTCTAACTTCCCATCAGGTGCTGTCATTTTCTAGTAGTCAGCTGTGGTGAAGTACCCTCTATGCTTACCTAGCTCCTGTTTATATTAAAGCAATCTGCACCAGCTAGAATGTTGACTCACCCTCTTGGCAGAGTTTTATTTAATAACATATAAACGTCAACTGTATATATATATATATAATATAAAACAAACAAACAAACAAACAAACAAACAAACCAAAAAAAAAAAAAAAAAACTGCTCTGGAATGAAGCAGAGATTACATTTGGGTTTGTCCCAGAGGATTTTTTTCAATGAACTTAAATATGTGCTACTTTTCACAGTAAATGAATGTCTAGTTTATGCCTTGACTAATTTCCTTTCTCCAGAGATGGATATTACAATATAGCATTGTACAGGACAACTCTCTTATTTCACCTAAATTAAGAGAAAGTTATCTACTTAGATTTGAAAAAACTGAATACATAAACACCAAAAACTGAAAAATACTGCATCACAACATGTTCTGAGATCATTTATTTTTTATGTTGTTCACATAACTGTAGTATTTCATAATTTACTAGTAAATGCAGCCAAGAAATGTTTGTAAATATTGTAAGTTCTGAATAATATGATTTTGCATTGACACTCTCCCATGAGATCTTCCATTCTTATGGAACAATGACTTTGTTTTACAGCTGGGCATTAGTTTTCAAAAGCTATTAGCTTTCATCTCATTTTGCCTAAGTTTCAAAAGTTAAAATTTCAGCTTTGAAGAGAGAGATGGTTAGTATTTTGGATGGAAGAGAGAGGATGGCTAGTATTTTACCCCTGCTCAATTACTATTGTTTTCTTGATTTCTTAGTCATCTGACGAGGAAGTGGATATATGCCAAGGTATGAATGAATTCAAGAAAATATCAGAGATCTGCTAGTAATTGTCTATAAAACCCAATGTCTAGATGCAGGTGAAACTCCAGGTGAGTTTTACTTCTGGTAAAACTCAGTGAGTTTTACCAGATTTACCATAAATCAACACCTGTCTAGCTCTGGAAAATTAAAATTTGGTGAGGGAATTCCTTAAGGTACAGCATATTTTGTGTATGGATACTTTGTATCCATGTTCAGTCAAGAAAACAAGGCCGCCTTTCACATCATATCTTTACCAGCCATAATAGTAAACTCCATGCCTAGCTTAAATAGACTAGTTAGGAGTCTGTTCTGACATCCAGTTGCATTCATTTTCTTCTTTTATGTTCTGTATTCCTCTCTCTGAAAGGTCTGAAAACAAGACGGTTTCAAAACATCATTTTTGTACATTCGTATTTAAGAGGTTGGTTCATCTACCTAAGCCATTTTAAAGATTTACTGCGGCTTCTTGTGTAAATAGCAATAATGATTAAGTCTAATCTGAAAAAGTCCTCTGCTGGAGGGAGTGATCCTCAGGCTAAGTGGAACAGGACAGCCCATGCTTGCATGCCTGTGGGATGCTCCTCTGGAGCAGGTCAGCTGTACCTGTGCTACACAGTGTACTGGCCTGGGTATCTTCTGGGTTTTCCAAATCAATACTCTGGAAAACCCAGAGAATGCACCATCTACATTTGAGTGTCATTAAAAAATATATTAATTATATTTTATTATATTCATTCAAAATATATTCAATATATTCAGTCATTACCGAAAAGATTAACTCTGTATTTTGTGTTTGTTAAAGCTTATTTTTAACTGCTCTCCAGAAATGTTGAAATCACAATTGTGGTGCTAATCCACATTTGGGAATTCAGCTTTGAGATGTCTATTGTTATATCTGACTGAATACAAAACTCATAATTTCTGCATATCAACATTTTTTGTGCACCTGTTTTGAAATAGGAAAACAATTTTTCATCATCTGTCTTGCATTTATGCATTCTATATATACATATATATGTCATAAGACATAGACCAATAAGAATTAGCTGCACAGTGCTTTTCCTCTGTATACATGTATTGCTGAGTCTTCAATAAAAAAATGATAAGAAGCAAGAATGGCTAAAATCAATGTGCTGTCTACTGGGTTTTCTCTGGATAGTGGAAGTAGAATATTTGGAATCAGCTTTACTGTTTCTTCTGTCCCTTATGCCCTACTAACCACCAAGTCTTTTTAAAAGAAAACACTATAAATATCCTCTATTTTAGTTCTGAAGTACACTTCTCAAGAAAATAAGAGTGTATGCACAGTACATAAATTAGAGAAGAGATCAGACATCAAAATGAGATATTAACTTCTCTGTTAGGGATAAACAAGGTAACTCCTAAATCAGACATCTAACATTGTTAGCTGGTAGGGTTCAGCTTCCTCTGCCTTCAAAACTTCATTCTTTTGTATCTTAATATCTACAATTTAATGATAAACAATAAATGGAAGCATGACTATTTAGAGGATGAATTATAATATGATGAGGTCTAGGGTAAAAGGTACTGAAATGAACAGATCAAAAAAAAAAAAAAAAAAAAAAAGAGACTGGGAAGTTGCAATATGAAAAAATTAGACTTGAAAAACAAACAAGCAAACAAAAAAGCTTAAGTACTTTACCTACCAACCACTTAACCTACTGCTTTGTTTTAGTAAAACATGACCACATATGCCCAAATGATACAAAAATTTCTATTAATCATTTAACATTTAAGGGAAAAAATATATTTAATAGCTACAATATTATACAGGATACATAAAGATTGTTATTATTTAATTATTCACCTTTCTTCAACATATTGAACATTTTGTTTGTTTGTTTGTTTTCTAGAAAACACCTTTTCATTATTCCTTGAAGTTATAAAAAAGCCTTTCCCTCACAGAATACAGCTCTTTCCATGCACAATTACATGAATTAGCACATTGTAATATTTTTCATATTTGCTCAGAATTTCATGATGTAAAAAGATGAGTCCTTACTGCTGGAGATAAAAGATGTATATCTGGTAAAAACCTGAAAGACTCAATTTGTAAACAGGGAACATGAGCTATGTAAATCACATAAAAATAATAGAAATATAATTAAAGTCTTGCAGTGGGGTTGGTGGGATTTTATAAAACTGAGTAAATGCAGTCATGTCATATTGGTATTTTTCCCTTAATTTTTGCCTTTAAAATTAGGTTTCTATAGATATCTGGAAGTGATCTACTAATTTACAAGTACATAATGGTGCTAAAAACAATGCTTCTGGGGTATTGTTCCTTTTCTATATTTTTTTCTTTAGGGAAAGGCAGAAAGTCATGAATTGCTTTCCCATGCCATAGAATCAAGAGTGGGAAAACAATCTATTCTTTCCAATCTTCAGTCATTTACGAAAACAGTCTTTCAATTACTCAGATTTTTCAGTTTAGAAATTAGTTCCTACTACTCTAGAATAAAATAATTTTCTTGGCATGTGGATTCTTTTTGACAATTCTCTGTTGTGAAAGAAATACCAATTTTCAGTTAGAAAAATCTAATTATAATTTCAATAATTATAATACACAAAAATTTTGGTTTTCTTATTTTTATAAGAAAGAAATTTAACAGTATTTGTTTGTTTGTTTATTTTTGGTAGGCATTCTGGCTTGCCAGTGGTCTTGGAAGTAGTTTATGGTTTATAAATATGTTGACCCAGTTCTTAATACTTCTGTTGAACTGGAGGCCATTACCTTCAAAACTGTCATAAAAGCATCTTTTCATTCTGTTATATAAAGAAACATAAGAAGTTGTCTAAAAATCTTATGTTCAACAGCTACAGACTGACTCATGCAGTTTTTAGCTATCCTGAAGTGTACCTATGTAGAGAATTACTTGAGATATTTTCCTTCATGAGGGAAAAACCATCAGTGTATAATGCTAACAAAGCAATGACACTGTCTCTTAGCTGTTTTCTACACCAGGCACAGCTAGTAGCAAGAACTCCATGGACTGATGTGAGGGGAGACAGGGGAGCTGGGGGCTGAAGGAGAATGGGAAAGTGATGTCACACTACTCATCCGAACTGAAAATGGTGAATGAATCGATAGCCCTAAGGATCTTCAGCCAGAAAGGCATGTGGTTTAAAGAAATACCAGTATGAGACATATCGGGATCTGCAAATCTCAAATCATTGTTTTGCAAAATAAAAATTGGAGAATGAAACATATAGAGATTTAATTGCATCCCTCTTCTTGGTGTCTCAAAACATTGCCTGAAAATGTATCGGGAACCATATCCTTCTGTACTGACTGACTACCTCATATCCTATCTTCTGTCTTCACCAAGCCTCCTGGCGAATGCAATAAAAATTAAAACAGCACAATTTAGGTGAATTTCATAAACTCCTCCAAACCACCAAGCAATTCTTCATATTAGTACTGCCAGCATTTCATTTTCAATTCAAAACTTAATTGCTTTCAGTTTGCTCACTCTTCTGATTGTGTTAGTCTAATTTTCACAGTATTCTTCAAACACAGGGCTGATAGATAGTCACCCCAACTCTATTATCATCCTCAAAGGAGTGATTAACATTGTGTGTGATCTCCATGAAAAGTCAGTAATAAACCGTGGGTATTAATCTTTTTTTCTATTTTTGTAAAAAGTGGAAATGTTAATATACCTGTTTTATGATGAAAAGCCTCAAAGCCTTGAAAGGAGTGGTCCCACACACAAGCAGGTGGTGGCACCCCACATATTTCTAGCAGGACTATCAGTTTAGGAGTTTACTATCCTGTTTATTTATTTATTTGGGGTTTGGACGGAGAGGTTTTTGTTTGTTTGTTTGTTTGTTTTTCCCAGTTTGTTGTTGTTGTTGTCATTGCTTTCTTTGTGTTTTTTGTTTGTTTGGTTGTTTATTTTACTATTTTGACCTATATTGTTCTTCACTTTAGACCCTCACTAACAGTTACAGCAGCACAAGCAAGAATCAACGAATTAAATTGAGGGAGCAAAAAGGAGGTGGCAAGAAGACTGCTCTTAATGATATTTTGTCAGCGGATAAATTATAAAGCTAGATCACAATGGAATTTCTTGAATAAAGAGCATTTTATCCTTCAAAGAATTAAGTGCTTTCTAGCAGTTCTTTGGAGTAAATGAGGTATCTGTTAGCTCCAATAAACAGATAATCTTTAAAAAAGGGCAGATGATAGGCTTGGCTAAGGAGATTCAGAATGTCTCCTCATTAAGGGCAAGTAATCTCTGAGGAAGGGAAATCTTGAAATTGTAAACTCCACCTTCAAATCCCTCAAAAATGTTGTGTTAAAAAAGCCAGTGTTCTACCTCAAGCAGATATTTCTTACAAGGGCATAATGTCCATTAGGAAACTGTTTCTGGACTACACAGGGACTGAGTTAGGGTCCAGCCTGACCAACGGAAAAAGAGGGAGGTAGATGTTTTGGTTTGATTCTGATGGGGTTTGTTTTCTTCCTTTTGTGTCATATAAATTATTTTACTTTCATCCCTATTTTAAGTTTTGGAAACAAACTGAAAAAAGATTTATTCTTATCTTCCATTGTTATGTAACCATCCATATGCTATGGGTGATTGTAAGCTAAAAATCAAAGCTCACCATCTCTTTGATATACCTTCAGTGAGGAAAGTGGGACTTACTGGCAGTTTGAACTCTTTCCAGTTTATGGCTCCAGAGAATCCCTATGGTAATATGTTAGCTCAGCGGTAATATGTAGTATCTCAGTTGCATCAGGAAAAACCTAATGAAATAGGAAAATAGGAGCCTTGATGGGATAAGATTTTTACAGTCATACATGCAAGTGAAAAAGATAAAAAAAAAAAAAAAAGAAAGGGAAAGTAGGGCAATAAAGAGCAAACGTATTCTAAGGTTCCTGCCTGTTTGGGGAGGTCTGGGAGTCCTACACAACCATTTCCTGGGTATGTGCATTTCATATCAGGGAATGTTCGAGAAATGAGTCTGATGTAGATGTTGGGGTCTGTGGTGGTCTTCTATCTGCCCCTACCTCTTCCCTCCCCCCTTCGTATTTCAGGCGTAGGCAGCCAGGTTACTTTTGCCTATGTACTTAAGTAGGGAAACAGGTCAAGTGAGACCTGTGCCTCCATGAGGCAAATTCCTCACCTTTGTTCCCTCTCAAGATAGTTAAGACGTAATAAAAACTGTGTTGTGGTTGCTTGGAGGAGCTGGGCTGCACACCAGGAACAAGAAGGTAGCTGAATGCTAGCAAGGTCTGGATTCTTTAATGATCACAGACTCACAGGAAGTTTAAGGTTGGAAGGGACCTCTGGAAGTCATGTGGTCCAACCACTCTGCTCAAACAGGGACAGCCAGAGCAGGTTGCCCAAGACCATGTAATATCTTTATTGATGACTTGGATGAGGGAATTGAATGTACCCTCAGTAAGTTTGCAGGTGACACCAAGTTGGAGGGAAATATTGATTTGCTAGAGGGTAAGGAGGCCTTGCAGAGGGACCTGGACAGGTTCGGTCGATGGGCAGTGGCCAAGGGGATGAGGTTCAACACGGCTAAGTGCCAGATCCTGTACTTTGGTCACAATAACCCCATGCAGCACTACAGGCATGGGGCAGAGTAACTCGAAAGCTGTGAAGAGGAAAAGGATCTGGGGGTATTAATCGATGCTTGCCTGAACATGATCTGGCAGTGTGCCCAGGTGGTCAAGAAGATCAACAGCATCCTGGCTAGTATCAGGAATTGTGTAGCCAGCAGAATCAGGGAGGTGATTGTGCCCCTGTACTCTGCTCTGGTGAGGCCACACCTCAAGTACTGTGTTCAGCCTTGGGCCCCTTACTACAAGACACCAAGGCCCTGAAGCCCTTCCAGAGAAGGGCTACGAGACTGATGAAGGGTCTGGAACATAAGTCCTAAGAGGACTGGCTGAGTGAACTGGGATTTTTTAGTCTGGAGAAGAGGAGGCTCAGGGGAGACCTTATTGGTCTCTACAACTACCTGAAAGGAAGGTGTGAGGAGCTGGGCGTCAGCCTCTTCTCACAGATAACTAGTGATAGGACTAGAGGGAATGGCCTCAAATTGTGTCAGGGGAGGTTCAAAATTAGGAGACATTTCTTCTCAGAAAGAGTAGTCAGGCATGGGAACGGGCTGCTTAGGGAGGTGGTGGCATCACTGTCCCTGGGGGTGTTCAAGGAAAGGCTGGACCTGGTGCTTAGGGACATGGTTTAATGGGAGACATTGATAGTAGTGTGATGGTTGGATCTTGAAGGTCTTTTCCAACCCTAATGATTCTATGTCCAGATGGCTTTGGAAAATCTGCAAGGAGGCAGACTCCACAGCTTCTCTTGGTAACCTGTGCCAGGGCTCAGTCACCTGCATGATAAAAATACAGAATCATAGAATTATTAAGGTTGAAAAAGACCTCCAAGATCATCTAGTCCAACCTAGTAAGGAAGTACATCTTCCACAAGATGGAACCTCTTGTGTTCCAGTTTGTGCCTACTGCCTCTTGTCATTTCACTGATCACCACTGAAAAGGGACTGGCTCCACCTTCTTTGTATATTTTTTTTAGGTATACTAAAGGTATACACATTGATTCCCCACTGAAATGATGTCCATGTATAAAGCTTTGATACAGGAAAAGTTTTTCCATCAGAGAAAACAGTTACTTTTTTTTTTTTTTTTTTTTTTGGATATGTTTAAATCCCATAAATCAGAATTACCTCCACACAGCTTTTATGGAAAAGAACACACAAGTAATGAGCACACCATAACATGAAGTTACCAAGTCGAGATCAGACTTCTGAAGCTGATTTTTAGTTATAAACAACTTGCAGAACTTAGCACACAAATAAGTACATAACATTTTCCAGTTTTGGTACACAAGGTGTTGGGATAGATGGTCTAACCACAGCTTTCAGGGTCAAAAGCTATGAACATGCTAATATGTTATCTTGATTTTTGACAAATTTAGGCATGTACCTAAGTACTTTTTAATCCAAACCCAAACCAAACAAACAGAACCTTTAACAACAATCAGTTTGGTCTTAATTGTAGCTAGTAAACACCATTTTAGAAGTAATTCCAAAGACTTTTAATTATGGAATCAGTAGAGAGATGTAAATATTTTTACTGTGATTACTTAAAAAGAACATAATGAGTAGTCTGAAGCAGTCTGCAAACCCAGAGACTGTGCGGAGCAGATAATTACATAATTGGGAATATGTCAGCACCCATACTCTGAATTAGAGAAAGGACTTGAAAAGGAAAACATCTTTCTTCTATTTGAATTTTATGGATTTTTTAAACAAAGTAATCAATCACTTCTACTTAAGAATAGGTGTTGGGTTTCTTCCCCTGCAATTTATACCAAATTGTCCTCTGACTTTTTATTTTGCTGTTTAAAGTTGTTGCAACTTTGAATAAAACACTTTTTGTGCATTGTGTGTTGCAAATTAATTGCTCCTGTCAGATGAACAGCTCATCCTGGGAATACAGCAAATTATTATATACTTGACAATGGCTTTTTTAGTATAACCATGAAAACTGAAGGGAATGGATGCAAAAGAACCCCCCCAAACAAAACAATGAGTCCCACTCCCCCTTGAACAAATAAAACAATAAGCAGAGCTCAGTTCATCTCAGAAAGAGCGTCCAAGCAGTGTCATGTCAGATATTGAAGTGTAGAGTACATTCACCCTTCAGGAAAGACATTTTTAAATTCATTTCAGTCATTGCTCATAATTGAGTTTAACAGTTGAAAATCCTTCAGTTAACCTCCTGTCCATCTTTGTTTCTTCTTCTAACACAATTGCTTGGAGAGAGAAAAAAAAAAGACTATCTAAACAATCTGGAATGTTGTTTACACCAATACAGATAAATACACACACCTATTTACGTATATAACAACAATACCATATATATATATATATATAGTACACATACATATATTTTAGACACATGCATATATACCTAATATATATGTCTAATACATATATATAGTATTGTTGTTCGATATATGTATTGTTGTTCATTATATATAGCAATATATATTTGTATGTATCCACCATCTCTTTACATACACAAAGAATAAAAGAAAAAAAAGTCAAAGCCATCTGTTTTGAGAACGTTAGAACTGATGCAGGCAAATAATTGCAATTGCTTAAATTGCTTCTTTTTCCATACACAAAGAAAATCTCAGAGCCACATGGTACAAACAGATCACATATGGAAACTAATTAAAACCCTGTCAAAGTGAGCTTGTCATCTTCAACTGAAGTGAGTGAACAGGAAAATGGAACAACACTGCTATAAAATTTGGCACAAAAAGTTGCTTTTATTTGAAAATATCTTGAAAGAATTTAGAAGCTGAAATAGCAAGTTCTTGAAAACACTGCTTTTAATCATATATATTTTATTACTCCCCTACTATTCTTTGGATATTTTGAAGTTTCTAGCCATGCAATTCCTCCAGCTTGACTGGAATAGTAACATCACAACTTTATCTTGTTTTGACTATATGCTTTCTTGACAAAAGCATATAGTATTTTGTTCCGTGGAAGAAAGATATGTAAGGAAGTAGAATATGGATAGGGAAAGAATAGTGAGGAAAACAAAAAAAATTAAAGGAGGAGGGTCCTTACAGATGCCCCTTGAGCACACCTACTGGGTCTAGAGGTCCTACTGGTCCATCAAACATTTGATCAAAGTACCAAAAATGATCTAATTACCTAAACAGCTGATAGTCTGAAGCTCTACCTCATCCAATACATTTTTTTTTCTTATTTAATTTGCTTTGGACAATTCCTTTAAAATGTTGGTTTTGCAGCTACCAAATCATTTCCTTTTAGCTTTGTCTCTGTCCTGTCAACATTTCGTTTTGAAATCTGATCAGCATGTTTGACTAAGCTAATAAGAGTATGCACTTCTAAGAGAGACACTTACCACTGAACCACCAAACAGATAGAAAGGTAGGAAAACAGAAGTTTTCACTACTTGATTTCCAAATCCTGTTGTCTTACTGTGTACCATTCTACTTCTTCCTTCCTTGCTGCCTCATTTCTTTCTCAACTAGTAGAACAGAAAAACTTTCTTACCCCTAATGAAAGGTCAAATAAATTTTGACATCTCTCTATTGATGTTTTAGTAATATACTGAATACCTTAGATCCAGTTTACTGAAGTAAAAAAATATTCCCAGCTAGGTTTTCTACCTGCTCTGTTTCAGTACTTGCTGTCTGTCCAGCTCCACTTCTTGTAACAAAACAAAACCTAACTTTTACTAACTTGTAGTTTATTTCTGTCAGGATCCCAGCCAGCCTCGTCTGGAACCTCAACCCAAAACAGTCATTCCAGGAGCAGGATTTAAGATAAGCCTGGGGACATTTACTCTGTCTATAACAGAAATGAACTAGTCCACAATTTAGTATCTGTCTGGAAACTACTGGACCTAATCCTGATCTGGAGGCTAACTTAATGGTTTCAACTTGGAACTTAACTTAGTTTGATCCTCTTCATCACTGTGGGTAGGAAAAAAAGAAAGAAAAAAAAATTTTACTTTAGTTCTCTCTTCCCCTCAGTTCCTTTATTTCCCATTCACCTGCTGGCTTCCAATGCTTCCACACTTGCCTGAGTAAGTTCCTCTGCTTCAGGACTGCCTTGAAGAGGTTGTCTATGCCCTTATGGTGAAGCCAGGTTGGATGTGGTAGGCCTTTTGTTCAGGACACCTAGCCTTCAACACTTCCAGGGAGAGGGCATTCACAGCTTCCATGGGCAGCCTGTTCCAGTGCCTCACCACTCTCAGAGAAAAGAATATCTTCCTAGTATCTAATCTAAACCTGCCCCCTTTTAATTTAAAGCCATTACCTCTGGTCCTAGCACTATACTCCCTCCCAAAGAGTCTCTCCCTAGCTTTCCTGTAGGCCCCTTTAAATACTGTGAGGCCACTATGAGGTCTCCCTGGAGTCTTCTCCAGGCAAAACAACCCCAACTCTCTCAGCCTGTCTTCATCGGAGAGGTGCTCCAGCCTTCTGTTCGGCTTTGTGGCCCTCCTCTGGCCTCATTCTAATACTCTACGTCCTTCTTGTGATGAAGGCCCCAGAGCTGAAAACAGCACTCCAGATGGGTTCTCACAAGATCAGAGTAGAGGAGGAGAATGACTTCCCTCCACCTGCTGGTCATGCTTCTTTTGATGCAGCCCAGGATACAGTTGACCTGGGCTGCAAGCACATATTGCCAGCTCGTATTGAGCTTCTTGTCAACCAACACTCCCAGATCCTTCTCATCAGGGCTGCTATTCTACCATATATTCTTGGGTAGGTAATGCTTGTTTGTTTGTTTTCTGATAATTTGAGAAAACTAAAGGAAGAGTTAGGATAGAACTGAATATCTTTAAGCGTATTTACTTTATGTATGAAGTAACGTAGAAGGCAGTTTTACTGTGGCGGTTTTACACCTATGACCAAATGAACTCCACCACACTGCTCTCTCATTCCCTGTCCTCAAAGGAAGAGAACATGATGAAAAAGGGATTAAGATTATTCTTCTCCATAAAAACAGGGAGATTGCTTACCAACTATTCATGGGCAAAAGAGACAGCACAGGAAGATTAATATTATTTATTATTACTAGCAGACTAGAACAGTGAGAAACTAAAAGCAAGTGAAAAACACCTTCCCCCATATTCACCCTCTTCTACCTTATCCCCCTCAAGTGGCACATGGGAGTGGGGTTGTGGTCAGTTCATAACACTTCATCAACCGCTGTTCCTTCACGGTCACTCTGCCCTTGTGGGATGCCGTCCTTCTGAAACTGATCCTGCGGGGGCTGCTCACAGGCAGCAGCTCTTCAAGAACTGCTCCCACACGGCTCTGTACCACGGGGTCCAACCCCCAGGAGCAAACTGCTCCAGCACGGGTCCCTCACAGGTGGCAGCTCCCCCCAGACCCCCTGCTCCTGTGTGGGCTCCTCTCCATGGGCTGCAGCTCCGGCCCGGGGCCTGCTCCTGCGGGGGCTCTCCATGGGCCGCAGCCTCCTCCAGGCCACACCCACCTGCTCCACCGGGGGCTCCTCCACCCATGGTGGGGCTGCAGCGTGGAGATCTGCTCCGTGTGGGACCCATGGGCTGCAGGGGGACAGCCTCCCCTTTCCCAACTGCTCTTGTACAGCATTTCCACCCCCCCACCCCCACCCCCCTTCCTTAAATCTGCTCTCCCAGAGGCCCACCCAGCATCACTCACTGACTCAGCTCTGGCCAGTGGCTCCAACCCTTTTGGAGCCAAGTGGAGCTGCCTCTGATCTGACATGGGGCAGCTGCTGGGCTCTGCTCACAGAGGCCTCCCTTGCAGCCCACCCACTAAAAACCTTGCTATGTAGGCCCAATGTGAGAAGAACCAAATAAAGGACAAACATTCTATCCTGTTATTATGTATAAGACCAGTCAAGGCCCAGGACTCTTATGTAAGTTTTAGTAAAAATCTTAAAGGATTTTTTTTAAGAAGGGAGCTTAAATTCATATGGATCATGAGCAGAGAATGAAAGGTTTTTGTAACTAATAATTGCTTATTTTGTATTCTGCACTGATAATTTCTGAATGCTTACTTCATTCACTGACAGAGTAGGAAGAGTTTGGAATTTGGCTTTAGCATTTGATAGCCATTTTCCTTTCTACAGAATAGTTAAATGTGTACTGGTTAAATATCATCATAAACTGTTTACGGTAGACAAAAGTGGACTTTATATGAGTAATGCATTCTGAATGGTGACTGAAAAGCAAATCAATGTGTGTGATTGTTTACACTATTTACTGTATAGAAGTGAGGCCTGAAAGGTGGTTTTGTATTTGGAAACAGGCTTATCTTCTCCCATTCATTTTGCATTGGAAATATAAACAAGATTGCTTTTTGTCTCCCTTGGTTGCAGGACTTCTGAGCATCCTATTAATATTTTAGATGGTCTTTGTGCTTACACAGGAAAGTTTATTCAGTAGCATGAAGGATACATTTATTCACTGCTGCCAGTGGATGTTTATATAAAAATTTCAAATATTATTTCTACTATTTAATATATGTAGTTTGACTATGTCCATGAGCTCTGGCATAGAGAAAATATGATTAATTGATCTCTACAGCCTGCACTTGGTTTGAATATCTACCATTGCAAAGACTGTGAATCCTGCTACCATGTAAGATTTCTCAGATCCAGCCTCTGTTCAGTAGTTACGCTGAAGCAGGACCAGAATAAATCATTGCAGACTCTGTAAGCCAACATATATCATTAGGCTTGAAGTTATGAGCTTAGACAGATGTCCTGAGACTGCAGTACAGATCCATCTGTAATCAGTGAAAACGAAGAAGAAAAATTACAGTTGTACTTCTACAGTGAATATTAATCAAATCCCAAACTCCAGTTAGAAACAGCCAAGGTACTTTGGTCCCCTTCATTTGAGGAGCTCAGACATGACTTTATGCAGTGGTTCTAGATCTCAATTTGCACATGACTCTCCGTGTGAAACATATTAATCCTGGAGAACTGCTAAGAAATCTAGATCTCACAGAAGACAGCAATTCAGTACTGCTTTCTTACTCAGAACTTATTAGGAGAAAAGAGGGGAACAGGATTTTTTGCTTTCTTTTCATTGTGGTTTCAGAATAGTCAGCTGGAAAGAATTTGTCACCTGCAGATTCTTCCTCCTTGAAAAATACTATAAGAAACAAAACTCAGGTAACTCTGCATTTCCTGTTCTAGCAGTAATGGGAGCACTGGAGGACCTGCTAAGTCTATACACCCACGGTATTTTTTTATTTGGTTGCAGAACAAAAATCCTCAAAGCATAGACATGTTTGAGATGAAATGCAGATCATGTCCTTTGAATTATAATTTCAGTGCCCTGCATTTTGTCCAATCAGCATTCCTGATTTTTCAGGCTGTTTCCTTGTAACCTTTCTATGACATTTTCCTCACATCTCTTGCTGTCTTCTGAATTAAATAACATTATACAGGTAGTGCTTGTAAGGTATATCTTGATTTGATTGTCTTGAAAGCTAACTCTTACAATGGCACTTAGAAGTGACTGGCAAGTTAGGTGCAGATAGTGCTTAAATAAACAATAATTTGAACCAATGAATCTAAATTTATTTTGCTGTTGTTCTATGTGATTTGTTGCCTTCATTTATGGAGTCAGACAAACATATTCATAAAATTTCATTCTCTCTTCCTCAGCTAAGTTATTGCTTCATTCACGTGTTAAAGCTTCAGCAAACAGACTTCCAAATCTTCATAGCAGAATGGATAATTTATGTAACACATTTCACTGAATGAATTTATGATTTTTTCTCCTTATCTTGTTGTTCTGAGTGTATCTGTCCAATAATGATGTTTTACACTCTCTGGATCAATTAAGAAAACTTAAATTTAGCTACATTATAATAATATCCATATTGTAATGAAACTATCTAAATTGCAAAGAATTATTTCTGTTCCCTGGTTGGAAGAGAGATCAAACCACTTCAGCACAAATATTAAAAAGTAATTTAATACTGTTTTCCATAAGTATTAATGCCAGTAAACTTCATTTCTTCAATGTTTGTGGAAAGCAAACAGAAAAAAACACACCTGGAATGTAGCCAGTTAGATTCACTTAGCAAGTCTAAAAAATACAACTAAGAACTTTTATATTGTTCATGATATTCTTTTTAATACTAGGAGCTGATGTTGATGCTGGAGACAACTTGATCCTATAGTGGGGAAGGAGGCTAAGCTACAAGGAAGTCATTTCATCTAGTGGTTGTTCCTTTACAGGTGTATATTTTTAGTGTTTCTTCTAATAAAAGTTCTAATAATCCTTTTGCAAATAGTATGAAAAAATGTTATCCTGTTGTAACTTCTTTTTGAAAGGTTCTAGGTAGATTACATTAGTTTTATTTTGTCAGTGCTCACCCAGAATATGGTTCGATGAACTTGTGTGAAAGAAGAGAATATAGAATATATTGAACGATTAACAGATAGACCTGGTTATGCAGATTTTATGGGTTGATTATATTACTGAAGGATGAAATATATGACACAGTAAGCATCAAATGCATTTTCTGATGCCATATTTTAGAACTGACGTTCTAAGTTTACACAAAAAATACTGTTATGAAAATACCAAGGAACTTGAATACAGAATGGAATAGTTTCAGTGTGTTTTAGACTTACTCATGAGTATGTATTCTTATTGCTGTTACAAATCTTGCTGTTTGACCATTAGCTGAAGAATTTAAATCAATGGTTCATAATTTCCCCACAAGGATACTAAATGGATACCCTTATGTCTCATGCAGCTTGACAGAGTGCAATTCATCTCTTACTTCCATTTGCCTTGCTACTTCTTTATATTTATATATATATATACTTATTAATATTTATAATATTAACAAGTCCCAGTCAGACCAGACAGGAATGTAGAAATTAAATATAGCTCTGAAAGCACTCAGATATTATTATTCTTTATATTTTTTTATTATTATTATTAATTTGTTTTGTTTTCACACTTCCTCCGAGAGTAGACATCTGAAAATATTGTGGTACTGCAGTAGGAGGAGAAGAACTTCTGAAGAGAAGGTGTAAGCAGAGCTGATGATCAGCAGAGGCAACTGTCAGTTTTTGGAACAGGGAAAACCCAAACACAGAGCAAATCCTGAGATGAACAGCACACAAAACATGCACACATGATAAAGAATCAAGGAGGAAGGAAAAAATTGTGTAGAAGAAAAAAGAAATATTTATCTAAATGTATATCTGACAGTCTAACTTCCTAGAATTGTTCCTGGTTCATATGATGCTACTTAAGAATGCAGTGGCCTCTCAGTACTATCCTGGAGAAACATATCTAAATTCTACAATACAGAACTGGAAGGGTGATAATGTTCACAGTCCTGACTCCTACACACAGCACAGTTCAACAATGTGTATGTGTCTATATTTAGTCATTTATACAAGAATTCCAATACACTGAGATAATAAGTTTCTTGCTATATATTGTACCAATCCATTCATCTCAGGATTTCTCAGGACAAAACTTATGTCTTAGCTCAATTTTTAACCTGATACAAAATTTGAAAATAGATCAGGTATGGAGGTCTGCTCAAATCTCAGCAACCTTATCTGCCTAATTCGGATGCCCTTTGCCATCCAAGATAATCTGGCTCATCCTGTTCTGAATATTCTACCCTATTTCCTTTGTTTGTTTGTTTGTTAAATACAAATCCACACACAAGTGTGTATGTGCATACATCTCCCTTTCCTCCCCCTCCCTGTATATCTGAGAGCTTCTGCCACTTCCAAAGACTTTGGTTTGAAGAAACATTTGGATTGCAGTTTTGTTACTGTCATTATATCATTTCTGAAATGTCTTTCAAGTTTGATTTTGATTACATCATCTATTTTGCCCTATGTGCTTCAGGCCACGATTTGAGCCTGAGAAAACTTTGTTGTCAAATAGTCTATGGATGAAGTAGTATACCACAAGATATCAAACAGGAAAATGGGAAATACAAAGACCTCCCTGTCAGCTTCTGTTCATAATCTTTACAAGGGTAGAATTACCTCCATTTTAATCTAACCTTAAGTATTTAAATTTCAATAAAACAATTTTTGTTTGTTTGTTTGTTGTTAATTTTGAAATAACTAATCTTAGAGAACTGAGTTAAGAGGTTTTGTAATTTGCCCACTATTGGAGGTTTGCTCTAAACATTATTAGTATTCTGTACTAATCACTTCTGTATCATACAATTACATCTGCTATTTCTGTAAAAACAAATGAAAAGACTCCTTTAAAATAGTATAGTTCTGTTCCTTCTCTATTCTGTAAAGAAAAACAAGAACATAAGAGAGAATACGTATAAAATCCTGGAATTTTAATTGTGATAGCTAGTTCTGCTGCAATTTAACCAAAACAGGCATTTTATGTTCTGATAGAAATGTTCTGACTTGGTCTTGCAGCCTGACATATCCCAGCTTTCCCTGAATCTTATTTATTTATTTATTTATTTATTTTGTCGGTGTAGCTATTTCTTTTGCCTTGTTGTTTGCCAAAGTTTGGGGGACAATATGGATTTATTTTTTTTTTCCTGATATTATGAATATATTGTTCTACCATTCTTAAGTAGCCAAGTTCCACAGGACACAATGTAGTCTATTCTTCTTTCTTAGTTGAAGATTTTTAGCAAATATTCCTCTGGAATGTATTAGCAGATTATATTATACACTTATGGTATATAATGCACGCAGTGAATGGTGAAATACTCCCACTTCAGATCTTACATATAATTTGAAGTGTTAATTCCATTAGAGAAGGGAATATAAGCTCCCTTTATGCACCTTACATATTTTTTCAAGTGTCTGTTTAGACTACTGAGGAAAAAACAAGTCTTTATTGTTGGTGTTGCAAAGTCAATTCTTGAATCACAAAATGCAACTTTTTTTTTTTTTTTTTTTTTTTCTGACATAAGGATCGCTAAAACTAACTGCTTAATTGCAGTTTAGGAATATGTTATTGTACGTAGTACCTGCCAAAGACATTTCTGGAGCTTCAGAGCAACACAGTATTTTTAAACAAGCTCTTCATATTTCATATTGAATGGTTTGATGCAATAAAAGGGAGATAGATGGGCAAGTGGGACAATCATTAACAAGTTTTTTAAACATTAAGCTTTTTCTTCATCAGTGTGCCTGTCCATTTTCCAAATTAATCATTGATATTGACTAATGAATATCAGACTCAGAAACCTGAGATATAATACAGAGATGGCCAAATTTCCAAGAAGGATTTCTTTCCTCTATGTATTATCAAATATTTAGTTTACTCTTCTAGATATATTAAAACTGAAGCAAAATATGTAGCCACTAAAAAGTCTGTCTGTTAGTTTGAGTCAAATTTGGTTTTAAATTTTAAAATGCAGAAGTGAAAAAGATCAAGAGTTTTCACCAAAACTATTAATGTTGGTTTCTTCAGAGAAATTTTTTAATCTCTTTAGAGTTTGAGATGTGGGTTTATGGGCAGAAGTGGACTGCAATCTTGGTGGCTTTGACATCAGTGAGATCAGAATTTCAAGAGTTAATATGTTGGTGAAACAATATCTCTAGCACACATATATTTTGGAGTTCTTCACATACCTGTACTGAAATATTGCCGTAAGTTACAAGACTCAACTCATTAAATATTTAAGAACTGGCATATTTGAACATTTATCTGAAACCTTACAAAAATCTACTAGAACTCACTAAGTTCATTCCTACAGCTTTTTGTTAATATAGATTTCAATTAATATTGAAAAATTATCTCTGATGAGAGATCAAGTTTTGTAATTTTGCAGGTGCTATTGTAATTTTTTTTATTTTTTTTTTTTTGGGGGGGGGGAGGCAGTGGCAGCATTCTTGAGTTTATGCCTATTCAATACTATTGTTAGCACACATAGGCAGAATAAGATGTAACAGCCATGCATTATTTAAAAGCCACCCCCCATCCCTTGACAAGTGATGACAGTTGAACATGACAATTTTGGAGATGCTTATTTGTTAAGATTTCACAATAATCACTTTTCAGACTTCTTGCAAAATTCCTGTTAAATAATAGTTTGAGGCAGCTCAGAAACAGTACTTTATTCTATTAAACTAGAAAATTCCTCCCCAAACCATCTGGGCTGGCAGGTGTTCATCATCAGATCTAGGTTGCTATGAGACAAGAGATTGCTCATGCTAATTAGTCATGCAGCAAGAAACTCTAATTTTGCTCATTTAAAGCAACGTACATTTACTAGGGTATATTATCAATACCTGTGAAGCTCAAGGTTTAAAACTCAAGTCAAGGATGTGAAAAAGTAGTGATTTCATCTTTGAAAAAGTCCTTCAGAGTAAGACCTGTGAGGGGGCTATGAATATAAGAACATAAATGTTCACAGGTTTGTCCTTAGCTCTCTCACCCATGGACATCTACATTGTATGAATGTTAGTGTTTACCTGCTTGAGATAGTCCCAAGTCTGGCTAAATTATTCAATTTAACAGAAATTTGCAGTGCTTCTCTGAGCTGGAGTTATTGTACTGTTAGACTCCTGTGAACTTTCCTAAAGTTTCAAGGTGCAGGACAGAAGAAGGCAGGAAATGTCATGCAAAGTAGTATGAGAAGCTGAAAAGTCCTTGACTAAGTGTAATCACTTCTCTGCAACAATTGAAACATCAGTATGTTATCAACTTAGTTCTCATACTAAATCCAAAATACATCACCATATCCACTATGGGGAAGATTTATTCTATCCTAGCTCAAACCAAGAGAATTCTTCATGCCACCTAACCCTGGTAGCACTCTAAGGAAGACTCCAATTTTGGATCCCTAATTTCTCTACCCACTGGCTCCCAGATACACTGCATATGATGTTCTAAACTCTTGGACTCTTTGTAAACACCATAAAAAATCATTAAAAAATACTTTAAAAGTTAGGTTGAGAGTGGTATACAAGGATTGGTTATACCTCCACTAAGAGGTCAAGACTACTAGAAAAAGGCTGAGTTCGGTCTAAAGAACAATTGGACAAGATTTCACCATCACCGTGGTCTCATTCAAGAGTGATAGCTGCAAAAGACAGTGTAACTAATGGTTCCACAGAATGGTTTCTAAAGTATCTTCTGATCCTGGCTTTCAGGTTTATGCATGCATATTTTTCTTCACCACAAAAAGAAATGTAAGGATTTCAAAGAAAACAGAACTCAGAGAGTCCTCATGCCACAGGAATATAAGTTTTTTGTTTGGTTGTTGTTTTTTATTCTGCTTGTTGTTATTTTTGTCCCATAAATCTTGCAGAGCTTGTAGATGGGCCTATAGAGGGGAAAGACAGTTTGTCACTGTCATTCACCATGATCGGTGAATAATATTGTAAACTATTAGTGAAAACTGAGGATTTCAATTGTCTTGGACTGATAAAGTCCCCATTACCCTTGTATGGCAGTTTCTCTGTTTATCTAAAAAGACAGATATTTTTCTCTTTAAGTTTTCTGTGCCTGTTCTGAAACCTATCTAAAACAAATTCCTAATGAGTAGCCCTTAGTCAACTGTCAAGGCACTTGAAATGACCTCAGACATATTCTTTGCCTACTTTTTCTCATTGTCTGGTTGTAGCTGCTCCCTGACAAACCTACAGGAGCACTGAATCACTCTTTGAAGATCTTGCTGTTAGAGGACTGAGACTGTCACATCAGAGGCCATGCTGTCTCTGATTTTCTGTCCAAGGTCATGAACCATGTTCTGAGCTGCATCAAAAGAAAAGTGGCCAGCAGGTCAAAGGAACTGGTTCTCCCCCTCTACTCTACTCTTGTGAGACCCCACCTGAATTTCTGTGTTCAGCTCTGGGGCTCCCACCACAAGAAGGACATGGAAATATTAGAACGAATCCAGAGCAGGGACACAAAGGTGATCAGAGGGCTGGAGCACCTCTCCTGCGAAGACAGGCTGAGGGAGTTGGGGTTGTTCTGCCTGGAGAAGAGAAGGCTCCAGGGAGAACTTATAGCAGCCTCTCAGTATCTAAAGGGGCCTACAGGAAAGTTGGGGAGGGACTGTGTCAGGGAGTATAGTTCTAGGACAAGACGTAATGGCTTTAAACTAAAAGAGGGCAGATTTAGATTAGATATTAGGAAGAAATCCTTTTCTCTGAGGGTGGTGAGGCACTGGAACAGGCTGCCCAGGGAAACTGTGGATGCCCAGTCCCTGGAAGTGTTGAAGGCCAGGTTGGATGGAGCTTTGGGCAACCTTAGCTAGTGAGAGGTGTCCCTGCCCATGGCAGGAGTATTGGAATTAGATGATCTTTAAGGTCCCTTCCAACCCAAACGATTCTATGAAATGAAGTCAGATCCAGAGACAACATCTACATCTTCTGATGCATGGCTTGCATTTTAGGTATGTAATTAGTTCAAACAGCATAACAAGGTTTGGTTGGTTGGTTGGTTGGTTGTTGTTGTTGGTTTTTCAGTTGGAAGCTTTTTTTCTCTGTTTCATCTCTGTCCTCTTTGAGTGTACTACAATAAAATGCATATGGATTAATTCCAAGGAAGAGACTTCAGGCAGCTTCTCCTGTAACTAATATGTGATCATATGTGTTCTACAACAAGCATCCTCCTGGCTTAATAAATATACAGGGGCTCAGATTTTATTTTTATTTTTCTTGATGGCACACAGCCATCCAGACAATGAAGAAAAAGAAATAGTGTGACAGACCAGTTTATGATGCAGAAAAATGCTTTAGACTTTTGATTCATAATGATAATAAGCAGTAGTCAGCCTTCAACAGAAACAGTGACTTGCAGTGTGCAGCTTATGTTGCTTTCTGTGATTCAATATTTCCTTTATCTTTTTTAATCAGAAGAGCCCAGTTTCAATTAAAACAGGACAGTTGGATTCTGCAAATTAAATTTTACTGTGAAAAATTCTTCACTCAGGCTTAATACTGCAAGCTTGGTTTTACTTAAGATAGTCCTGGGGGACAATAACCATCTCCAGCTCTATATACATTTTCAAGTCACAGGAATAAAAGAAGTGGATCTTCAAGAATGAATCACATGATGATGAAGGCTTGATGTCCATATGCATTTTGGAGGTTGAGGTGGGGTTCTTACTTCTTCCCAGAGTCTGATGTTATGGAATGAATGTTAATTATTTGAAGTGCACTAGAACATTCCTGAAGCATGACTTTCAGTTTATTTTTAATCTGAAAACAACTGACTTCATGTACTCCAAGAATGTCCTGATACGAAAGACAGCAAAGAAGGTCAGTAGATTCACTTTCAGAAGCCTTTCTTGATCTGAACTAAAAGCTTCATACAGATGCATCATTCATTTTTCAATTCTCCAGACATAAAATGTGAATTATATTGCAAATCTCCTATTGTATCTCTTTAAACCTCTTCAAACCATAAGTTATTTAGGTCTAAATCATCTTGAGTCTCTCTATACTGTGCATAACTTCAATAGGCTCTTACAGGTTAACTGCATTAACATGAAAATAATAAAGATGTGGTATACCATTAAGTTCTAATGCTTGACTGGGGGGTCTAATTTTGGTTCTTAGTCTGTTCCTAAATTTTAATTTTCATTTTCAAATTTTCAAAAGGCTCAAAACTTTTGATCTAGTAATCCAACTCTGAAAGATAGAACTACTGCAAAGCCCCTCTGTTTCATGTTGAAAATAAATGTCATCGTGTGTCATTGTCCCCCCAACCCAATCCTACAAATCCTCATAATCAAAAATTAAAAAAAAAAAAAAAAAAAAAAGAAAGGAAAACAAGGAGATCATTTGAAGCTGACTTGAAAGGTATTCATTACTTTCCCCACAGAAAAAAGTTTGTTGCAGCAAGAGATGAAGCAATGTAATGTGTTCCACTCCGTTGTTGAGTGGCCGGATTCATTAAAGCCTTATTCACTCATGCAACAAGCAAACTGAGAAACATGCTGATTCAAGGAAAGTTTGATTATTTTTACATACATCATTCTACATCCAATTACGGAGAAACAAAGTTTTGTTCTGTCTTGGTAGGGGGGACAGGAAAGCAGGCATTTTATTTTCCGGTAATGCAAACTTTTGAACTGAGAATGTGGAAAAAAAAGCTCTTAATATTTTTGATGAACCAAGTACCCAATGCAGCTGCTCCTTTTATTTTTTTCTTCCTGTTTAATTCACCTGTTTGTTACCTGTTTATGCCATGTGTTTTTCATTTATTTTGTTCGTTTGCAAAAATATAAGAAAAGCTCTAAGAAAGAGCTTTTATCTGCTATTTGTACATATCACAATATAAACACTGTTTTTGTCACTGCATACCTGCCTTAGGTGGTCTGAAATGTAAATATTGCAAAAAGAGCAGGAAGATAGATTTCCAAGCACTAAACAATCAATTAAAGTGAGTCAGAGGATGGAGGAATGTGGGGAGTATCCTGCACACAGAAGGCTACTTTGCTGGAGAGCATTTGTTCTTCAAAGAGTGTCCACTCTATAGCGTGATAAGACAAGTTGAAAGACCAGATGTTGCACAACATTTGCTCCTTATAACCATATTTGTGTGAACATAAGTTAATAGGCTATGGGTTTCCAGACTAGTTTGACTAGTCAGAGGGGATGGGAAGGAGATATACCACACATGGTTCTTTGTTCCATGAAGAACAGGAGAGAAAGGAAGGAGATAAGAGGGTCATAGATAAACACTACTTCTTATAACTTGTATAACACCCCTTTAACAACAGAAAGGCTGTTGAACACTTTTTCATACTGTCCTACTAGGTCAGGTGTTCCTATCAGCATCTTATCTTACTAAGTGCAGGTCACTAAATTCCAAAATAGTCATTTAAGAAGCAAAGTTGTATGCTTTTTAAAAAAGTTTTGGGGTTAGAACAACAACATTTACACCCTGTCTTTGGAGAGCTGTGAATACCCATTGTTAAAAGCACATAGTCAAAGAAATACTGCTTTCTCCATTGTCCTTTTAGATGGCTTTAAGCAATCATCTTTTCTATATTTTTTTCTGTTAAATCAAAGCCATGAAGTTGAGATTATATGTATGTCCAAAAATAACCTGTCTGGACAGATGCCAGAAAAGGAACTAAAAAAGAAAATCTGATACTCTAATAAAGAAAGTATAACCTGTGACTTTATTCTCTCTAGACAAGTATTTGCATAGACCATAACATACACACACCCTCCACAAAAAAAGCACAAAAGTGGGATGTGGGAGCAGGTGTTGTGATAGTCACTACCACAAGAAGGATGAAGTAGGTGCTGTGGTGGGTTGTGCAAAGCTTTATCTGGTCACAGCTAAGAGACTGAGAAAAGGAGAATGGGGGAAGCAGCACAGAAAAGTTTTAACCTTGGGCGGGTGGGGAGAGGGGGGAAAGAAGGGGAAGGAAGGCAAACAAAAAGAAAAACAACCAAGAAATACAATAGAAACCTGAGACATAATGCAGAACCTGGACTTTTCTCTGGCAAAGGAGAGCGATCGGCTCAGTCTCAACCACAGCTTTACTTACTTTCAGTAGAGATTTAGGAAATACTGTGTTCTGAAATCTTTGGCAATGAAGTCATACACAGTATGACACCCTGCTTACACTTTTGAGTCAATCACACTGTAAATCAGAATGGTTTCTACCCCCTCTTCCATTGCCCATGTCTTTAAAAATACCTATTAATGAGCAGACTAAAAGTCTGCCGGATACTCTGACTTCCGGGCTGACTGTTCCCACAGCTGGCAGTGAGGGTTGGTGTAGGTTGCAGCCCCCACCTCACACGAGGCTATTGGAGGAGAGGGCTCGGTGTGGTACTCCCCAGCATGAGACTTACAGTGTATGCAGCCCATGGGAAGGCTGAAGGATCTGCCACACTGCCCCACATTCAGAAGTGGCAGCAGTGTGGAGTGAAGCGCCTGGTCAGCACCTGACCTGCTGCAGGGATAATGAGCTCTGCTTTGCCTGCTGATACCTGGGACACACCAGAGCCCCTGTGCTGTTCAGGGCAGCCTAGAGGCACCCTGCTGTGGCTGAACATAAAGAACATAGGTACTTCCCCTATGTTGGTACAGAGCAAGGTTAAGTTTTTCATTTCCAATAACACTTGAGAGTTTCCATGCCAGAGGACGTTTCCCTTAGACCTTTCCTGCTGTCCTGTGCCACCCTTATGATTCATCAATGATGTAGAAGGCCTGAGTCACAAATGTGGCCCACACCTTGCATATAAATCACATTACTCTGAGTACTTTGTCTCAAAGGATGCTGACAGAATTTTAAAATATCCTTCAAAGAGAAAAACAACCTCAAACACATGCAAAATCCTATAAAAGCAATTCTCTTAAATAAATGTCTAATTGGAAAGTGCTTAGTGCTTATGGTTCACAACTTATGACATTTAATTCTTTTTCTTTTTCTTTTTTTTTTTTTTTTTAAATAAATTAGTGAAAGTCTGTTGCTGAGCTAATTAGTCAACTGCTTTTCATTACAGTTTTGTTTCAGCTTCTTGCCAGCTTGGATTTTTATAAGTAAAATGAGCATGATGATTACAGCTTACTTTCTAGCAACCTGATATACTGAATCCTTATATCTCACATACCTCAGTAATTAGCATAATGTCCAAATGTAATGGGTTTTCTGGTACAGCATCTGAGCTCCACCTCTGGTAACTCATATAATTTACTAAACAAAATTAACCAAGCATGGCTTGTAGATGCTGAAGCTTATTGACAATAAGACATGCAAAAGCTTAAACCCTTCTTTGTCTCAACTGTGTGTTCTCTTGCACTAACATTGTACTCCTTCCCTGAAAAATCAGGTTAACAGAACTGAGCAACATTGTGAGCAGAGGATTGTTATATATGTGTAGACGACAGGGTATATATACTGATGAATACTGATGACAAGGACTTCATCATCAGTCTATGTGATGCAAATGGGTTGTACAAAAGGCTCAATCATTAGGATGCCTGCATAAAATCCTTTAAACTACCAGTTACTCTCTGGAATAAATTTGTCCCAAGGTATGCTTATTCCTCATATGGTCAGGTGTGAAACAGGGAGAATGGCTTTTCTGCATCTGTGAGCATAAACACATTTTCAGGGCAGGGCAACAGGAAAAAATAGGTAGAGCTGTGCTAACAGCTAAAACAAACTTCCAATCCAATCCTTTTCACAGTAGAGAAATAACTGCAGATAAATTCTGCACCAATGTGGACATGAGAAAAGATCCCCTCAAAACTATCTTTTTTAGCCCACATTAGATTTAATTTTTCATCTTTGAACTCATTGCAATAACAAAGCACTTCATAAAAGCAAACAAACAAAGTTTATGTCAACCCCTCTGCACCTCAACCCAAGAAAAGCACTGCTGTTGTTTTCTTTGGATGAAAGAAACTGAAAAATGTGAGGGAGTACGCTACCAGTTGAGTAATAAGCAAGCCATCCACAATGCTTTGCAAGACTCAAAGCAAGATAACAGGATAAGAAGCCCTCTACAAAGCGATAATGGATACATTGTTCATGATAATACCAGCGATAACAGCAAGTTGCATTTTACAATAATGTATCGTCTTGTACAGATGATAGCGTTTGAACTCCTCTGTGCTCTTCTTTCTTGCTTTGAAAAATGAACAGTAAACAATAATGAGTGCTTCTGCCTAACATCTTGATTCTCTGTTTGAAAGATGCCACTTTCAGGTAAAGAAAGCTTCAAAAGCCTGCCATTATCAAATGAAATAAAATCAGTATGCATTGAGATGTTTGTACTTGTTGGATTTGTAGCAGCATTAGTGCACACACACACACGCACACAAAATAAATATATAAACAAAACTAAAGCTATCTGGTATAATTTGTTTCTTGCTTTGGATGCAATTCTATGTTGAAGCACACTTCAACGTCAAGCCTTCTTATTCTTTACATTTTATTGTGGCTGATATGATGTATAGAGGCAAAGGAAAATACAGACCAGATCTTACTGTCATTAATCACTCATCTAAAAGAGCAGCCCATAGCTGTAGACTGCAGTTGGAGCCATGATCTCATTACAGGCTCAATGCCTGGATGAGGGCAACTCCAAGGCAAACTGCAGATGTGTGAGGAGGTCGAGCGGATGCCATAGCTGCGACTCAGCTGGCACTCCTGCCTTGACATGAGAATGGAATGGCCTTGGCATTAGGACGGAAGGTATGGATTAAAATGCTGAAGATGGTATTTTTTAGTAACTGAAGTAATTAACTGAAAAAAAATAAATGGAATATTCCAGAAGCCTGTGCAGGTATATTAAGTTGCTCACAGCTGGAAGAGGCTGGATAGTGCAATAGGCTAACAGGAAATTAAATGTAGTACTTCCAAGAATATGTAACACCTGTCTTCTGTTACCCTCTGTTCCACATGGAACTGATACCCCTGGTCTACGATGTTCAAATGAGTCAAAACAGAAAAGCAGAAGCACCAGCTAGCTAAATAGAAAATGTCAGTAAGTGCTATGGAGAGGAAAGTCTAAACTCTGCCCCTCAAAGGGCTGACCCCCACAACAGCTGGCAAGCAGTCAGCAAAGGCCCTTCGCATTCTTCCTATGCCTCAGAGAAGGCATGAATTTCAATATTTTCCTGCACTAGTAGTTCACTCCATTTCATAGTAGTTCACCAGAAGCAATCCTCATTAGCTGCTCAGATGGTGACAACTGCAGTTCTGAATCTTTTTTTTTTTTTTTTTTTTTCTTTTTCCCTCCCTTAATGATACAGGGAGCTTCTCTCTTTAAAAGCAAACTCTTAGGGCATGCTGTGAGCAGTTGTTACAGGATTTGGCTCTTAGCTCAAGCTCTGATTTATTTCATGAGAGAATATAAAGTCTTACTTCCAATTTCTTTTTCATAGATTTTTTTTTTTAAGTTAACAGAAAACATGCCAATTAATTTAGGGTAGGTTTAATTTTATCCAAGAAAGAAGGATTTAATGGTGAATTAATAGAGAAGGTTATAAAAATAAATTGCTTTTTATTTATAGCTCTTTTAATACCTGGATATGGTAGGGTAAGCTCCTTCATTCACCTATTTATTACATTATTATTTTTTATTATGATGATTTATTTTGTGTTTATTAAATGTTAATGATGGGAATTCTTCTCATACATCTGTCTCTAAATATTAGTCAGTGCTGGACCTGCAGACAGTCAAAATTAAAGAAAATAAGATGGTTGTTTTCAGATGTTTAAAACTGTGAAGGTGATTTTTTTTTTCCCACTTTGGTGCTAACTGAAAAAGATTACCTTCATTTTTTCCAGGACTTTAACCTAAATTTTGCTATGGAATGAAACACCAATGAAATTAATGTCTGTGAAATTTCAGAGGCTTTTGAGGGTAGAAGAAAAAGTGTACAATGAAATGTTAATATGTAGTGATATTCTAATTATTCCCATGGGCTTAAAATTGTGAGGGAGACGACAAAGATATAATAAGTAGATAGAGCAGGTTTTGTGTATTGTTCTTTTGAACGTATTTTTCAGGACAGCTCTCTTGGTATTAGCACTAGCTCCTTCCTGGTAAGATTTAAAAAAAAAGCAACTAACTTCAGTACACTGAAATTATTACATGAACAGGACTTGGCATTCTTTAACTTTGGAAACAACTACTTTGATGTTCTAGATGTTCTCTGAATGCAAAGTCTCCATGAAAGTGTGTTAGCCCTTGAATCTGTGATCAGTAATGAGTTTTAGCTTTACTCTACCTCAATTCATGAACACTCCTGTATTACAATTTTGTATCAAAATGAATAAAGAAACCTCTTTTTCTTTTAGAATTTTTTTCATGCTATCTTTTCATCTGTGAGTACTGAACAACCGTGGACACATATATATAATTGGTTAATACAATTGCATTATTATCTGTATTTTTCTGTTCAAATTCAGTGAACTTTCTACAAAGGTTAGCTGATTCATATATGCAATTTATTATTTCATGGTAAAGAAGCATTTTAAATACAAAGAAAAAATAAAATACATTATGCAAACATGCACTTAAAAATTATCAGCAGCTAAAGATAAATCTGAATTTTGCATTCATAACTTTTTCAGGAACAGTTCAGAAAGCCATGAATATAGTAGTCAAAGGCTATATCTCTATGGACGTTCATAGAGATATGTTGTTTTCATGCATGTTGGTCTACATGCATGAGAACTCCACACCGAAAGTTACCTATCTCACTCTATGGCACATTTTTTTTCAACTAATCACAATAACAATAGCAATAACAATAATAACAACTAGATTCTTGGAAGAGAAAAATATGTTACAAATATGTAATCCTCATTGTTATTTTCTTCATTTGTATCCACTGCTCACACAATCACAAATAAATATAAATTGACCAAAATAATTGATTTCCGTTATTGGGTAAAACAAGTTATAGCTAAGGAAACTTTCTAATGAACTTCCCAATAAAGTTTTATTTTAAAACGCACATTTCCATCATAAGCATATAAATATTGTCAATGTCCCTTATACAGAGTAAGGTTTCTTCTCTCATTTTAAAAACCATCAGAAGTGTTGTCCCACAGATAGGAGCAGATTGAAAAAGTTTCTTGATACAAAGTATGTAGAATACATTGCCTTGCATTAAAAATCTCAAATGTTTCCCATTATGTCAAATGTAATTTCCTTCTCCAACTCCTAGGAGGTTTTGAAGGAGATTGATTCCTATAAATTTTACAGGCATATCAAGCTACCTTTTCTCAACAAAATAACTTTTTTTATTTGACTTCTGAGCTGCAACTCACAGCAACTTTTATCTTTCATGTAGTCTGTTTCTCTTAAAGTTTCAGTACAAGACATTAGGACACATTTAATCACATTTAATCAAGAGACTTGCTTTTTAATGAAGTAAGTCAAAAAAACAAACAAACAACAACAACAACAACAAATATAGCATTTTACTACTATAACTTAGAATGTCAGTGGATTTAGTACTCACAGAAATAAAACTGAATTTCAGCAAATCTGTCAGTGCACACTACCACACAGTGCAAACATTGTTGAAGGTATCCATGTCACTGTATGTGATTCATCGCTGAGACACACAGTAGGAGGCTAACAGTCATAAATGTCTTCTCAGGGTCTTTTGATGCAGTTGTGAAGAATGACTGAGTTGGAAACATTGACTTCTCTCATTTTCATTTAGTAAACCGAGACAACATGTGAACAGAGGCTACACAGATTAAATAAAATGTATTGACTGACAGTGTCATTAGCCACCAGCATTGCATGTATGGAGTTGGAGAATCTATTTCTGCTTGGAAAAATGCAAAGTTTTATAGAAAAAATATGTAAATCAATGGAGTTAGAGTACTGTTGCACTGACAAATTGACTCAAGAAAGTTTGACTTTCATAGCTCTGTGTAACAACAGGAAAGTATTTTTGACCACTGTGGGATTTCTACCTTCACATATTTGTAGCAATATTGTCTGATCATTATACAGATCTGATGAAAACATGCAAGACAGGAAGTGAAAATAATATCTTAGTTTTGGTTTAGTTTTTGTTGTTGTTGCTGTTGCTGTTATAGTTTATTTTCCATTTTGAATCTTTTTTTGCTTTTTTTTTTTTTCCTTGAGAATGTATTCTTCTAAATAAATATTCTGTTTCTTTTCATTCAGTAACAGCCAATTGTTTACTGTTTTCTGGAGGTTAGAATTAGATATTTTCCTCTTCACCAAAATAATTATTAAAAAAAGCTTTGTTCTAGGGGGAAAAAAATAAAAAATAAAAAAAGTTTTCCTTTCCTTTGCTGTTTAGAGCACTGACGAACAAAAGCAACCAGCAGATTTGGAATTACATTAGTAAATATTTGTCAGCTAACACAAAAAGTAGGAAGCACCAGTAGCACTCTTTCTTATTTCATGTGTGTTTACAGTATGTGGTGTCCCAGCTTGCTTCCACAGGAGGGACTTGAGAAGAATCGTGTGTATCTAATGCTGACCATCATCATCAAGAAGTGCTGTCTATCAGATTACATGACAAACACTGCCAAAAGTGAAGTGGTTCTGAGTTCTGGAGTGGAACAAGGTGGATGTCTCACGTGCTTGTGGTGCTAGCACATGGCACAATGAGGGTGTGCTCTCAGTGTGTGATGCTGGCCTGCACCGAGCTGGACCAGCTGGAGAGTAGATCAGGTGCCTGGGGGCCAGAGGAGGGTGTCCCTAGAACTGGGACATGTGGAGGCCTGGGGTGCTCAAGAGGCCCAGACTGCTGAAGGCAGAGCAGGAGGCCCCTCAGCCCCATTACAGGGGTATGTGACTGTGTGACTTGCTGGACAAGAAACAGCTCTCCAAATGTCACCGGCACTGTGCCTGTGACTCAGACTTTTGGAATCAATCTTTGACTCATCTATGGTACTTTGACTCATCTGTAGTACTATTACTGAAATGGAACTTTATTTTCCAATGAAATGGAAATTACTGAAATAGGGAACTTTACATTTCAGATTTGAATCAACATGACAACATTTTAAATGGTGGGTAATGTCATCTTTCAGTATTCCATTTTATAAAGTGATTTCCATCTGTTTATGAAGATTTATGTAGTAATGGGGAAACTCTTGAATTAGATCAAGCCTCTCTAGGAAGAATTGGATTCAGGTAAATCAAAATGGAATATTTTAAAAGATTATGGGAAATTGAAAAATAAAGGGTGACAGATCACACTGATCTGTGCGGTCTCTGGCCTTGAAGACATTCATGACCCAACTGGATAAAGCCCTGAGCAACCTGCGCCCCAGAGCTGATGCTCAGGGTGCCGTGAGGCTGGTGGCTCCCATGGGCAGGCAGTGGTGGTGTCTCCCCATGGGGTCTCTCATGGCAGGGCTTCCCAACCAAGGCCTGTCCCACCACCCCAGCAAGGAGCAGGACAGCCAGGGTCACTGGTATAACCTCTGCCCCAAACCTGGCAATGGCTGAGCCTAGGCCAGACTGGGCCCACAGTTGGGCCTAGCTCAGGAGGGCCTAAGTCCGGGCAGGACAGATCTGTGGGGAGCTGCAGCCCAGCCCTGCTATGGCCTCACTGGGGTAGGGGCTGGCAGCCCAGGGGACAGACATGAGGCAGGGAAGGGCAGGGGAGGGGAGGCCCTAGAAGATCAGGTCAGGGACAGTCAGGACTGTGATGAGATTCAGGACCCAAACAATGACCCTGCCTTGAGCAGGAGATTGGACTATAGATATTTTAATTTGAACTATTTTAGGATTCTGTGACCTTGGGAATCTCAGTTGCATTAACAGTAACAATTAGTATAGCCAGTGTTTTTTTGTTCTTGTTTTGTCTTGTTTTCCACAAAAAAGCTGAAAGAATTATTTGTCCAAATACTCACAATCGTTTTTTAGTTAGTGGTGTGTACTCCGTTCATTAAGTTGGCTTTGGTATGAGAGAATGGAAGTCAATAAAAAGTGACGATTATTATAAAAATGTTTAGGGGCTTCTCAGAAATTACTGTTCAATAAATCTGACTCTTTCTAAATCTAAAGCTAACTGAAAATATATATTTGACAATGGTCAGAAATAGAATACTTGGAAATATGAGCAGCTGCTCTTGTGAATGGATATTTGAGAATATCTGTAATACTATTTCATTTCACAGAGAAACAAAAGAAAAGCAGCAATACAAGAGATGCAAATACATTCTGAATCATTAAAGAAAATCCACAACCTATTATACCTGATTCATTTTCACTGGTTAAAACACAAAGTAACTTCAGTTGTTTAAAGTGCTTTCGATTTACACTGTCAGATATAGTAACTGGATTGGGAAAGCTATTGGATTTTGCATATAAATTTTTATTACATTATCTGCCTGATGCTCTAATGAGATGAAAGAAAGTTAAAATAATAACCTTCTGTAAAAAGAAAATAAAGTCATTTTCTTCGGTTTTTTTTTTGTTTGTTTTTTTTTTTTTTAATCAATTATAGGCTTTAGATGTTTGGTTTAGTCAATGTAATGTCTTCACGTGTTACTGGAAAAGAGGAAATTAAGTCTATTATTTGCTAATACTTGAGGTTTTATTTTCTCTCTCTCTATCTCTCTCTTTTTTTTTTTTTTTTTTTGGGGGGGGGGGAGGGGTATAATCTCTGCCTTAAGGCACTTGACTAAAGTTTGGATATGTTCACAAAAAATGTTTAGTAAGGTTAAATACAAAATATAACCTTGCTGTTTTAGCGGATTTTAGGTGCTGTAATGATTTCAGTCAGTAGCATGGGCACACTTTGAATGCACAATATTATTTAATTGTCCAGGGAAGAAGCCGGTGGTGATAGGTGTGAAAATGGAAGCTTTCTCTGGAAGAAGTGGGAAAACAGTGGTGACTGTGAAGTAAATTTCTAGAGGCTCAATGGTAAGTAACTGCATTATCAAGTTGATTTACATGTTGTACACTTACAATTACTTTTATAAGGAAGTCTGTGAGGTGAACTGACAGGAGAAAACATTTATTTGCTTCTCAAATATTTTTGCTTCCTAAAAGCATTTCTGATTCTCTTTGAGTTGCTTACCCACTAGGAATGTTTGTGACTAATAATGGCTTTTTGACACTCTGTACAATCAGTGCACATGACCTCTTTTATGTTTTTAGGTTTCCGTTAAACATGCATCCAGTCCCAGCTCTTTATCAAGCAAACAAACAAAAGATGATCTTTTTAAAATGTGTGGCCAGCAGGGCTAGGGAAGTGATTGTCCCCGTGAACTCGGCTCTGGTGAGGCCACACCTCAAGTACTGTGTTCAGTTTTGGGCCCCTCGCTACAAGAAGGACATCAAGGTGCTCGAGTGAGTCCAGAGAAGGGCAACAAAGCTGGTGAGGGGTCTGGAGAACAAGTCTTACAAGGAGCGGCTGAGGGAGCTGGGATTGTTCAGCCTGGAAAAGAGAAGGCTCAGGGGCGACCTTATCACACTCTACAGGTACCTTCTTAAAGGAGGCTGTAGTGAGGTGGGATCTATTCTCCCATGTGCCTGGTGACGAGGTAATGGGCTAAAGTTGTGTCAGGGGTGTTTTAGGTTGGATATTAGGAAGAACTTCTTTACTGAGAGGGTCGTTAGGCATTGGAATAGGCTGTCCAGGGAAGTGGTGGAGTCACCATCCCTGGAGGTTTTTAAAAGATGTTTAGATGTTGAACTTAGTGATATGGTTTAGTGGAGGACTTGTTGGTATTAGGTCAGAGTTTGGACTCGATGATCTTGAGGTCTCTTCCAACCTAGACAATTCTGTGATTCTGTGATTCCCAAGTCCCTCTTATGCTGGAAGTTAAGTTTTCCTAGGAAGCATAGATATGAATTCCAGTTTCTCCCAGAACACTGAACCAGGGTATTGCTCTTAGTGATCCTTCAGATAAAAGGATAAAAAAGGCAAGCTTCTTGTACCACTGCCATCATACACAGACACAGAATAATTTGTATTCAGCTAAATTCTGATTAATAATCTTATGAATTAATTTCAGGCTCCAGTTCCTAAGTAGTAGTTGTTATACTTGTAATACAAGTTGTTATACTTGTAATACCAAGTAGTACTCAGTAGCCTGATTCTGATGATAAACTCTGAAGATGAATTGTTTAAAGGCACCAAAAATATCTGCCTTATTTAAGTTGAAGGCACCTAACCATGTAACAGGATTTAATCTAAGAAGATATTTGCAGGACTACCCTCTAATGCATAACAGGCTGTTTAAATGTAAGACAAACAATGGGGAGCAAAAACTTGGTGTTACCTTAATTAGTAGGCTGCTCAAATTCTCAAGAAAGCTGTTTTGTGTTTTTGTGTGTTTGTTTGTTTGTTTTTCATTTAATCCAGCATCAAGTGAAGATTATCTACGTGTTTTGTTCAAAGGAAAAATGATATTAAATAACCACCAGTACTAATTCCTGTATCATGCAGTTTCCTTAAGGGTCTCCAATCCAAACTGAATGTCTCCACTTCCTTCCACACACCCTCAATTAATTTATTATGTCTGACAGGACAACAGTTGGGAGTAATATGGCTGTGAGGCATAAATTAATATTTAATATCTACTAAAGAGAAGATATTACCTTTGTAATATCACTGAATTTTACAAATGTAAGTCAAAAGAGGGTAAAGATTCTTCACAGCACTAAATGAGGTTCCATTCACATGATAGAACTTACTAACATACTTTCCAAATGGAAAACTAAGCAAACATGCACTTTAGAAGTTGACTGAGTCACACGGTTCCAAGCACTAACTCTTACTACTGGCAGGACAGACTGCACTTGTATTCCGGAATCCCTCAGAGAGTCTCAGTGCTGTGTGAACAGGACAATTTATTCTTTTTTTTTTTTTTAATATATTTGTCCAAAATACAGAATATGGAGAGATGCTGCATTCATGTACAACACAATACTACAAATAACAAGTGTGTCTACATAGCTTATTATTTCTTTATTAACCTACCTTACCCCTCCCCCCTTCTGCCTGCCTCTGGTTTCCCATGTTTTTTCCTCTACAAACCACCTCAATCCCTCCCTTTCTGCACCTTCACTACATCTTCTAACAATTCCACAGCTAGTCCTGTGCAGTCCCAGTATCTCTTCCTTTCTCCCCAGTGGGAGCCCTGTATCCCAGACAATGTCCTTGGGCTGTGGGGCAACCTTCTTGGGCTGTGGGGAGAGCCTCCTTGCTGATGTTGGGGCACCTGGCCTGTGGGCCTGTGGCTCCTCTGTGGTGGTGGCTCCTGTCTCTAGACTAGGATAATGGGTTTCCCCCCACAATCACAGCTTTGTCGTCCTTCAGGGCTGTGGCAACAAGCCTTTCTGCTCCCCATGAGACAAGACTCTGGTAACAGAGTTTAAGTGACTCAGCTTCAGAGTGCAGAGGTCTGCAGCAGCACCTGGAAATGGTGGCATGAAACCTCCTTTTTTTTTCACTCTTCCAAATTTAGAAAATTCCAAGTATATGTGAACCTGTGCAGGTCTCATATAGGACTCTGTCTTATAACAGATTTGATATTTTTTTATCTTTTATAAATGAAGTTAGATAACAAGTATGTAAGTATATGCCTTATCCTTTATATGCAGTTTTCTTAAATAAGTTAAAAAATGAATTACAGCTTTGCAAATGTAATATTCTTGTTCTGTCTTGACAATGATTTTCTGAGCTCCATCAAATGCAACAGGTGAGACTGCATTTCCCAAAGTAAATCAGGATCTTATATTTGAGAAACCCCTCTGGGACATAAGAGAATGCTCCTTGAAATATTAACATTATTTTTTTTCTCTATTTACATTTGGTCATTTCTATTCAAATTGATGTTTTAATCTTGGCCTAGATACGTCACTCTTCTCAGATGCAGTAATGGACAAATTTAAGCACCTGTTATTGAATGCAAGTTCAACAAATCATCAGACACTTCAGTCTTCCTGCTGCCAGACTTAGGTTACCACGTATCTATTCAGCTCTACTGCCCACAAACAAGGCTTCCATAGTCTGCTATCACTGATAGTCTGTGTCACTGAGACACAATTATGCAACTTTGCCTCATGATGGGATACTTTGTTTCCACTAAAATTATGACGCAGTTATCCTGCATTCATTTTATTTTCCTTGCACAAGAAAAAGAAAAACAAAATCCAGAGTCTCCAAACCCTACAGGAGTTTGACTGAATGCTGAGAACTCTGTGGTAGAAGTTCCATAGGAATAAACTGAGAAGAAAATGATTTACTAGGAAAACAAAAACAATGAATCAAACAGACAAACAAACAAACAAACAAACCCTGAAAAAAAAAAAAAAGTTCTTAAGTTTGAGACTGATTCAAAGACATAGTATTTGACTCCTGTATTATTTTAGTGTTTTTTGTTTGTTTGTTTGTTTTAATATTCCTGGTTCAGTTAATATTTTTTATTGATAATCAGGAGGAAAAAATAATTACCATTATCCTCCTTCCACCTCTGAGACATTATAGTAAAGAGCAGCACATCCTTGCAGGGGTGGGAAGATGAAGTCCAAAAATAAAGACAGAAAAAAGAGATAGGCAATCATAGCAATGACTGGGAGAGAAGGCAATATATAATATCTACAAACTGGAAAAGATTGAAATAGTCACACAGATTTCAGTCATTTCTTTAGTGACAAAGAGAGTACATATGGCGCCAACCAGTTTTGTTTTCCTTTGTCTTTCCTACCAAGGCTGACCCAGCCTCACGCTTAGTAATTACACATCTTTTATCACACACACACACACACAAAAAAAAAAAAAAAAAAAAAAGTACATCTTTAACGTGTGATTTGATGAGACAGTTAGGCAGACTAGTTTCAAAACACACAGGGTGTAGCAGTTCTCATTTGGTGACCCTTGGATACCTGTGCTAATGGCTTTGTCTCGATTATCAATGTCAATTGTCAATTGCAAGTACTTTCATTACATATATATGTGTGTGTGTGTTAGGAACTTGATAAACTTTCCTAGCCTACCTGGAATACATGGACTGACATACCATTTTTATCTTCTGTTGCTGAGCTTAAAAATCAAAGCTGAGTCAGTGAACTGGTGTGTCAGTCCAGGCCTAAATGCTCCTAAATGTGATCATTCTGTCTGACACTGTGAACAGCAATTTTCTTTGTAAACAGCGTGTTTAATTTAGACTGGACCAACATAATGGACAGAAAATGTTTGTATTTTTCTCTTATTACATAAAGGTGATGAATGAATCCTAGCTTGATTTTTTTTTTTTTGGAATGTTTTTAATTTATATGTATAGAATCAAATGGAGTAGTCATTGTTCTTCAGTACTGTTATTCCTGTCTTGTCTTGGATTTTAGAATTATTTGTAATAAGGTAATAAGGTAACTTCACCAGTAAAGTTGTGGGGAATAGTAAACTTTCAAACAAAATGTAAGGCTTGCACTTTAATATTTCGAGAAGAATAAGTCAGCATAGCATATCATAACATACTCTCAGGCATCTGAATTTTCATATTGAAATAGTACAAGCCAAGAAAATAACTAAGAGATAAAACATGATAATTTTCAAAATATACAGAACCTATGTGAAGGCTCTTGCATCATTTCCTCTGTTTTCCACTACTGTTGTAGGGGAAAAGGCACCCAGACCAGACTCTTCTGGTCCTGGTGATCACTGTACTGAGAAATCCTTGATGACAGTGAGAGTGAAAATAGCTTTGAAACAGACTGGTCTAATTAAAAAAAAAAAAAAAAAAAAAAAGTTTTACTTTTTAATTTGAAAATAGCTCTTTTTATCTGAAAATAGCTCTTTTTATTTGAAAATAGTTATTTTCTTCCAGGATTTTTTCACTTTGGTGAGGTGTTTGTTTATTGTTGTTGTTGATGATGTTGAGTTTCTGGTATATTTTTTTCAGTGGAATCTGAACAGTGAAGAAAAATGAAACTTTACAAAGATAGAATGAGTGTGGAAGAAGGAGAGGAAGAGGGAGAGGAAGAGGAAGAATGGACACTCAGTTTGTAGATGAGACAGATGTCTCTACACGTAATTAATCTCACCTCACTTAGAGATATGAGGACAGCAAAAATCCCCTTTATTAATAGGATTAATGACCAGAAGGAGAAAAGTGGCTTATGTGTGAAACGAATTAAGTATCAAATACTAGCAGTTCAGAGAGAGAACTCTCTGAACAGAGCAGTTCAGAGAATAATAGTGGTTATTTTCCAATAGTACAAAACTAGTTCAATAGCACAAGACATACATTAAAAATATTAGGTTTATTGTGAGTACACAATCAGATTTATCATGTAGCTAGTGTGTTTCTACTGAAAACGCTGTATTTGCTCTCATGGAGAGCAAGAGCTCCTGGGTTTTGTTGTTGCTGTTTATTTTTTTTTTGTATTTTCATGTTTTTCTTGTGTTTTTTTTTTTGTTTGTTTGTTTGTTTGTTTGCTTGGATTGCCTTGTACCATGACTAAAAATATACCTTCATCAAACCCCATTGATTCTAGATAGAACTGTTCTTCTCTTTGTTTCCTTATTGAGTGCAATTATTGTGTAGGAAACAGACAAACAAAACTTATTTTTAAAAAAAGAAATATACTGTCTTTGTGCTCTTTAAAACTAATGTAATTGTTCTAATTCACATCAGACAAGAGTCTTAAAGACAGCATTACTTAATCAAGTGTTAAGGATATGATTTTATCTAAATCTATTTTTTCTGTAACACATGCTTCTGCTTTTCAGTCTGTTTTCAATCAGTTTTACAATTTAAACTTGTGACACATCAAATCCTCTTGTTTTTCCCTGAAATATTATTTATGACAAATTCACATCTCTTAGCACCAGGCTTGAAATGCTTTAGATGATATATGACTTACATAGTGAGATTTTCAAATGAACAAATATCAGATGACATATCTCTTTTCTATACTAGTCAAATCTCATTTAATTCTAAGAGTGTACTTTTATTTTTAAAGCTATTTCCTTTATTCTGCCAAAAAATTATTTTTCCCTTGCATACAACTATGTAGAAGGAATAATCCAAAAATTTTTGTGGAAAAGTGTATGCTACTGAGGCTCAAGGAAACTTGTTACAAGATAGCTATGATGGAAATATTCTCCATAACGCTACTGGAATAAAAGAATCAGAGATGGAGGATCACGGACTTAGCACAGGTTTTCACTGCAATGCGCTGTGCAGCACGCTGGGAGATCAGGTGAACAGAAACATGCTGAAAGGTCAGAAATTTGTAGATGGGCATAAACTTTAAAATTCTCAGATGACTGCATAAAGTGTTGTTCCAGCACATTAACATAGTCTTTGATGAGATTTAAATATGATTGTTTTGGAGTGGGTACATCTTGTACTTGGGTGTGCCTTGTCAAATTATTTTAAAAGATGTAGAGTCTAGATATCTTACAGGAAGACTTGAAACACTCTTTTTAGGCTTAAACCTAACTTTTTATTCACTTCATTTCAATTCAAAGCTTAAGAGTCTTGAAGTCTGAGAAGTCCACGGATGCCTTTCATTTCTTTTGTTAAAGTACGGATTTCATGAACAGAGCAGCAAGTATGCTTTTTGACTTTACACAGCTACGATTACCAGGATGTTTTAGGGACATTCTTTTAATCTTCTGAGAAGATTCACCTGATAACTCAGATTATAAGGATAGATCTCATTTAATGATCAGTGCAAGCAGACTAAATTTGTTATACTTTCAAATATACCCCCCTGGCTTTTTTTTTTTTTTTAATATAATCTTCCTAACAGAAGAGCATAAGGAGCTGAAATATAAAATAGACAGTTAATTATGTATATAGAAAAACTGCCTGAATGAAATGAGGATTGTTCCCTGTGAGCAGGAAAGCTTTAAAAGTTGAAATATGAAACGTGTTATTTTTAATAATTAATATTTTAAAATTGAAATGAATCAAATGGAAATTCAGCTGAAAGTTACCTAGAGAGTTCTGCAGGAAGTATATACTCAGTAAAGTGGATTCCTATGGACCTTTACACATACTTGCTAGAGAAAATGAAAGTGAAGTGATATAAAAGCTGTATTAAACAATGGAATTTTTAATTTACTTGATTGGGATTTTTAACACTGACAGAAAACTTGCCTGATCTTTTCTATATACCAATTTTCATTAAATGTAAAATGCAAATTAAGTAAATGAGTTGTCTTTTTTTTTTTTTTTTTTTTTTTGGAGGGGGGTGCAAGGGAGAGGAAGGGGAGAATATTTACAAGATATTGAATACCAAGTAAAATGTGTAAATAAATGTGATAAAACACCTTTTATAAATGTATATGTGTTTCTTTCTGTTTACAGACATATGTAATTGAAATATGTGTGTATATATACATGTATTACCTCTCTCTCTCTTTCCCCCCTGGGTCTTCATAGGTATTTAGAAATTCAGTTGTAAATCCAGTGTTAAGTTAGAATGTGTATCAGAATGGACATGTCCTATCCTAAAACACAACTGTAAAAGTGCTTCAACTAGCTTCCTAGAGGTTTGTTTCATCTGTTTTGTAATGTAAAAGAAATAGTATTTAAATAAAGAGTAGCATTCAAAATTACATCAAAATTAGTAGCATACAAAATTACAAATCAGCAGATAGAAACTCGACATTGCAGCTGAGGGTTGGGCTTTCATGTAATGCAACTGAAGGCAGTGAATGTGATTTTCATCAGTTTACAGTGGGTTTCGTAAACCCACTTGTTAACTGAAGACACCACTACACTTTGAACTTCATATATCAGACCATAACTAACAACCAAACATATCTTACCTTTGTGGTTTGCATCTGTTGTTTCCTTGCCTTTGCACTGTTGAAATTAAGGCTTTGGAGAACAGCTTATTTCCTTTTCCTGAGAAGATGCTGTATTGTTATTGTAGAGTCCCAACAGGCAATTCATCTATGACAGTCTCATAGACATATGTAAGTTGGTAAAACTGAAGCAGTAGCAGAATGTGACAACAGAAGACCTCCTCATTCTCTCTTCCTCTCTTATAGCCTTATGAATGAAGAGTCAGACTCTGTTTTGAAGGGCTGTTCATCAATCCATTGCTGCCTGAAAGGACTCCCCACACACACCTTCTTCAAAGTTTCTCACCTTTGTACAGGAAATTTTTGCTTTCAGATGGGTAGAAACAGCTTTAGAGATAAATTTATTTGGTGATGTAGCCAGGCATAAGGACATACAGAGATGAAGTGAAAGATCTCTTAGTATAGTAAGTGATCCGTTTCTTCACCTTTAACATTGCGTAAGTGAAAGGGCTTCTGTTTTTTGTTTGTTTGTTTGTTTGTGTTGTGGTGTTTGTTTTTTTTAATTTTTTCTGTTTTAACATAAGTCTCTAAAAGTCTGCCATGAAAATCCCAATTGCTACAACATGCACACGTCACAACCCGTCATGCAGCACCAAAACTGTATTGCTGTGAAATTATTCCTATTCAGCAACTCTTATGTATATTTTCAGGTGGATTGCACTTTGAGACACAGAGGTGGATTGGGAAAGCCTCTGTGAAAGGAAACAGTGAGAGAAGAGCTAACCCAGCTACTACGTTTCATGGTAGATGCTATTGACATGTCACTGGGAAAGGTGAGTCTTACCCCTTCTGATCCTGACTGGGAATTCTGAGATACAATACTTTAATTTGTGAAATGGGGGGAAAGATGTAGTGGGAAAAGAAAACTTTATACCAGCCTTGCAACATTTGATCTTATCTTCAACTGTTGGTAACAAAAAGAAGCTGTGTCTCATCACAGCAGCTTTGAATGTTCAAGGGAATAGGCAGCTGTATGAACATTCCCTTGCTCCACATCCTCTAAGCTATGCAAGGCTGTATAGTGTTATCCAGTCAATACAATTTAGGGGCAACCAGTTGGACTTACAGGTGCGTGTTTTCATAGTTAAAAAAAAAAAAAAAAAAAAAAAAAAAAAGGAAAAAGGGGCGACTGTAAGCAAGGTAAGTTATGTTTTCATGCAGACTAGATATTGTTTCTCAGGTACTTGGCTTACATTTTCAGTTTTGTCTCCTATGATAATAAGCCTGACAGAAATAACAAACTGAGCAGAGAAACAGTTGTCTTTAATTTAATATGTGACTGTGAGTGTTCTGAACTATGAAGTTATTCCTAGCCTAGAGGTGTTAGAAAGTGAGTAGCTGTTCTGGTATTCTTTCTCCAAGGATGTTAGCAGCCTCATGCTGAGAACATATTGTCTGCAATTCTGTAGCACGGAAAGTGGTTCTTCAGCTGCTGCAAAGGTGACAAAGAAAACAGTATGTGTTTTGAGAACATAAAAATATCAGTAATCACGGATATTACACCTTGAATTCATAGGTCTCTCTCTCTCTCTCTCACGCTTCCCCCCCCCCCAGAGGTCTTTAGACATCATTTCTTGTATGCTTAGAAATGTAGGATAATAGTCCAGAAAATCACTAGGACACTAGGAAACTTCCTAAAATAATCCACTGGACAGATACAAATCAACTTCCAGTTATCTTATATTTTAATCTTTGTTTTATTTATTCTGTGGTTCTATTTTAAAGATAAACTTTCTAAATATACAAGTTTTTCCAGAAAGCGTGTATGGACTTTTGAGAGAAATGATATAGGAGTGGAGGAAAGACTCCTGGGTGTGCAAATTCTGATTCTTCTTAAATTCGGTCATTTTTTTCATATTCCTTTCACCCACCCATCATGGGATAGCTAATGATTTTCACAGCCACATGTGATTGGTCAAAAGAATTATTCCCAAATGTATTCTTCCATACAGTGACTGAAAATTTCTTGGCAGAGATGAAATTATCTTAAGGACAGGTTGCGTGAAGTGAAAAAATCTATTCAGAAAGCTTGTTGATTCCTTCCAAGTGAAGAACTTAAGGTCTTTGGCAAAATCCATCATAAAGAGAATTCCCCATATTTAAAAACCTGATGTTTCTTCTGGTGGAATATATTCATGCACACTGAATTTCATGACTAACAGAGAGAGAACCCTCTCACCACCACCACCACGCCTCAAACTGTTTAACCTATAAACTTTGTGTTTGTCCTTTGAGATGGTTTGGGGCAAATAGAGGAAGAATTTGGACTGTGTTTAAAACACATAACTTTCACTAACATAACTTTCAATGAGCTGAGCCACTGAACTGAGCAACTTGCAGACCTGATGTAAGGCATTGGTTAGTTATTTTGTATTTTTTGTATTGTGGATGCTTAGCTATAAGCTGGAGAAAGTGGGGGGGAAAAAAGAAAAAAGAAAAAAAAAAAAAAAAGAGAGAGAGACAAGCAGCAAGCTATTTTCACCTCAGGCTCTCCAGGTAGCTGTCTGATCTGCACTTGGAGGAAAGTGAGAGAAACATTATCATGGAGGCCTCTCAGTGACTTCCTTTGGTAAACAGAAAACTCATTGCTAAGACTGATGACACAGATGTGGGAATAAGTTATTAACTGATATACAAAATGGAGTTGTAAATAGTTCCAAGGTGTTTCATGCTTGTTGATGATGCCCTTCAACACATGCAGAACTTCAAGCAGTCTGCTGGCTGCAAACTTGTGTTAATTTCAAATTCTTGAAGGCTATTAAGCATGTCACACTTTTGAAAGCCTGTGACTATAAACTTCTGTCAAAAGCCCACTTGCAACCCTCTACCAGCTGCACTGAATCTCCAGGTTGCTGCTGCTGCTTTTGTTAAAGCAGAGTTTAGGAATGAGTTTTTAGTATCTTTTCACTTGATCCCTGAATTGAGATCATTTAGTGAGATCATTTAGGCATTTGAGATCATTTAGGCAGTATTTCACATTTTCTTTTTGCATACTTTTTATATACAGATCTAGATCTGAGGATGGGAAGAGAAATATCTAGTTGTGTGAGGTAGTCATTTTCAATCAACTCAAGTTCTGAGTTTGATACAAAAAATCTAGTGTCCATGTAAATACAAAATGTCTGACTGTGAATTTTATTAATATCCAAAAATTAAAACTTTTGTTTGCAGTGTACATCAACCAGGTAAAAGAAAGAGATCATCAATACAATCTATTTTTTTTCATCTTTCAGAAGTGATGCATAGTGTATCTTTCTAAAACAATGCATTTCCTACAATATTACCCAAACACAATTGCATAGGATTTTTCTGGGTCTAGAGTAACAGAAAGTTCTTTCACTGGTGCTGTTTCACTTTGCATAAAATATTCACTGTTGAAAGACTTATAATCCAGGTGCTAGAGTCCATCCATGTGAAATGGAAGAAAAGATTACCAGTCACAGTGGCAGTAAAAATTACGTAGAGCAGAGAACAGCAATTCACTCACTAATCCTCAATTTTTTTTGGAAGACGGAATCATGAGTACCTTCACAGAATGTACAGGCAGAAGAACTGAATCTGTCTGTATGAATGAATAATATGATCATGAATGAAACCTGTTGTTTCATAAATAGTATCCAAATCTTCCTTTATTTCCATTCAAAAGGTCCAAAAAGTCATTGAGAACATGTGTTTTGTAATTAGGGCAAAGAAACACTTTTTCTGGGAAAAAAAAAAAAAAAGTTCAACCTAAATCATTTTTTTTCTCAATTATTCAGTTCAGTGATTGAACTGAATAATTGCACTGCCTAAATGCTACTCATTTATCATTGAGACCAAAATGGAATTGCAGTTATTAATCAAAGTATATTATGATGGTTGGCAAAATGAATCACTGTTCCTCCAAAATAAACTTTTTGTCAGTAAAAAAAGATATATGTATGACACTAAAAATTTTGCCATTTCTTTTGATGCCTAGCTATGGCTTTAGGGTTTAAAAGGACCGTTTCTGAAAATGTTTGTTTTGTGCAAAGTATGAGCACATAAAAGTTAATTATTTCTTTTACTGTTTGGTTTAAACTTATTTTAATAGCCATAAGACCTGACTGGGAGTATGTATTGTTGGTATAGAAGGCACCAAACTTTTCTAGTATCACAGTAAATTGGCAACAGTTTTATACAGAAAATGGACTCCCAGCTATTGCTTGATTTTCTATAATTGAACAATTTACAGGGAGGAAATTATATACATACATATATATATAATTACATTCAGATTAAAAAAGAAAAAAATAATAATAATAATAATAAAAAAACAGACATTGAAAGAAAAAAACTTCATATATTTTGTAAGAAAACAAAGCCTTGCAAAATACTGATAGATTCTGTTGAATATAAGTCAACAATATGCTGTGGTGGCTGAAAAAAACAACTATATCCTGAAGTGCATCAAGCACGACACTGCTAGCCAGTCAAGAGAAGGGATTGTCCCACTCAGCTCTAAACTGGTGTGACCTCACCTTGAGTACTGTGTGCAGTTTTGGGAGCCAAAGGACATAAAGAGTGTCCAAATCACACTGTGCAGAACCAGAAGTTGAACTTGATGATCCTCATGGCTCCTCTTGAAGGGAGCCATACCGTACCAAGATGGGGATGATATTACCACTTGAAAGTATTCAAATTAAAATTGAAAAAATCAAAGCAATAGCATCTTTATTATAATATAAATATATTGCAGTATATTAGAATGGCTTTTATGAAAGCTGAACAATATGTCCTCCAGTCATGCTTTTTTTTTTTTTTTTTTTTTTTTTTCCTTTATGGAGACATTGCCATTCCCAAGAATTTTCTGAGAGATTTTTATCACATATGGTATGACACTTCTTAATTTTCCAAGATGTTGGAAAAACAACAACATTTTTTCTTACAGTTTTTATTTAGGTGTTTGTGCTTTTGTTGCTGTTGCTGCTTCATTTTGTTTAGCTTTGATTTTCTTTTTAAATAAAATCAATGTCTAGCAGCTAAAATGTATCACTTTACTTGATGGGTATTTGTTTCAGCATGGCTAGTGCAGAAAAGTCAGGAGGAGAAGAGTACATGAAAGAGGAGAAACTACTTGGTTACCCTCCAGGTCAATTTACATATTAAACCTCTAAACAGATGATAAAGAAAAAAAAATACAGACTGAGGTCTCCATCTATCTTGCCACTGAACTATCAAAATACAAAGGCTCAGAAACAAGTACATTTGGTTAAGTGTCTATTGGTCATTGTCTATTAATCAGAAATATATTTTAGTCAAGCACCTGGATTCCTTGAGGCAACATAGGTTCAGCCATAGAAGTGATAGCAACAATGTCTTTGATCAAGCTTAAATATTATATTGACATGGAAAACAAATGGGAAAGAGCAGTATTGGACTACATTCATTCTGCCATTTCTTTTACCACTCTGTATCTTCAATTTTACTTTTAGTCTTTGTTTGGTCTATGTCTCAAAATTGATTATTTATGAATATTACACATATTGAAATATGTAAATATTATAAGAGGCTAGAATCTAAACAAGATCTAAATATAGTTTAGCTGAATCAACATTTCCATATCAAGAGAATTATTGATAACATTATTTTAAAATTTGTTTTGCAGTTATTAGAAATCTAAAAATAAAGGCCATTTGCTTTCATATTATTTATTTATTTATTTATTTTGTATTCAGTAATTCAACTTTCTTTAAAAATTTGGCACATTTGTTTGCTACTAGCTTTGTTCTTCCGTGTAGAAGGTTCATAAACTGTATGTAAAGGATATTAATCAATATCTCTAATTTTAAATACCCAATCACATTCTATAAATAGACACTAATTTAACTGGGGCAAGCAACCATAACATTAAGCCAATAGACAAATACATAAGACCTTAAACACTTAGAGAGATGAGAAGGAATAGAGTTTTCTATAACCAGCATTTCAAGCCAAATTCCTCTGAATTCAAGGACAAATTCCTCTTCTATATGAAAATGACTGTCAGTGATACATTAATGATATTGCATGTACATGGAATATAGAAAAACGTCCCAACCAGACTAGTGGGTGTCCAGACATTTTTTGAGTAATGTACAAGATTCAGTTGTAATTACAGAGGAGGTAGGGACAGCAAAGGGCTGGTAGCATCCTTCCTATACAGGAAAATTTTTAGTACTGTTTCTGTATGCAAGTGTAAGTGATTTTGAGATCTTAGCTAAATCTGAATAGTGACTCTATGAATATCTGCACATTTTAAAATTGCAAAAAAATTACTACTAAAGAATTAAATAATTAAAAAAAAAAAAAAAAAAAGGTCTTACATCTTCTCAGAAACTTTACATGGAAATTTTATTTTAATTTCTCTCTTTTTTTTTTTTTTTTTTTTTTTTTTTAAATTCTTATCATACACATTTTTTCCTTGTACTTTTCCATAAATATATATGGACAAACTGGACATTAGACACTAGTACAGGCCTGGAATAAAGGTTTATGAGCAAGAATGCATTTAAGTACAATTTAATGCAGTGCATAAGCATTTTACAGGGTTATATACATTATGAACAATGAATTTTGTCAGGTCAAAAATGCATTTGGCATGTAGAAAGAGAATGTTATCATCCACCCAGATGTCTTTGGAACATAAATAGCACCTCTAGCTAATAAATGATTGTCAAAACAAAACAAAAATAAAAGCCTAGCCAATATATTCAAGTAAAAACCATACAGTATTGCAAAATACAAAAAGGAAGAAAAAAAATTGTTAGTCAAAAACAATGGCTACTGCATGTTGAATTATTGCATAGCAATACCAAGTTCTATTGGTAGATTGTAGACACGGTGAACTTTCCAGGTAAGTGGTAAGCGGAAAATACACCTATGTCACACTTAAGGAAGGGTATTCATTTAAGTGCTTTATGTACCACTCTGAATATTTTCTCAAAAAAAGCCTTAAGGTAAAATGTTTTAAGAGTCAGAGACAAATGTAGACATTTCACTGACTTGCCTATTTGCAGACAAAATAAAAACAAAATGTGGAAAAGATACCAAAAATTGTCATTTTTTTATAGCCTCGTGTTCTGGAGAGTTTCCCATAATAATTTTATGGGAGTATTGTTTGCAGGGCCTTCAGTATCCTCATTTTCCATAGTTTTTACAAGAGTATCATGTCCATCAATTTTTCATATGATCTTGTCCTACATACTACAATAGAAGAAAAATCAGTCTATATTTTACAGTCTATTCAGAGATCAAGTAGATAATACTTCCACAGCAAAACCAACCAACCAACCTCTCTAAAATGGAGGATTTCTGCTGTCTAACAACAATGATAATTCTCGATTATTTTAAGCCAGGTGAATCATTATTGAAATATCAGTGTTATGGAATATTTCAGTTTTCTGAATGAATTTCTAATATAAATGAAACCACCAGAAACTGAGAAATAATAAAATATACTCTTGTAGAAAACATTTAAAATTTTCTGTCATTTGCTGAAGTCTTTTATCTGTTTACAAATACGTTTATCAGGCACAGTATGCAACTTACTCTAAAACATTATATATATTTTATATATACACAAATATATATAATATATATAAATTAGAGTTGTATATATAGGGGAATACATATATACACACATACACATGTGTGTGTCTATATTCCCATATATATTTATTAATATGTACATTCCAAAAGACACAAACTACTTGCTCTGGAAAGAAGAATGGGGGGCAAAAAAAGGGAAGAAAAAAAAAAAAAAAAAACAACAACAACTGTTGAAGGAAGGCTTGATTGGAAGGAAATAGATAATTTCCTTAGGGGCTGAACAGATTAGATCAGATATATATTCAAATATATCCCCTATATTTATAATCTACATTCAGAATGTTTTTTGTTTTGTTTTTGTTTATTTACAGACTATTAAAACAATACATATTGTGCGTTAACTTAGGGACTGAGTCATTAGGAATATTATGCAGGGATAGCTAAATTTGCCAGTTGCAACAAATCTTGCATTTGCTGTTTTATATCTGACATTCCTGAGATTTGATATGGAGAAAATAAGGCTGAAGCCTCCACTGAAGCCAGATCATTTCCAATGTTTCATAAAGTTCTTTCACTTTGATAGTTTGTTTATATTGGCTTCAGTGGACTCTGTACTAGGTCCTAGAAGGCAAGAATGGTTTGCAGACTAAAAAGAGTATCTTTGAAGAAACAATCATCTCTGGTTTTGTAAAGATGATATGAACAACAATCATTTTTCCTTGGCCCCAGTGCAATATTTTGTGATCATCTTCCCCAACTACCCCACAAAGGGAAAGAAAGTTAAAATTCTGTATGACTTCCAAATCAAATAATTTTATTTATTTATTTTTAGGGGTGACGAAGAATGTGAAATATTCTGTAATACTTTTTAGAAATGTGTGGAGGTATTAATCATGTAATGTTTCCATTTAGTTGATTCCATTAATTCAGAAATTGGGGAAAAAGAAAAAAACAAAGGCAACATCATCTCAAAGAAAGGGCTTTGGATACTTAAATGATACTTTTTACACTTCATTTTTTTTTCTTTTAATGACACTTTTTACACCAGTTCCGTACTGTAAAAACTATACCAGTATGGCTTAAGTCTTCATACTTACTAAAACCTATTCCAATTGATTTAAAGAATTTGGTCATCAGTACGCACTGCCTTAGAATATAATAGAATATAACTGTAAGCCAAAAATATTGGGGAGACTTTATAATATTCTGTATGTTTTACCACTATGCTTTTGTTAGCTGTATTCTTCCAGGGTCATGCAAGTCGCCAAACTGTAATTGAGAGGTAGATGACAGAGAAAAAAATGATTGCAAAATAATAACATGCAATTTATGTTGAAATTATATAGCAATACTTCTGCAAATTGTGATTTAAAAGGTGTCTATACATGCAAATGCTTTTAAAGTATATATGCACAAATATCAGAAAAGTACCCACTCCCCCAAAAAATCCAGAGAGCCTTGTTAAAATTGATGTCATCTCTGATAACAATAAGTATTTTTAAAAATTCCCTTTATATTCCTCAGTGTGAATAGAAAAATAGTAATCTATAGAGAAACTAACAAAAATTGCCATTTTTTAGGCAAAATTGTCAGTATCAATTACAGCAAGTTCATCTAAAAAAAAAAAAAAAAAAAAAAGTAATTTGCTTTGTTTAATGAAATCCTGATGGCAGCACCCAATTTAGCTATGTTGTATCTGTAGCTTACCAAATATCTGAATAATACCACCCCACAACCACACAGACTTGAAAGCAGCAAGTGAAAAACATTACTTAGGCAATTGAGGAAAGACAATGAAAAGAAAGCATTTAACAGAAGTCACTACATGCCAGGTACAAGATCTTTGTGTCACATCAGAATGGAAAACTGGGGGTGGGCAGAACCTTCAAGAGCAATGAGAGTGGAAATGAAATTATAAAAATTGCAATTAGGTATGCATTTCTAATGGGAAATAAAATCAGTATGATTTCTACATGGGTAAAACTAAGTAAGATTAATCCTACTTCTTAAGTGAGTATAAGATGCATTGTTGCTTCATGGAATCTTTATGAGCAGTTGTACAAAAGTTGTACATTTGAAACTCCTCATTTGCCAGCACAGCTTGTGACTCTACAGAGTTCTCTGGGAGAAGTTTCAAACAATTATATACACACTGTCAAGTTTTTGTTTTGTTTTGTTTTTTGTTGCTTTTTTTTTTTTTTTAAGTACATTGGATGCTGGCATGAAAAAAAATAAAATTAAATTAATGTGAATTTTAATTCATGAAGTTAGTGAAATTGCTGTCATCAACTTCAGCACCAAGTAACATTGAATTTATTCTCATAAGAAGAAAGTAAATAAAAACAAACAAACAAAAAAATCTATTTGAAGATAACTTTTTCCAAAACAGTTCACAAATCACACTCCTGAAATAAAAGCATTGCAGTCTAACTACTTATGCTACAACATTTCTTATAAAAAAAATACTTTTGTGAACTTGAGGGAGATACAGAACTGGCAACAATTGCAAGCACAGTTGAATGGTGAGAAGTGGCAAGGGTGAACGTTTGTTCTTGAACAAGTACTGAGAATTATTGGTGAAAAGTCTTTCTCTGGAGTTGGAAAGGGCAATGCAGAAGAACCCTCCAGCTACTAGAGAAGTATGCTCCCCCAAAAAAATAAAGAGATAAAAGTACCTGGATATGTACTCTGAAGTATTTGAAATTTAACCTTGATGTTAAAAAGGAAAAATATGATTGATGTAGGTTCAACCTCCTTTCCTACAAATTTTAAGATTTTGGCATTACTTGATTGATCAGATACAATTAAGATGATAATTTAACTCAGTGACACTATGGCAGAGGTTTGAAGAGGCTGAAGTATAAAGGAGGTTAAGACCAACTCAGGATTTGCTTGCATTGACTGACAGAGACTACAGACTCTGTACTGCCTAACATGCATGTGGTACATCTTCAAATTTGAGAGCACATTTCTTGATTATAGGGCAGAGGCATCTCTTAATCTAGACCCTGCAGTGGTGCACACTGGAGGCTGAGGTAACTAGGAGGGTTTAGAGAGACAGCCAGGTCTCATTCTGAAAGCAGAATTATAAAGAAATGATATGCAGTAAAAATTAGTGCTAGTAAGAATGATATTCAGCGGGTTGTAAGGAAGTTATACTCATTTTGAGACTGCTGCTTAATATAGAATTGATGCAAGGCTATTTGTTATTACTTTTAGAAATAAGACCTACATATTCAAAGCAATTGCCTCTTTATAAGCTGTTACTTGGAAGACATAGTTTTTTAATTCCAGGCAGTTTTTGCATAGATATGGTTCCAATCTTCTTCAACCCACCACAGATTCAGAATTCCATAATACTCATAGAATCATAGAATGGCTCGGGTTGGAAGAGACTTCAAAGATCATGTAATTCCAACCCCCTGCCATAGGCAGGGATGCCCCCACTAGACCAGGTTGCTCAGGGCCTCTGTATCAAGTGTATTCTGATTTTTTGTTTTGTTGCCAGTTTTAAGAGGAAAAATAATGAAAGAGGTGTAAAGAAATGTTTCGCTTGAGTCAGTTCACGTTTTATATTGTTTCAGTTACTTGCTACATCATTTTACCTTATTGTATGATTAAAAATCATACATTGGTGAGTGGTGGTGAAGCAGCTCTTTCATTCCTAACATAATTTACTGGTAATAAAAGAGCAAGAGCTCTGCAGAGGGTTGTGTTTATATAAATTTTGATTTCCTTTGAGACAGGAACATCATTTTTGTTACTCATGGTCAGGTGTGTCTATGGCTCAAAGAAGCTTGTTTTTCCCTTATTTCCTATGCCATGTGTATTCTGCAATCCTGCACAGAACAGATTAGATGCCTGCATGTTTCCTAAGAGCCTTTTTGCCCTTTTTTATCATCTTTCTTCTGAGTCTCTTATTTACCCAACAGCATCTTTTAACAGGCTTAAATCAAAAGATGATGCTGTCTTCTACCCTGTATTTTTTTTTGTATTTTTTGTATTTTTTTTTTTTTCCCAAAGAGATAATGAGCACCTCAGTTATTTTGGCTCATTCAAGTACTCAAGAAAGGCTTCAAATCCTTTCAAATAATCTCTGCTTTTCTACCACTTGCTGTCAAGAATAGAAAGAACAGAGTAATGTTCCTGATGACTACTCTTTAGCTGAAGTTTCGGTTCATCTTTTGCAATCCAACCTTTATAGCTGATATTCCTAACTCTATGAAAGCTTAGTGCTTATGAAACTCTTCCTCTCTTTCTGATTCTGGGCATGTAGGGCCTTCACAGACTGGATCCTAGAATTCACCCATTATGCCCATATAGCCAAAATGAGAGAAATGCTTTTACCTCATGGGGTGTTGGCAGGACTACATCCTGGAAAGAGGTGTTTATTTGTTCTCTGGAACTGAGGGTTGGCAAAGGAACTGGAATTTTACTGAGATTAAATCATTTTCCTTTACACAGTTCATTGCTCAAATCCGAACATGTAACCCTTATTTTCTCCCAAAACTCTGAAATGCAACTATTTTCTTGTTAGTGTACCTACAGAACATATAGGAGGTGTTTAATTTTCCTGCACATAATTAGGTAAAAAGAAGACATTTATTTCTGTACCATGTTGCCAGTAGATTCATGATGTCTCTTCCCCAAAACTGCTGAGATAATGAAAAAGATCAGCACTACTGTGGAAAATCATAGTGGAATATCAAGATGATAACCCTGCAAAACAGAGGCAAGCACTATCAATATTTTTTGGAAAAAAAAAAAAAAAAAAAAAGAAAGGAATTAAGATAATTGTATTGAACACTATTCTTAAGAAACTGCTTTCTCAAAAGCAGTAACATCTGCTAGTTTTTACTATTGTTCTTCTTTTGTTATTGGCACTTCAAAGTGTGTTTAAAACATCTGTTAGTCCAACATATTTGCAACTTTTTGATATTTAAAAGAGGGCTAAAATGAATGATACTATTTTTTCCTAAACTGAATGTACGTGTATCCTGCATAAACAGTGCATGTTTTAGGAATCAGACCCTTAATTTTCACAACATCCAAAGTATTTATATACAACACTCCAAAACAAATATCACCCTTCCTCACCTATAAATAGAATAAAAGTACTTTAATTTCATACCTTCAGAAGATTGCAATGCGAAATCATTTTTGTAAAGTAAAATTTTAGGCTTTGTTTTCCTTTACATAAAGGATGAGGAAAAATTATGTACATTTTAATTGGTGTAAGTGAATGTGTGAAACCATAGACACAAGATCAAATACCCTGCACAAAAAAATGATATGTCGATACAAAGCTCCCAGAGTGGCACTGTCAATGTGCCTTGCAGCATTTTTGTTTAAATCAGCAATATGAAAAAGAAGTAGCTTTTTACTAAATGCATAGGAAAAGGAGATGAGAACTAGCATGAAGTTACCTGTCTGCAAGGATCAGGATCAGTTAGACCTTTTATCTCCTCTTAGGAGACCATCAACTGATGACTTGCCAATAAAGCCAAGCAGTTACATTGATGCCACTGCCATGAAACTGGTTCAGGCCACAAAAGACAAGGGTGGCCTGGATCCTTTTAACATCAGCAGGTTAAATCTAGTCAGCAGGGTTAATCTAGTCCCTGTAGAAAGAAGGCTTCACAGTCTGGTCCAGTTCCTTCAACCATACAGGAATACGCAACTGAACAAACTAATTGATGCTCCTGTTAGCAATGTAAATCCTGGTTCAAAATTGTTTCATTTAGGTTAGTTCAAATTAGTGAGCTGTGTTCAAATATATTTGTTGAAGTACAACATAGCCACCTATCACAGGAGGAAATAACCTCCAGAATATATTCTAATTCAGCTGTTTATTGCATTTTAGAGATGGTGCCCAACAGTTGTTTGTCTTCCAACCTTAACTTTTACATCCATATTATAATTCTTTATACAGGTGTAATGTATATTTTGATCATACATTTGTATATTTTGAGCATACAAATGAGAAAAAAACTTTTCCATTGTGCTTCACTCAGGTACTCTTGTTTCCTTTCAAACAGACCTTTGAGCTTACATTTGTTTTTGACGTAAGTGGTAAGTACAGTTTGGCCAGATTTTTTTTGCAGACATTAACAATAAGGGTGAACAAAAAGTATCCTCCAATATAAGAGTAAGAGATACTTTTGTATTAGATGTACTTTTGAAACAAAACTGTCACTGGAAGTCTTACGTGTGGTTTACCTGACTCTTGATTGTCCAGAGTCATAGTTTGGATGGGCTCATTGCATGGAGTCACTACCTCTGTAACCTCAATTTTGTATCTCTGAAATAAATAATCTGTAGATAGTAATTTAACTTGGAGTCTTGCCATGGGGCAAAAATCTGTTCCCATCCAATATTGTGACTGATCATTATTACCAGAAAACCTGTCCTGTGTGTTGAAGGCATATTTCTAATGGAAGTCATAAATGTTGCCTTCTGAGATACATTGCAGATTAAATATTGGTTTCTCTTTCTGAAGGATCTTCAAGAGCTTTGTCTGCTCTGCTGGCAGCATCTTCGTTCTCATTGTTTGTTAATGGTTCTGCCTCCTTTGAGTCAGCGTTCTTCTCGGCTTTCTGCTTTTCATCTTCTAACTTCTTCTCTTTTGCCAAAAGCCTATAGTTAATGGCATTACCAATGAACAACCAGATGCTGGCCACAATCACAATCACTCCACAGACAAAATACATGTATCGATATTCACCAGTAACATCCACTAACCAGCCTGGAATAGAAAAAACAAGAGGAGAGATGCATTTTTAGAATAGAATACTCAATACAATACAAATATTTCCTCAGGAAAATATTTATATATGGCCTGGTTTTGAAGTTGGAGCAGAAAAGCTTTTTCAATGCATTCAAATTCTATAAAATACAGAGTGGACCTCTAACAAAACCTGTATTAACCAAACTACCAGTTGTCACTGGAATCAAACACAACAATAAAATATTGAAGAATGAAATGAGTAAAGCTTAATGAATAATGATAGACATTTCCATTTTTTTTCATTTTCATTTTTTCATTGTCTTATTATTTTATTCACCTCCTAATTTTGTTTCCTATTGTTTTGGAGTGACTGTCTGACACTCATAGAAGCTGCATAAAGACAATAGGATGAGGAGGAATGTGCCTTCTTAGGCTGCTGTCACTGTGCATCAAGTGCTTGCTTTTCATTTTTATTTTCCAGTGAGTGGTGAAAGAGATAGAAAGGCTTGTCCCTTCAGCCATCATCTTCAGCTGCTGAGTTTAGATGAAGCCTGTACCTTAAAATTATATTCACAACTCTCAGATTAGTTTGGTCACAACAACGAAAATAAAATCTAAGTGTGGTTCCACTTTATTAGCCATTCTTTCTGATTTTTTCAACTCCCTAATCAACATCTGTACATACCCAAGTAGTTAGCTCTGAACTCAGCTACACTAGCACTGAAATTCAAAAGATAACCTGCCCATTACAATGTATCTATTTAGATGCTTTTACTGGGTTGCAGCCATAATGCCGTAATTCACCTGAGACACACTTACAAGCCATCAAACTATTTTAGTCTTTTCTCTATTTCACTAACCTAGTATTAGGAAACACTCAAGTAGCACTGCAAGTGTATAATTCACCTATTAGTGTAAATAGTACTATTTACCAGTTTTTATCTCTAAGCAGTCTTGCATAACATTAAAAATGAGATTCTGCATTAACATTACTTCAGCATAATATTTTAAAGGATATGAACTAGTCAAAACTGGAATTTAGCTTTTCCCCATTGTCTCTATTTAACAAAAGGAATCAATTACTCATACAGTTATAGCACAAATGCATGCCTTTCAAATTGTCTGCAAACCTAATATATTGAAAAATACTCATATATGCTATTGCAGCATTAATATTAGATTTATATCCTTAGAGTTAATTTTAATATCAATTTCACAGCTGGAATGAAAAGGCTGGACTCTGTAACTCACGGGCTCACTCCCCCCACTAGGTGGCATAGGCAGAGTCTGTGTGAGAAGAATGCATTTCTTCTGCCATTACCAAAATGAACTCATATGTTAAAAGACGAGGAAAATATGGAATATCTTGTGGACTATTGAACATTTACTTTTACACATATAATTGTATTGAAGTAAGTGGAATAGTTTTGGCTTATTTAAAATTTCACTCAAGAATGCTCTTTTCTTACAGATACTGACAATAATCCTTAAAATATGTGGACGTGTGTAATGGCCTTTAGGCACATATGGTCTTGCTGACTTTTCTGGCACTGCTTTGTGTGTAGTGCATATTCACAGGACTGGGAATCTCAGTATCTTTGTATTTTTTATTGTTAGGCTTACACTGCAACACATGCACACACATATTTAACCTATACTTTTTAGCAAGATTTGAGCATCTATGTCTTTAGTCTCTTACATGCTAAGAAACATAATGATTATAAAACTCACTAACAGCATTATTAAATACTTACCAAAAAAAACAAAATAGAAAAGATAAAATAATCTAAGAGAAGATGCTTTTCATCATTTTTGGTGCCAGAAGCCCCAAAATTAAAAATAGCTATACACCAAGCTATACACCTAAGTTCCTTTTGAGATCTCCTTACTTGCAGTGAAAAGAGAAGTCAGTAATATTAAGAACTTCCAATCCAGGCAGGATGATTGAATTATCTTAAACATATCTACTGGCTATAGAAACAGGCTGGACAACAGGCTGATGGTTGGAGGTATGGTGTGAAGTCCATGCCAGAGCACAACGCTCCACAGCACAGCACTTGGAACCCTGCCTGGGCTGGTGAGCCTGCCCCTGTCCTTTCCAGCACCTCTCTACTGGTCTCTTCTGTTTAGATACACAAATCCTCTTCATTCAGACAAATTGAAGTTGCTACTTTAAATGTAAGCATGTGCTTCTCTAGCTGTAATGAGGTTGGAGGTTTACTGAGATCTTCATAAAAACTGAGCAGTGGATTTGATCAGTTCAGGAGAGTAAGAATTGTGCTGCTGAAAAACAAAGTGGAATTAAATACATGTAAATTAAGACCACAAAGATAGCACTAAGTGCTATCAGGAAAGCATACATCTATCACCTGGACTTATAGGTCAGTCGAGATCTTAATCTATCTATTGCATATACATGCAATACACCTTTAGATTTTCATGTGGGTCTGAAATTGTAAAGTGCAAAGTTAATAGATATAGTGCAGTGTTCCTATAGTTCATTCCTATTCACAGAGAAAGTGTTACATAATATTAGGTATAAGTTTTATATTAATTCAATACTATACTGCAAATTTCATGCTGTCATGTCTGGAAAACAAATAATAAAAGAAATTCTTACCTCCTAGAGGAGGGCCTATGAGCACAGGGCAGCATTCCACAATGGTAACCAGTCCAACCGCACTGGAAAATCTGGCAGCCCCAACGAGGTCCATCAGTGTCTCAAAGAGAACACTGCTAACCATTCCAAATGCAAACCCAAAAAATACAGCATATATCACCAAGCCAGTGTAGTTTGTTGCCAGAGGACACAAGATATGACAAACGCCATTGTAGAAGACAGCAAAACTAAAAAAGTACTGGATCTTTGGCCGGATAAATTTGGAGTTTGCTACAAGTCCCATTGAAGGCCTAGCAAACATGTCTACAAAGGCTAAAATAGATAGTAAAAAAGCAGCAGAATATTCATCAATTCCCTTGTGCTTGGCATAAGGAGCCAAGAATACTATTGGAGCAAAGAAACCAATAAACATAATGACATTTCCTGACAAATAGATCAGAAACCCTCTGTGTTTGAATAGGGATAAATCTAGGTATTTATTGATAGTTTGCCAAAAAGACTTCTTGTTGTTTTTGTGCAGGGTAGAATCTCCTGTGCCTTTTTCAACATCTTTTTTCACAGGAGGAATTGGTTTTGGTCCAACAGGTCTCATAAGTGACCCAGCCACACAGCAGTTCAAAAGAAGTCCTCCCAGAATGAGAAAGCTTCCTTTCCAGCCAAATGCATTAAAGAGGAATTGATTGAGAGGTGCCAATGTGCTCAAAAACACTGGACTTCCAGCCATGGCCAGTCCATTAGCAATGGGACGCTTTTTATAGAAATACTTGCCGATCATGGTCAAGGCAGGTTGTAAATTGAATGCCAAACCCAGACCTAAACAACACATAAAACAAAGTATTATTGCATTTCATGCACTAAACAAAACATATCATACATTTACCAAGCTATTTTTAAAATGACCAGTATCTAATCTAGTGATTTTCAGTGAAGATTAAAACCAACTAGCATAAAAGAATGAAAAATACAACTTCTTCATGGCTTTCCGTGTGTGTAAATGCCAAGACTATGTCACAGTGATATTCTGTCATTTCTCCCTGTAGCATTGCAATAAAAGCCCAAATTTCTTGCTGTGTTTCAGCAATGATAGAGACAGTGGAATGACAGAGGAATGATGGTGTCAGTGCCATGACTCTCTGTTTTTTATTTACTAAGCTATAATACAATTCTCTCTTGGCTCATTTCACAAAAGTTATTAGATGTCATCTCAGCTACAATGAAAGCAGGGTGAATTTAAATGCATTAATCTCCTCACTTTATATTTCCCAGCCTATTTAAGATTGAACTTGTGTATAAAAGTGGAATTTAAAATGGCTAATTCTTTTGAAACACGTTCAGCCCTACTTCCTCAGGTACTGAAGTCCCCACTAAAGGAGGAAGAGTTGCGGAAGAGGGCGACAAATATGGGAGCTGACCACACATCCACATCAGCCAAGTGCATGAGCTGCACCTCCAGGCCTTCTCTCCACATTAAGACATCTAGGCAATAAAGGCTAAGTAGCTATGAATCTTCGTGATGGCACAGGAAATAAGTTTTCTTCTCTGACAGACACATTACTGGCCCCAGACTTTACTGTTTAACTGGGAACAAGTTTAAAATGTAGTAAATTAGAACTTAAAAAAAAAAAAAATTAAGGAGGAATCCTTTAGACCCAGTGTAGAGAAAGGTAAGCTGCAACACAATAATAAGTATTATTCATTCATTACATGCCAATATTTCACCTCTAATCTCATTTGCCTTCCTTATTCTGAGGAGATAGTTCTTTTAAGGTACTTCTGGTAAAGAGGTTATTTAATTTACTGGCTTTATGACTACTTTAGTTCATTGCCTTTGGCAATATCCATATCTTTAATGACATTTGAATAATTTTATTTGGGGTTTGACATGGATTTTAAACAGAAAGCCATTGAGCTGAAAGTTGTCATGTTTTCTATGGGAGTTTATGTATGTATAAACCTACAGAAAGCTGGGAGTGGGTTTTGCATTTTCACTAGAATTCTGCTAGCCTCTGCCACCCCATTTGACATTTAATGTGATTGAAAGCTAAAACAATGAATGTGAAATTCCACACAAATTACTGTAATAAGTGCTGTCACAAGCCAATCAATTTTTATACTATAATTACAGTGAAGCATGGAACAGTACATACATACAGCATTTATTGAATAAAATCATCAGTTATTCCTGGAATATCCTATGAAATAATTTAACATTACACCAGCTAATTTAAAAAATTAGGCAGTTCAGCTAGCTAAAATGAATTGATCTTGCTACCTTCTTGTATTGCATTTGTAGAATGCCTTGCACAGTGGGTTCTTGCTCAGTAAGGTAAAACAGCATTAGAAAAAAATAAAATATTTTAAGGAACACTCTTACCTCCAACAACCCCGATACATAGATAAAGCTCCAAGACGCTATTGCAGAAAGAGGAAGCAATCATGCCAAATGAACACAGGATACCCCCTGCTATCATAACTGGCCGGCTACCATACTTATTGACCAAAATGCTGCTTATGGGACCTGTTGGTAGAAAGAAAAAACATTAGCAGGTAACAAGTAACTCCATCATACATGCCATTTTCTTCAGGATATGTTGGAATGTCTTACTATTCCATCCTAGAAAATGTTTAGCTGTTTCTGTACCAATTTGTTGAACAAAAACTGTTTGTGGCCACGTGAGCCTGGATGTGGATACATATACTGCCTCCATGACAATATAACTATTGATTAGTCATGGAGATGGATCAAAAGATTAAAGACATCAGACAAGTGAGAGGGATCGTTACAGTTCACAGGGAATCAATGCTGAGATCAGTCAATGGAAGTTTTGAAAGTGCAAGGACTGAAGAATTTCACATACGAGACAGATATCGAAACTCCAGTTAACAGAGCAGAGGGAAGCTCCAGGCAAGCAAAGTAACAGATCTTCTTGATCCTGTAGCATGTCTTGGATACCTACTTAAAACTACACAGAGACACAGAAACACCATCAAATAAGAATGTAAATCTCTGGCCCCTGAGTCTCATTTCCCTTACCTGACCCAGAGAGGAGCATTAAGGGGCAGTAAAATCACTATAGGCTGTCTAAGAAAATCTAAGATGTGGTTTAGCAAAAAGACCTATAAACTTTAAAAATATTGCTACAAGCCTGTTTTTCAGTTTCAACTGCAGTTCAGTTTATAGTGTAATTATGTCCACACTAAACAAACAGCTAGTGTCCAATTTAGCATGACATGCATTATATGTTTTTTAAATGACCGTGACTAGAATAGATGGCATGCTACATATCAAGATTAAGAGGTTGTCAAAGCTCTTTAGGAAAACCTGCACACCATCTGATTGCACTATATTTGGCCCAAACCGTTATGAATAGTCTTGTTTTTGCAATAACTAAACTTATTTGATTCAAAAATAAAAATACCCATAATAAAAAGTAATACATTTCAAACTGTAACTGGCATAAAGTGGAGAGCCAAGCACTGAACCTGATTTCACTGCAAAACAGTTTTAAATCTCTCTGTATAGATATATTACTATTTAGGAATAAATGCCAGTGTTTCCATGATGCAAAGAAGCCAAATTCCAACAAATTTAAGAATGTGCGCTTCATAGGTACACTGTCATTTTAGACTCCATTGCTTGAATTGCTTTAAATATATTAAATTACTATTGTGAACATACCAAAAATGTTAATTACTGTATCTACAGCAGAAGTCTTAGGCATACTCCAGATGATCAAAATTTAGCTTTCTTCCTTAAGGAAACAAGCTTCTACCATAGTGTTGCCCTTTGCCTGTCCCCCTTTTGTGAATCCTGAAGTCAGTTTGAAATTACATGTAACTTGACTGACAAACTTTTCAGCTTGACTGACTGAACATTTAAAGTTCTAATTTACTACAAAATTTCAGTGATATTTAGATCTTACAGTCTGTGTATTCATTCAATAGCATAGGTCTCAAGGAGCCCGGGATCCCAGGGAAGCCTCTGTTAATAAAAGGGCAGCACAGACACTGGGAAATGTGCTCAGCTCTGCCCGAGTAAAAGCACGGTACATAAAAGCACTTTATCTTCTTGCCCTGGCAGCTGGGCAAGGCTGATAGGTGGGAGCATGGATGATAAACGGGATGGCTATTGTACTGGGAAGGTAAAAGATACTCAAAGTGAGGGTGTTAGGGCTCATCTTGAAGACATATAAAACAAGAGAGCAGGCTCTGTTAGCTCTGCTGCTCACTGAATTCTAGGTTAAGCATAACCATGTATTGAAACCAACAAACAGAATCCCACAGCACAGAATGACCCACCAAATATATAATAGCCTAGAGATTTAATAAAAGACTTTAAATCACATAAGAAGCACTAAAACATTTAGCTGACATGACACCTTATAGAGATACCCAACACTTTTTTTTTCTACTTGAAGAACTACTACTTTCATTTCTACTAAGAACTGTAGTGAGGTGGGGTTTCTCCCTGGAAGGCGTATGCAGAAGGCAGTGAATGATGAAGGACTGACAACGTATGTTCAGAGTACTTCCTAAAAGCACCATTCTTACCTCTCTTGTCTTAATAAGCTTGTGCACTTACAACTACACATAAGGATAATTTTGATCATTAGTTTTTCAGTAAACATTTGTATGGACAATTGGTAGTTTGGCCCATGTTTGAATTAGATAGAAAGCCCTTTTAAAATACATGAGTGGTATAAATATTTTCTCTGGGTCAATAAAAAATAAAAATAATAAAAAAACACTTTTAATTCAACTCTGTTTAACTAAAAGCAAAATGTTTCATCCCAATATCAATGATATTCAATATTACTTCAATATTATAGAAAAAAAATGAATTTTAATGTAATTTCCTGACAGAAAAAGTTGAATTGTTCTCATTGCTAAACACAGTAACAGTATTTCACTTCAAACATTCCAAATTAATTAATTTTTATTATTTTCAAGATCCTTTTTTTATGATGAGATGGAAGTACTTCTAAAATTGAACTGAGTACATGAACAATTTTTAGTATTTGTTAATATTTTGACCTCCCCTCAAATCACTGCAGTATTAAATGTTGCCTTTCTGTACTCATAATTAAAATATTCCTTACCTCATCCTTAGGGGAAAAAAAATCTACAAAAGAGGCATGACACTAGGAATATTTGGCTATACTATTTACAAATTTATTCACCATAGGCAGCACATTGAATTGTACCTTTATGTACCTTTAATTATACCTTTATTGTAAATTTATACTTAAGAAATTATCCAGATATCAAAAGACCTGTTTCTTTTCTCGTTAAACAAAGACAGTATGAATAACCAGGATAGGTATGAGACCATATGAAAAAAAGATTAGGCAAATCCACACATAGTAGACAATCAACTGTTGGAAAGAGAGGAATGGTAATAAAAAAGATTGTTGTATAACATTGCTAAATTGCAAACTTATTTTCAGTAAAACTATTGATCAAAAAGAAAGCATTGCACAGCACTGATAAAGTTTTCCAAATATAACCAAGGACAAAAATAAACTCTGCTGTAGTATCTACCACAAAATAATACCAACTGTAGTATCCATTTCTTTATTACTGTTCCATCAATCCTTCCTTCCTTCTATAAGCCAGGAAAATGAGTCAGACTCTTGTTTGTTTAGGGGGGTAGGGAGGATATTTGCTTTTGGATTTTTTTATTTAGGGGGTGGAGGGTATCCAGAAATGGTGATTTTCATAGCAGAGAATTCTTTCAGGGAGATAGTTTAGAAATGGTTTAGGAACAAGAAAACTGCATCTCTGTGGATCGCAACTGTGGCAGCTGGGCCAGGACTGTAAGTTACAGCTTTTAAGATGACATGCATGCAACATCAGCCTCACTTACAAGATCTGTTAGCTACAGGTCAAATATTAATTCAGGTATTAATTCAGGTTGGTGGATGAATTCAGGATGAAGACACCAGAGGAAAGACAATGCTGCCTCATGTGTCTGAGCTCTGCACTTCCAAATGACCTAAATCTGGACTGTATTATAAATTGAAAATTATTTTAAACATTAGACTCTCTTTGAGATATTCTCTTCAAGTTAATGATGTGTATTTACTATAACAGCTCAATCTATATTTCTATTTTTTGCATATTCTGGTCATTGGCTTAAAATTTTTGTATTTGGGAAATATTATTTTATAAGCCATTATATTAGTTTAAGCTAACTCCATAAGTTATCTAGAAACCCTTGCAACCTGATGAGTAGGTTAAATATTTTCTTGTGACAACTGTGTACATACTTGGTTTTGAGTCTCATAAAATCATGCATATTCATTATCAAATGTATATTAATCTACATAAATTCCAGATGTTCACCTGTCATCATGTGTTTTATAGCTATACACAAATTTCACTTCACATTTAACAGCTTGTGCAATTACTTAAGCAAGGCTCACATGCAGCAGTTGCCTTGGTTGTTGTTTTGTTTGTTTGTTTGTTTTGAGAAGCATCATTAAGCTATTTAAATAATGTATTACTGGCAAAATCATGCTATACATTAACACATGTTAATGCACTAAAGGACTACTGGATCTGTGACTCTACTTTCCTGAAGCCTGAAGTAACTACCTAACAGATGTTAAACTCATAAGAATATTTACTCTGATCTCTCCCTTAGCACCTACAAAACACTGGCCACATAAGACTGTGTACTCCCTAAACTAAACTTAAGGCCATTATCATAATATGCTAACGGTCCCCTGGTTGTATTTTTGTTTTATATCTATCTGTTTGAAGTAATGACCAGACCCTAAGAAGGAGTTAGATAGCAACCATAACTGTGCCACTGAAGAAGAGACTCAGGAACAAACACCTTGGAATAGGATGAAAAAACAAAACAAAACAAAACAAAAACAAACAAACAAACGAACAAAAAAATGGAAGCTTTTCATGTTCATCATATGTCAAGGGAAAGATGGCAAAAGCTATTTCAGCTATGTGGGCAGAAATTGACTTATGCATTTGGGAACTGTTTATTATGAGTTGCTTATACATCGGAAGTTTGTTTGTTGTTTTGTTTGTTTATCTGTTTGTTTCTCACTAAGGAACAGCTAAGGAACATTATGACTACAGCAAGACAACATTTACTACTACCATAATTTGAGGGGAGGTCAAAATGTTAACAAATACTAAACATATGCTCATACATACATAATAAAAAGCTTATAATAACATGCCATCTATTTTGATGGCTAAGTAAAACATTTACCTGTCTATCTGTACTGTGGAAAATGTGTAGACAAAGCTGCTTTGACTTCAGTGAATACCAAAATAGAAATATATTGCTTAAAAATAAAATTTATTATTATTTGTAATAGCAGTGTTAGCAATAATCTCTTTTCCTCTCACTTCCAAGTTAAACTTTTCACTCCCCATTTAAATCTTCCTTCTTCTGTTAAGCAATACTGTTGTAAATGAAAAGCACCAAAAAAGACTACGTAACTGAGTAGATTTTAAAAGCAGATGCCTGAAGAAATAATCACTTTTTTTTTTTTTTTTTCTTTTAAAAGATGTCTATTGTGCTAATATGTATTAAACAGAACTTGAACAATAGAGTTTTCTTCTTACAGGTATGATCGCTTTGTATTGCTTGCTTTTTTTTTTTTTTTTTTGGAAATAAATACAGAGCTCAAACTATGCACTATACATTTAATAGTCTCTCTCTCATGTTACATTCTGACACATTCACATGCACACTTATGTACACATGCATTTATTTGCTTTTTCCAGTCCTAGGTAAATACACATATAAAAAATGATCTGAATCTGGTTGTGTATCTAATATCTCTAAAAGTGTAAAGGATGCAAAACAGGTGATAACAATATTTCCACTTAATAGCTACAGGTAATACCATCAGATCAGTTTGAAGGCCACGAAATAGAATAAAGGAAGATTTACTTGGCATAAAATCTATATCTTGCTCAGCTCTCTGGTAGAGTAACATTTATCTGTCCACATGTATGCTCCATTAATTTATAAGAGGAAGGGAATCTAGGGAACTAGAATTCTTGCTGGCTTCTCTCTTTTCCACCTTTTTTTTTTTTCTTACTAAAAGGAAAAATAAAATATATTTACCTTAGTTCTCCCCTAAATAGACAGCACTTTCTGTGAGGGATGAAAAGAATGATCTGCTGCTTAAAAATGTAATAACTAGTCAGAACAATTCCAACAGGGTTTGTAGCAGTGTACTACAGGATCCAACAAGATATTTGTAGCAGTATCAAGCTGCCATAATTATCTTTTATTTCAATAATGAAGTCATCCTTGGGTCTTTTCTACATTTATATTCACTGGAGTGGCACTTTTTAAAAAGTATATAAAAAGCTAGGTATAAGTATTTAATTTATTTGTTCTTGGTTGATTACTTGATGATATAATGTAAGATGCAATTGAAGATAATTCACATCTGTAATTTTTTTCATACACAACCCGTGCCTTTATGTTTTTTACTTTCCTACATGCATTATATTTGGTAGGCAACTAGAAAAGAACCCTTTTTGATATAGATGTAATTTTTTAACGTAAATTGACAATGTCATACAGTGTTCATAGTGTCATTGACCCAGAGCAATCTGAAATGACTCAGTCTGAACAATCTGACATTTATTCAAATAAAGTGAAATCATGAAAGAAGCTGAGAATAAATGGAATAATATTTGAAGTTGCACAAATGCAGTATCGTAGATTGCATCCTGTCAAGGCAAATGATTTAAACACACATACATTTTTGGCACCTGCAGAGCATTGCACCAGCTATCCTTCTAGTCTGGCTGTATTTTGTTTCTGTTTCCTACAAGGCTGGAAAACCCAGAGGAGTTCCAAGAATTAAAATGAGGACAAGCTACTTGCTAATATCAGTCAGACTTGTATTTGTTTATTTTTTACTACATAGAAAATCCGCTTTCTGGAGCTGATTTGCTTTGTTTGGCAAAGAGTTTCCAGTATTTTACTAAAGTAGAGTCTTACCTTTCGTTTTAAAACTATTCCTTCAACCACAAATGCTTTATGCTAGTACTTAGTACTACTCTTAGAATTTCATCTCTGTCATTCAGAGGAAAAGCAAGTAAAAATTGATTCTGACACTGTTGAAAATCTGTTAATGAAAGTGAAAAGTGTTTTAAAAATTACTTTGTTTTTCTCAAGGTGGACTAACTCAGACAAAGCAACCTATGATAGTTTTATTTCTAATTCAAAAACTTTTGGCTAAATACTATAATTTTTCTCATTACTCTTGGGTTTGTAAAAAAAAAAAAAAAGTATGCATGTTAAAAAGTCGGGAAACCTTTGTTGTATTAGATTCTTTATCACATTTGTGGGAATGGTAACAAACACAGTCTGTTTGTGTAACAGCAACAGAGGTAACATAGTTCAACAATGGCTGTAAAGCTTTCTCTGTAGCTCCTTTATGCATTTTGCAGTATTTTCTTTCTTGTTTCATACAACATGGCTGCACTGATTCCATAAAACCAGACAATATATTAACTTTGACAGAAAGCAAAGAGGAAAAAAAATGTTCTTGCAATAAATAGCATCCCAAAAAAATGGCTAACACCAATTTCAGGTAGTTGAAGTATGAGTTAAATAGCTCAGCAGCCCAAAGCACTGACAGGAAGCAAGCAGTCAATGGCTCAACCATCCACTGCCATGGTGAGATTTGCTCATCACTTCCCCATCTCAGACTATGTTTCCTCAGTGTCATCACCTTACATCCTGAAAGAACAATGAATTACTTTTATAAGAAATACAATAATCATGTGATCATGTGTGTGGTATCCCATAAAAGCCTGGGTGATAGCAGAGTGCCTGCAACTTTTCTCATGTTTATTCCCCCTCAGAAAAAAAAAAAAAAAAAGTTACAGATTGTAATTTTGAACTGTTGTACTTATTCAATAATATATACATCCAGCTGTAAATATCAGAATTTCCTGAAATATTCAGAAGAAACTTAAATAAGTGATGAATAGTGCTGGTGCATACTCCAAATGAACTACTTTTATATAGAAATTACAGATCCTTGTACTTGTTTTTAATTTGTTTTATTTATTCTTTTTGCAGATATATCAGAGTCATTACATACTTTGATGAAAGGTGTTGACTGGCTTGTACTTTTTTTTTCTTGTTTGCTAGGGTACTGAGGTATATGGAGCTATGGACCACATAATTTATAAAAGTTATCTCCGAGTTAATGAACTGCTCTACGCATACGAATTTTAAAAAGTTGGAAAAGTACCAATTTTTAATCAAGGGGTAGACATGCTGATTATTATTTAAATGGATACATATCAATGCTTGATATTAATTATCTTTTGTATGCTCTGCTATGTTTGTTTTTTTTTCATGAAAGGTTCAAAGAGTCAGTCACAAAGCTGAAGTCTTGAAGATGATTTATGATTTTTTTTTGGAAACTAGCAATATGAAACTTCATCACATTTAATCAGAAATGAATGTAAATCTGTGTGTTGCTGAACACTCAGCAGTTTTCAGAAACATTTATGGTCACCGACTACCCAAAAGGAAAAAAAAAATTAAAATTAGTTGTCCAAATTTTGCATTAACATATTTATTTTCAGAGAGGTCAGAAGCAGCAGAACATTTCAGCATTTTTTAAAACTTCACTTATATTTGTATTCCTGTTAACTTCAGTATCTCTGAGTAAACTGAAGCACATGGTATATTAAATATGAAGCGTAAATAACATAAATGCGAAGCATAAATATATAAATACGAAGCAAATTTGCAAATAAATTATTTTTTCAACTTGGAAAAAGGAAAGAAAAGAGAAAGAAAGGATGGAACAAGCCAATGATAAGATGGAACAAAAGCACCTATAAGGGAAATGTATTTAAATAGAGACATTGTAACACCAGGCACATACTTCTCACATAGTAGCCTGCATGCTTCTGTAATGCTGATAGCTGGAAATAGAACCAGCACATGGTAAGTGAATCCCAAACAGTCTTCTCAGAAACCTGTTGTTTTCTTCTCAGAAAACCATTGCAACCAGCTTGTAACTTAGTAAGCTGTAAATGTAATGTAGTGCATCAACATGAACATTAGAAAACTCAATTACAAATGTGAGTTTCCTAGAAGACTTAATGAAAGTTTCCTGTAGAAGAAAAGATGATGAGTTTTTCCAGGGTGGTATTTAACAGCAATCAACTTAGCTCCTTAGTAGCTCATGTACTTTTGTGAATCTAAGTTAACACACCTTTTTCAATCTTCAAAATGTGCTGGAAATTACACCTAAATAATGCTACTGGTGACAAGCACAATGAACCCATGCCATGAAAGGTTATCTCTCCTTCAAATGAAAAAAAAAAAAAAAAAAAGAAAGAAAAGAGAGACAATCATCTTGCCTCTCAAAAATACATACAAAATAATACTAATACATAAATATTAATAAAAATAATTATCTATAGCAAATAGTTAACATGAATGTGTTAATAATAAACTTCATTAAATTTCTGTCTTTTTTAGGGTTTCAGCAAGAATTTCAGTAGGTACAGAACTACAGAATGCTCCAATGGACATAGTTAATGGTCAACATGCAGAATTTTGCATGTCAATGCAGATCACAATTCTTAGCAATACAAGTTGTACATCTTGCTACCTGTATGAATCAGATTACCAGACAAGTTCTGTATATTCTGATGCTACAAAAGGGGGATGATTTTCTGTATTCTTGCAGATCACAACACTGAAATGAAAGACAGCAATTACAGTATACCATTGTTGTAGCTACAATTTTAGCAACTAGAAAGTAAGAACAATGTTGTTAATTTCAGAGTTAATCACTGAAAAAAAAAAAAAGAAAGAAAATAAATAGTCCTTGCTAATATTTAAATTATTCACAGGTATTTTTGCAAACAATGTTATTATATTACAAATATATAGTTACAAATATTTCCCTAGTTTTTTTCTTTATTTCCTCTTTGAGTAACAACTGTCTTTTCTCTCTCTGCATATGTGCATGCACACATGAGCACAATATTCATAAATGTTTATTATTCAACACTTTCTATTTATTATTCCCTATTATGATTCATAATTTTTTTTATACACTTTCTTAAAAATCACAGGCTACATTTCCTGGAAACAGAACAAAACTGTCATTTGGAAGCCAAGGAGACATCACAGAGACCAAAAGTCAATGCAAACTCTTTCAGAAGACTTTGAACAGGCTATTTAATAGTTCTTATGAATGTAAGATACATTCTCTGCAACCCAATTCAGTATGTTTTTCAGATAATGCATTCACTGTGAAAAATTCAACCGACTTCAGTTAAGATTAATATTGCCATTTGGATTTCTCTGTCTTCTTCAAACTTCCCATTGTATTTATGTTCATACAATATCCCATTTTCTCCCTATACATCATCCTATGGTTTGTTTTCTTCCAGAATGATATTACATCTAACTCAACTTTGAAATGGTTCTCTACACATTGTAACAGACATAACATACATAATTTCAAAGAAAGCACAACATACACGCTTCCTTTTCCTAGTTCCTTTGTCATCATATTCCTGTCTTGTCTCAGTCTTGCACTGTATAATTATATATGAAAGTGAAAATACTCAATCTACTGGCTACAATGTTTCTGTGGACCACTTACTATGAATTATGGATCATGAGTGGATCATTAAATGTCATCTACATATTCCGAATATATGCAATGAGAAGTATAAATCTGGATTTATTTAGAATGGGGCGTCCTGAGAAGTCATCATATATACGTCATTGTCGATAATACTGTTAGATTAGTTTCAAATGCATTTGTTATTTAACACATATGTAACCCGATATTTAAAATATACTTTATATAAAATATTTCTAAAATATTATTTTACCATTATTTTCCATTATAATTGTATGCTTAATAATATCTGATAAAACTATCTGGTAATATCTGGTAACTTTCAGTGGTAACAATTTTAAAAGCTTAAAAGTGGGAATTTCCCAAACTCCTTGATAGCCTCTAAACTAGCTCGTGTCTGAAAATTTGTATAAGGTAAATAAACATATCTCAATAATATTTAGGTCACAAAGTACTAAAGAAAGGGGGGAAAGGGAAGGGAATTTATTTTTTGTTCAGAGACTTTGTACAAAATGAGAACTGGGTGTTCTCATTATATTTTGGCATCCAAGATATTTAGAGTGTAAACGCAGGAGATAGCAGTATATTAATGGGATCACAACACATGCAGAATTTGCATTTTTCCCAGTATTTTGCAAAAAAGGAGATTGATCAGTCAGGGTAGTGGAATGGCAAGGGATGGGGTAGAGGCACAACTACATGCAGTTGTCAACTTAAAGTAAGAATACATATATATATATATATATATATTATTTTTTTCCCCTGTTTTCAAACGAGTGAAAAATAAAATGGAGAAAACTTAGTGAACAATTCCAGAATTTTGGAAGTGTTCCATGGGTTCAGAACACTTTCCAATTCACTTAAAATGTAGACACCCAAAATTATTGTTATTTTTTAATAAGAATATTTACGAAAATATTTTACAGTCAATAAGTAATTTAAGAATGAGCTCTTTTCTCTCTTAGTTCTTTTTCTCTCATTTCTCCTTTTCCTTTTACAGCAAAATATACGCACATGACAATAACATTATACTCAATAGAGCTGAAAGTGAAATCATATCCAAAACATTAAAAGTCAAGCAGGAAGGGCAGAAGGCCAGTTTGGTTGAGCAAAGATCTTCTTCAAGAGCTTTGGCAGAAAAAGAAAGCATATGGCATCTGAAAGCAAAGTCAGGTGACATGGGAGGACTACAGAGATGCTGCTCACCATTGTAGAGAGAGAATCTGGACAGCCAAATCTCAATTAGAGTTGAAGCTGGCCAGTAGTGTTGGGGACAAATAAAAAGTATTTTTTAAGTATTCTTACAGGAAAAGGAGGACCAGAACAAACACTGGTCTGATACTTGATGAGGATGGTCACTTATCAAACAGGGACATAAACAAAGCAGAGACGTTTTATAAATTTGACTGTCTTTAACACCAGTGATGGGCTTTGGGACCCCAGCTGTCCTAAATTGGAGGATCATGACTGTGGCAACAGTAAACTCCCCGTTAACCCTGAACTTGTGCAGGATTTGCTGCTCCACCTGGATGCATACAAGTCCATGGGACCTGGTGGGATTCATCCCAGGGTACTCAGAGGGCTGCCTGATGTCATTGTGGGACCTCTCTCAAATATTCTTCAAAGGTCTTAGAAATCTGGAGAAATCTGGAGAGGTTCCAGTTGACTGGAAGCCAGCAAACATAGTCCCAGTTTTCAAGAAGGGCAAGAAAGAAGATCCTGACAATTACATGCCTGTCAGTTACACTTCAGTGCCTGATAAAATTATGGAGAAGATTATTCTGAGAGTTATTGAAAAACACCTTAAGGACAACACAGTCACTGGTCACAGCCAACACGGGCTCACAAGGGGAAGGTCATGTCTAACAAATTTAATTTCCTTCTATGACAAGATCACCCAGCTAGTTGACCAAAGGAAGCCAGTCAATGTAATCTTTCTGGATTTCAGTAAAGCTTTTGAACTGTCTCTCACAGTATCCCTCTAGACAAAATGACCAGAATACAGTTAGATAAAAGCATAATAAGATGGGTGAACAATTATCTGACAGGTCAGGCCCAGAGGGTTCTTGTAAATGGGGTTACATCAGTCAGGCAACCTGTCACCAGTGGGGTTCCCCAGGGCTCCATTTTAGGACCTGTCCTCCTCAATGTTTTCATAAATGATTTGGATGAAGGACTTGCAGGTTTTTTTGAGCAAGTTAGTGGACAATACCAAACTGGGTGGAGCCGTTGAGTCCATCAAGGGTGGTGAGGCCTTGCAAAGAGATCTGGACAAATTAGAAAGCCGGGCAATCACTACCAATATTCAGTTTAACAACAACTGCCAGATTCTGCACCTGGGAAGGGGCAACCCTGGTTATATATACAGACCAGGAGACAAGATGCTGGAGAGCAGCCCCACAGAAAGAAATCTAGTGTTTTGATCTACAGCAAGCTGAACATGAGCAAGCAGTGTGCCCTAGCAGCCAGGAGGGCCAACTGTATCCTGGGATGCATCAAGAATGGCATTGCTAGCTGCCTGACAGAAGTGATTGTCGTGCTCTGCTCTGTGCTGGTGTGGCCTCTGGTATGGTGTGCAGTTTGGGGTGCCACAGTATAAGAAAGATATAAAACTATTAGAGAGTGTCCAAAGGAGAGCTACAGAAGAGTCTGGAGGGGAATATGTATGAGGAGCCGCTGAAGTCACTTGGGTTGTTCAGCCTGAAGCTATCACAGAGTGAACATCACAGTCTACGCCTTCCTCACGTGGGGGAGTGGAGGGGCAGGTGCTGATTTCTTTTCTCTGGTGACCAGCAGTAGAACCCAAGGGAATGGCTTGAAGCTGCTACAGGGGAGGTTCAGGCAGGATATCAGGAAAAGGTTTTTCATCAAGAGGGTGGTTGAGCACTGGAACAGGTTCCCCAGGGCAGTGGTCAAGGCCCTGAGTCTGCCACAGTTCAAGACGTGCTTGGACAACACTCTCAGACATATGACCTGATTTATTTATTTTTTAATTCTATGGTTCTATGATTCTATACTATACAAGTATATTTTATCTATACATTAATTATATGAGCAGGTGTCAGTTTATCTTTGCATATTCCCATACCTACTTCACATACATTTTGTCATCTGATTTGTCATCAGACTGACACTTTTTGATTTCCATCTAGCTACAGAGCTTTGTATAATGTGTCTTTCAAATTTTTATGTCAAATTTTTATAAAAAAACATTTTTATGTTTTTTATCCAAAGTTTCCTATGGATATTAGCCATATGCCATTTCTTTTGTGTTGTTCAACACATACTCTTTCCACAGACCGCAATCAGCCAAAACATGATGACTTCCTTTAATGTGCGGGAAAGTACACTTTCCCCTATAAAAAGAATATTTTATAAAATATTACCAAGTAAGGAGTGTAAGAGTCATGAAAAAATGAGTGGAAAAAGAAGATATTAGCAGGGAGCTGGGCAAAGTTATTTATGGCATTTGTGTTTTGCCTGGACTACAACGGAAACAACATGCATAATGTTGTCTACAAAGTCCTTTCCCTTATAGCAACAGAGAATATATCCCCGTAGACAAGGTGTTTTTTTAAATGGGAGGGGTTAGGGAGGTCTAACTCAAGTTTGCACATATGAATAAGGAATACTTGAGCTCTGCTGCAAGCAGCAACATAAAGTGTCTTGGTGACCCATAGCCATCTGATTGCACTTGAAGATAATATTTGTTTGGCTTTTGAAACAGTCATATTTCCTTACCTGTTGTGAACAAATAAAACAACCTAGTACTGGCAGAAACCTTATTCTCTACCAAGTAATATAAAGCAGCTTAGTTCTAATGATTGTAATGCATCATAAATTCAAAATAAATTAGTGGCCATTAAAATATAGGCTTCCTATGATTTGTATTACAGATGCTGCCTAGATATCATGCATTCCTGGAGCCACCTTTCATCTAAGGAGTTATGCTGATATTTTTCAGCCAGAACATATTAAAACGATCCAGTGAAATACACCATCCTCTGCAATGATTTAACATATGTGCTTGTGAGGAGAATATTGCTTAGGTTTCCTAATAAAATAATTATTTTCTTCCTTCGGGAGGAACTATGCTTCTCTAGTAAATTTTAATACATCTTACTGAAAAGCTATTTCTTAGAAAATTGAGAAAATTGACTTATTTAGGCAGTATGTATATCTGAACACCCTGTTGTTTTTGTTTGGTTGTTTGTTTGGTTGTTTTTTTCTTTGGTTAGTTGGTTGGTTTGTATTTATTCTTTAATAACATCTGGAGAAATGATCAAGAAGAAATTACATGATCCAGATTTGTTCCTGTCTTAATCCCACCTGCCACTTCAACTGGTTCTGAGTATAGGGTCAAGTGCTGTGCATTTAAGTTACTGTTTATATTTGAGTAAGTAAATATGAAAAGCTTCTGAACCAGAATAGCAATGGATTATATATCTTTGCGCATTCTTTCAACAGGTGTAGATTCACTGTGTGAAGCACAAAAAAATCACTCCCAGATGCATTACCTTTGTGAAATACTATTTGATTTTTAAGGAACAATACATAAATTAGAACTAGTATTGTATGAAACATTCTTTAACATCCATTTTATTCCTAAAATGAAATAAAAAATTCAAATCTCAGAATTCTTAGCTGAGTTAAATCTGTTAAAAATCTTCAAATAACTCGCTCTGAATTATCTCAAACTTCTTCTGTGGAACTAACTTAAGAAATCAGAAATAAAACTATGCAGCATTCCCATGTTCCAGGTCACTCAATAGTATTTTGCATTTCTAAACATTACCAAATCATCTAAAAAAAAAATGTTGCAGCTCTACAGTTTTTAACTGCAGCTTAGTGTAAGACCAGCTACAGGACTGTATTGCTCATTATTATACATAAAGTCACAAAATGTACAGTGGACATACCACTGGGATGAACCCCCATCACATTCTCAGAAGTGCAGTCTTTGTGTAAGTCCAGCCAATTGGAAGGAGGGATTTCATTTATTTATTTATTTATTTATTTTGAGATTTTCTGTAAGTTTCTATTACAATATGTGTTAATTAGAAATGATTGTTCAGGTTATCAACAGCTTAAAACCATCTCTCATGTCAACTGTATTCTCACTTGAGAATCATACAGTTTCAGGTCATTACCGGTGGATACTTTGTTACACTGTGTGTTACATCAGTAAATATCAGAACAATTCTTACAGTCAGGGTGCCTGCTTGCCTACTGCTCAGCCCACTTTGCAATACTGGAACTACACAGAATCGAAATAATTAACATTTATATTAGGAGAAAGACTCATACTTCAGGTCAAATTGTACTGCGTCCTTGAATTTTTATTTTTATTTTTAATTTATTTATGAAGTAGAGACAAGATTACTGACAAACAAGTCATACCAAAAAGGTTGGTCAAATGATTAATAAAGTGAATACTCCCAGTTTTTCTTAAATGCTATACACCCTCAAAACTACTCTTGCATATTTTATATTTTATTTGGGGGAAAATAATAATTTATGCATAATGTATTTTTAAGGTTGATATTAATAAAAATGAGATTTTAATGACTGCCTGTGGGAGCACTTAAGTCATTGAAAGTACACTGCCAAAAGACCTTTATGTCACAAACACCTATGCATAAACATATTTGCATATGTTTATATGTTGACTTGAAGCAAGCGAGAAATAAGTCTTAGCTTTGAACCTGATGAGATCACTTAGGCATTTGAAATTAAGCACATATTACAGGATTAGCATCATGGAGACCATACTTGGAACAGAGTCCCAGGCAGTTATTTTGCGTATCTCTGATAACAGCATAACATTGTTACTGAAACATGTAATTCATCACTATATATTTTATGTTTTAAGTTTTCCTACTGACTCCTTCTCTCTCCCCACTCCCCCCGCCCCCAAACAATGGTTCTAGAGTATCTAGCTATAGATTCAAAAAAGACCTGCAGATTCATCATATGTTGAGCATGAACATATCTTCTTTATCAATAATGTATCTATTTACCTGGTTTAGTTATTTTATTTTACTGCATTTTGCTCGGGAGATGTCCAGGGAAACTAAAATAAGTAAATACATGAATAAATAAATCTTATTCACCATACGTAATGCCATGTTGCTTCTCACCAGCTTCAATACCTCATGTGCCTTAATTAAATCTTTCATGGCAACAGTTTTTAAATAGAAGATCCAAAAATAAAGCCTCCTGCACTTTGCTTATTTACTTGCTGCTTTGAAAATTACAACTATTCCGATTAGGCAAATAACAGGAGCTTAATTAGAGACATTCAAGGCTTAGCAACATCACAATAAGGAGGGATTAATACTGCCATTTACATATATGATAACAGTTCAGGCAATTTAGAACAGAATTGGTCTTGAAGCATTTTTGAGTGAAATTTGACTTCCAAGGACACAAGATTACTCCGCTTCTAAGGAAGGCCAAATAGGAAACCTATCTTCTTGAATTGTGCCTACTCTGAGAGCCACTGCAAAGAGTCCTTAGTCCTGACACTAAACTGTTCCTCTGAGTAAGTTATGTTTTACTATGTAGAAAATAACAAGAAGATCAAATCTAGGCTACATCTTCAAATCTGGAAGCAGCATGTATGGGACAGCAAAGCTTATTCTTGTAAAAGAGGAAAAAAATAATCACTCACATAATTACTGTTCCTGGAAAATCAAAGACATTCCTCCATAGGAGAGCGGTATGAGCAAGATTTGTAGCAAAACACATTTGGTACTGCCAGCTGATACTGATAGGGAAGTGTTTTGGAGCTTTCTACACAAAGACTGAAATGTTTTCAACTTTCAGATCATTCACAGAGAATAGGAAAATATAACATAGATTATAGATTTCTGTCCATAGATTTTTATCAGCTTATAATCAGCTACAGAAGGATGTGGACTTAGTCAATTATTAAGCAAAAAACCTTTTCTCCCAGCTGGGTTTTTTATTTAGCTAATGATGGGAGCTGGAGAATTATGGGTATGAGGAAAGATTAGATATTTACAAGCTAATAAATAATTTTAAGATTACCAGAGAGTTTTAATAGCATCAAAACTAGTACAACCTAAACAGTGTCATTGAAACATGGAAAAATTACAACCTATGCAATATTCAAGAGATCTAGAAAGACTACAAATATTAATAAAACCAGCAGGACAAGTTCAAAATCACTATCAATTGGGTGCATATCTCTGCAGGAACATACTTAGATTTTAACGTCTCTAGAGAGTGAAATATATCATATTGGTATAGGGCAACAATTGTGTAGAGTAGCATCACTTAAGGTGTGTGCAAAATAGAGATCTGAAAACTTCCTCTAGGTTCCTTTAGCACTGAAAAGACAGCCAGTCTTTCTAAAACATAATTTATCTGTCGTGTTTTGGACAGTTAACATAGGAAAGGACAAATCAGAAATTTCCATTTTTATTGACTGACAACAGAAGTTGTCTAGACAACTGGTTCAGATGTAAGTACCTATGCTGAGGAAGACTAAACAACACATGAATACCATCCATATGATCTCTAGTTACTATTGTTAAAAAACTGTAAGGGTACAACTATTTCCTTCACAATTTTCCAAGAGTCAAAGCAGTTAATGAAAAGTGTTTCAAAGCAGTATATACGAAACACCTAAGAAGGCACAATTAATGTAAAACATGTCCATGGAAAAGTACTACAAGAATTGTTTGAACTAGATGATTAAATGAACAACTTATTTCACAATACATTCTCCTATTTTAATCACAATCTTCACATTTAAATCCATGCCATTTGGTTGTCTCTTTATAGTACATATTAATCTGAACAAAAGTCAGGTAAAATTACAGCCATTGCACTTACTTATTTCTTGATAATTAAATAAAAATGCCAACATTTGTGAAAAATGAAGATAAACTTGTTTTCTGCTTATATGCTCCAATGAAACATATTATTACTGAAGCTATAGTTGTATGTACTCTTTGACATGGGTAATCTTAACAGCAATCTTAATAATCTTCACGGTAATAGCAATCTTAATAAACTTCAGTTACGTGAAAAGTTTCTGACTGATTAGAAAACTCTCTGCGTGGCATGTATATTTACATGCAATCTCTGCAAAAATCTTCAAAATCAGTTAATCAATTAAGATTGTTTGAAGTAATCTTAAAAGACAATTTAAAACCATCTCATTCTTTGATTTCTGTAGTTTCCCTGGCATCAGAATAAACCTGTCACTAAGTCCAGTTACCTCTGTTAGCAACTATGTATCTACATACCATTACAAATGTCAGTAAAAATTCAGTTGTTGCCAATTTATACTGGTTTATAGTATCTTATAAATATCTCAGTTCAGCTCTGTTTCCCTTGGCTATACCTTTCAAAATAAACAAAGGAATAGTTCTTAGACATTCCAAAACAATGGACCAGTAAAATTCTATAATAAGTTCTTTGTAGAGTGTTAGGTTTATTATTTCATTTGAAGTGCTGGTGTGATTACAATGGTATACACAGCATGAGTAGATAGACTTTTCCTTCCCCACAGAACTTCTCTGGTATCTGCTTAAATATCTCATGATTCCCAGTTGTGCTACACCATTGTTTCATTACCTTTGAATTACGCGACACAGATCACAAATGCAGCCATTGTATAATCCAGTGATATGAAAAACTATATGGGAACTGATCCAACATTATTAGCATACAGAAAGAAGAAGAAAAAAAAGTATTCCTTCATCTAAGTTTTACAAGCTCAATGAATATATCAAAGGCCTAAGTTAGTCCCTTGATATCTTTTTAAAACAAACCAGAAGTTTTAGTCCCTTAGAAAATGTATTTTATGATGAATGCTATTTATTATTGTTTGTCTTTGACCCGTTACTTGAAATGAAGTGGGAGAGAAAAAAGAATCTTCTTTATGGATAAAAAAGCTGTAAATATTGATTACTTTTACCTATAGAAATGAAGATCAAGAAAAATACAAAGCCTTAAATGGGAAAAAAAAAGAACCTAACTAATGTTCATTATGTAGTCTATTATGTTGCCTGCTTGTATATAAACAAGAATTTTTTTCCTTATAGGATGGAATTAATTTAATTAAAGTCACCACAACTATCTCTATGATAATCATTACTATTATCCTATGTCATGGACATTGAAAATGTTAGTAAAAGTACAGTGGGAATTTTCTTATAAATGGTTTTCTGTCAATTACTGAAAAGACAAAAATATTTCTCTCAATGGCAGCATGTCCTTAACTTTAAGACTGGCTTTTTGAGTGTGGCTAAACAGATCCCTGTAAAAACTGTTTCATGAAAACTTGACAAAATTGGATAACCAAAAGGCACTGAATAACAATTGCATCTTGTCTGTTCAGCCAAACATAACAAGCTGAAGAGTAAAAAAGCAACTAGCTCCTGTAGACAGAATGGCACTCCTGTTCAAAAAAATACTACGTATATATATATATAAAACAATCTACAACAGGTGTTTTTTCTCATCCTTCTTCCCACATCCAACTTTAAGGGTGCTTACTAACTTATTAGGGTGTTAGAAACCTCTTTGTGTTTAAAACACTCATTACTACCACAGAACATTGCCCTACAAAGTACAGTTTTATTAAAACTCAAAGGCTTCCAAGAAATGTAAGAAGTGGCTGTGTTACCCTTCAGAGGCTTTATCAGAACTCCTTAGCATTCAGGTCTTCTTTTAAAAACTGAACTACTGTAAGTTCATAATATTTGTGTTACTCCTGATACTTCTTTTTTGTACTTATCTCCATTTGTTAGTAAGATTCAAAATGCTCTGTTCCTGTGTCACCTCATTACAACTTCTTTTCCTTTATCTGTGAGTCTCAAATTAACTTGACATAGATGTTTTACATATATTTTAGGCTAAATGTGAAGTATTCCCTCATGCCCATGAGGCATTTGGAAAGTTGATAAGTTCTGCTTTCAAGGACACTCTAAATGAGGTTATTAAAATTCAACACTTTGCATATTCTGATGGAGAAAAACATTTGTCCCTGACTACAAAGGACATAGGTCAATTCAAGAAAGCTTCTCAATCTTCTTATCCATGGGTACTGAAGGCCTTGTACCAGTATTTGTAAAATCTAAATAAGAAAATGTTACCAGGGAGGGAGAAAAGTGTAGGAGCATAGATTCTGTCCAAAAGTAAAAATCCATAACCATCTGTTGTTTGTGTTGCATGCATTTCGCAACTGTCATCTCCACTGTGCACGCCATTTCATCTTCACAGCAATATCTCTAAAACACCCACTGAGATAAAATCACAAATATTTTGAACATACCATATGATACGTTATTTTCCAAATTAATATTCGACAAAGTCATAATGAGAACTTTTTTAGTTTACTTTTGTGTTGTCACCTGAAAACTCTTTTAATAGTTTGTTACTACCTGATAGTTAAGCTCAAACTTGAACAATTAAACAAACAAACAAACAAACAAACAAACAAAAAGAGATAGGAAACTATTAAATGCTGCATTTTTTTAATTGTTGGTATGTTTTCAAAAACAGTAACAACCACTATTTACAATTCTATAGCACTTTTCTCTTCAAAAAAGGTTTCCAAATGCTTTTTTAATCATTTACTTGGAAAAATCATCTAGAATTTTGTCACTATCCCCTGGGTGGTTTAAGAAAAGGTTGCATGTGGTACTTAGTGACATGATTTAGTGAGTAGTATTGGTAGTAGGGAGATGCTTGGACCATATGATCTTGAGGTCTTCTCCAACCTTAATGATTGTATGATTCTAAGACAATCCTACATTTCACAGCTGAGTCTGGCTTGGAGAAATTAACAGCTCTTAAGATAATTTCTACAGTGCAACGTCAAACCCACTAAGTAATTTTTGAAAACAAACAAACCAAAACACCAACAACAACCAATACCAAAACCAAGCAAACAAATAAAAAACACCAAATAGAAATCTGTCCTTGGAAAAATGACAGAAAAAGAGTTAAATAAGTAAACCAACTGCTTTTTCCCTAAGGAAATCTAAAACCCAAGGTCAACTGTGTCTGAAATCAACAGACCTGTCACGCAGCTTTCATGGCTGCCACTAAGGCTCCCATCAAAACTACAATGAAATTATTAAAAACATTTTGTGTTGTGTTTTTGTTTTGCTTATTTTTAATTTTTTTCTTTTTTTGCTGGAAACAGATTGAGCTTTGAAAAGAAGCTCTCTAATCATCTTTGGCTGGTTAATGATGCACAAAGCAAAAGGTGAAGTTTAGAAAAAGAGAATGAACTGAGAGAACTTGATATCAAATATATTTGGTCTTTTTCTTCAGTTCCTTAATGCTTGCATGTTTCAGAGCACACATACAGCTCTGTAAGTATACATACATAGTCAATATATATAAGAATACATATATGCACACATATCATATATAACTATGTGTTCATATACACACACAAACACAGGGTACCCTGTCAAGATAGCTCAACTAATTTCATCTTATCCCAGATTCTGTCCTCCAGCACAAGAAGTTTGGTGGTCTCAGTCACAGTCCCTTGTGTGTAGGAGTCCATCACAAAACCATCACCCCTAATCTAATACAATTGACAGTCTCTGCTCAAGAGAGGCAAAAGAAGGAGTTGCCATGGAGACTGAACTATTGCTCTTCTCCAGAGGATGCTTCTTTCAAGCACAGGCTGAACAACAGAGGCTGTCCAATATCTGTAACCTTGATCACATTACAGGATCTTGCAGTTTGGGAAGGCTTTTTAGTAAACTCTAACAAATATCCAGGAGACAAGAACAGGGGAGAAAACAGAGAGCTTGAGGGGAAAAAAATAATAAAAACAATAAGAACAAACAAACAAACAACAACAACCACAACAAAAAACACCACCACAACAAGAACTATATGAAAGTACATATTATGGTAGATTGAGAGAGGGAAAAGAGTTTCATATTGACTTGATTTATCAGATTTGTCACCTCTGTTTAGTGCTTTCCTAACAGGGTGAATGCTGTGCTTGACCTATTTGCTGGAATTAACCAGGACTGCAGGAGACCATATGGATTGCCAGATGGTCTCCTATAATTTAATGCCATTTATTCTAAGTATGAAGTAAGTGATAAACATAATTAACATTCTTTTAGCTCCTTACTGGATGCCTTTTATTAGTGTTTTTTTTTTTGTTTTTGTTTTTTTTTTTCCTCAGGAATTGAAAGGTAAGTTAATACCTTGTTATTGAAACGCAGATGCCAGCTAATTAACTGCAAGAGGCTGCAGCCTCTAAAGCAAAGTGTCGGCACAGACTCTTACTTATTCACTGACCCCACTGTGATGATTAATAGGTTGAATGCTAAGCTCTAATGAGGATGACAGATCTTAGATGTTTTCAAGTTACCTTAATTAATAGCATGATGAACAGAGTGTTCATGCAGACATATCACACTTCATAGTAAACACTACACCCTGTACCATGGTCTTAACGTGTCTTTCACATTACAGCACATCAAATACTAAGGAATCAAACCACCTTCAGACAGTAGAAACAATGCAGTGATTTCCTCCAGAAATGTTTTTCCTGATTCCTATTTCATACTCTGCCAGTGATTGTCTAAATGGCCTATTTTTTAGGAAGTGGTTCTAGAGAAGCTGTGGCTTCAAAGAGTGTTTTATCAGGCAGGATCGTCATTCTCAGCATTTCAAAACCATGAGTCCATAACAAGATATGCAAACAACTTTGCCTACTGTTCCTGTGCTAACAGTCTTCATAGGGACTGGGCTAGGTCTTAGCAGAATGAATAGTCAACTATTTTGTAATGTTTAACATCAATGTACAGGTGAAGATATCATGCTGGTACTCATAACATTGAAGGAAGTACTAGAGAAAAGGCAGCAGTACTGAATGCTTTGCATTTTACATTAAATATTGTGTACATTGAACCTGGTATATAAACATGACCACAGCCGAATGCCCTTTGATTTGCATCTGTACTGTTATTAAAACTTAGGTGAACTTTGAGATGACAGAAATGGCATAAATTAAATGTTATTCAGAGATTAAAACAAACAAACAGCACCCGTGCTATAAAGCAAATCTGTCCTTAGAAAATTTAGCTATGAATTTAGCTAAAAAACACAATGAAATAGGGTCCAGACCAAAAGTCATAGCATAAGGTAAGTAGAAGCAAAACACAGCTCTTTATCATCTGTGTTCTTCCCTTCTTCCAGATGGGTCCACATTTGTTCAGGGGCTTCAGAAGCTAATTTAGAGGGGGCCTGAACATGACATGCTGTCCATGCCCAGAGCAGCCATGCATACTGCCATGCCTTTGAATTGCTTGTAGACAGTCTGTCCAGATGTGCCTGGCAGAGTCCTAGTCAAGCAAGCCTGGGCACATGAAATGCCACATCACAGGGTAACTCATTTCTAGGCTTGCAGTACCCATAAAAGCCAGTCTGGTTTAAGAATGACTTGGTCACACATAGCAAGAACATACATGATCTTGCTCTTTACCCTGCTCTTGAAGGCATTAATTCAAGTTACTTCTTCATTTGGTGAATTTTCTCATGATTGTTGCTGTTCCTATAAATTCCTTCAGGATTCTCCATATGAACAGATATAGGTTAAAAATATCTTAACAGCAGATGTTTATTGCTATTGACACCACTTGTCATGTCATCTTTATTGGGTCTCTGCCTCTGTCACCATTTGAAAAAAAACATTCATTTTTCATTCCATTAACCAAAAAATATTTACCTGCAGTACTTAAGACAACACTGTGCTGGCTGCAGGATCTTTTTTATAGTCAGAGGTGAAAAACAGATACTTAGAGAAACTCCCATAGCCTGAAATCTCTTCTATGCATACCTACCTCTCTTCCTTGACTGCTAAAGCAACTATGACAAGTGCTAAGATTTAGGAAGGCTGAAATCAGTGATAAAATAATAACCATGAAAAAGTAAGACCATGGTTGTTTCAACAGGTTGTTTACTGGACCTGACAATACCGTACTTTATTATAGATACCACTTCTGAAAAATATTGGAGTGATGCTTTTCAGTGAGTAAAGACACAGTTCTATTGGCACAATGTTTTCAGTTTCTCTTTATACACTTTTATACATATGTACATATGCATACATAATATATGCATTTAATAGCTCCATTACTGCAAATGGTCAAATGTTCCAGGTGCTTACCTTACAACATTTTTATTTTAAAAAGGGCATTAGGTAAATTCTTACCTGATCTTAAAATTATTACCTAATAAATTTAGGTAATAATGATAAAATCAGATAATAATTAACTTCAACTGCTTTAAGATCATAGGGAAAAAAATAGACAAACACAATATTTGCAAATTTCACAAACATCTTACCTCCTGCATACATGACAGCCAACATTATTGATGATATCCAAGCTATTTCACTATATGATGTGTGGAAGATTTCCTGTATTTCTTTGAAGAATACTGTGATGGCTTTGGGGAATGCATAGGAAAATCCAATGGAGATAAAAGCCCCAAAGACCACAACCCATCCCCAGCCTCCATCTGGAGGAGGGTATTGTGGTGCTCCTGTTGCTGGTGGCATTTCTATTCTTTGTCTCTTCTCCACCTAGGCTGAAAAAGAAGAGAAGAGACAAAGTTTCAAACAGTTTTCCTTTTTTATCAAACAGCAGTATTCTGTCATCATCTGCAGAATCCTCAAAGCTGAGACCTTCCAGTTTACATGGGACCACATGGGACCTGTTTTTAGAAGCAAAACCTGTTCTGAAAAACAAAGAAACAAAAAATATGTCAAGAATATTTGAAATATCCGATTCAGTATGTTCCACTATTACAAAGGACTGACCTCAGTTACTGAAGTTGTGCTTGCAATTAGTCACTTAGAACATTAGTCACTTAGAAAGCAAATGTGTCTCTATGGGTAAATTTATGTAGCTTTATGCTCTACATTATGCTCTACAGTATGGATTTACGATAGGTATGAAACAGAAAAAAAAAAATGAAATCAGATGTACAGGAAACAATGGAAAAAAGTTATAGTAAATTATTCCTAAATGCTATTTTTTTAGCAACATTTGCAGGTACTTCAGAAAAATTATCAGCAATGACAGCAAGTCATAACACAGTGCTTTGTCATATGCTGCCATTTTCCAATTGTTGACAATTGTTAATATTACTTGCTTAACTCACGAGAACATTTTAAAAGCATATTTAAAAAAAAAAAAAAAGAGAGAGACTTAAAATTTCTTGTGTTTCCGTAAAATAAATGTAAAATATTACAATTCCAAATTGTATTGTTTTTAATGTTTTCATATGTGAATTGGTAGATGTTGCTATTACTTGCAGGAACAAGGTGGTGGTACTCTTTTTGCTGTATCCACATGTTTAAAGACATCAGGAAGTCTTTCACTAATAAATTTTCAAACTTTCCACAACTATTCTCTAATTTAGAGTTTACCATAATAGAGGACAGCAGAGTGATTTTTTGTAGAGGTTCTGAGAGGTGCAATCAAGAAATTCAAGGAGCTCAATAAATCATAAGTAATTCACATAAAACTCCTAAGGCCTGAAATTAATTTTATACTTAATCACCTTGATATCTAAATACTTAAGATGACTATATTATCCATTACCTTTCTAGAAAACACGTAGTAGCAAGAATCCATTTTGTAGTTTAGAGATTTTTCCAACATAAAAACCCTTTATTACTAAACAGAGCTGGGAATCTACTATATTTTCTTCTGTGCAATCCAGCCTACACAGACAGCATGAACCGAAAATTCCTCCTTCCTCTGTGTTCCTTCCTTGGGCATTTAGGTAACTTAGTACTCTTGATTGGTCTCCAACCACACCAGTACAAAAAGCTGTGATTCATAACAGTATGTAGGTTTTTGTTATGCTTATGATTAACAGCGAATCTCTGTAAGACTTCTATGCCACTTACGCCATATCCCAGTTTCTCACAGCAAACTGCATTAGCAGTGGGATGATATAATTACCTTAACAAAAAATAAAAAATGAACTGTGCCAGCTTATATTAATCTCTCAGGATAGCGTCTAGAGTACTCTCAGGGTAAATGCCATGTAGTACTGCCTACAACACGACAAAAAAATTGCAAAGTGTTGCTTTTCAGATTATCACAAGGCCACTGCTGTAACAGAAACCTCTGTATTTCTGATTCTCCAATTTACTGCTTTTCGTTGTAGACATCACCTTCATATTGGCAGACCTCCAAAGGAGCTAAATCAACCACTAAAACATCTGGCTTCTATGCGAGGTTGGAGAAGCCCAGGTAATTTGGCTTCTGCATCGTATCATACAGATTTGCTGCTGGCAGCAATAGGTATTTGCCACTCTGTACCCAGACTGGATATATATTTTTATATGCACATCTAGAAAGAACCCTTGGCATATATTTTGTTTCCAGTTACCCTGGTCTCAACTTAGTCCACTGACATGCATCAGTGAGGAAAACCTGGGTCTGCCCCTAGAAGATGGACAAGTAGAGACACTTCTGGTTGCTAAAACTTAACATTGGCAAAGCAGTTAAACACCCATTTGCTGTTGCTGAATCAGGACCCATTGGTAGGAAGAGTATCTCAAAAAAAAAACACTGGACTTGAAAAAACACATAGTAATTGATTGCCACCACAAATACCAAAACACAAATTGGTATGAAAAGCAGAGCCTATTTCTGTAACCTAAGTGGTAGTAAACAACAGAGTTTTCTATCTGTCCCAGAAAGCTGTTGTTCTGCTCATCAGAGAAAACTTTTGGTTATATCCTAAAAAAAAGGGTAACTATTATTTTCTTACACTTCAAAGTTTGAGCATATTTGTTTTCATATTTCATATTCATATGACAACACTTCTATCTTTATTATAAATTTTAGTAATGCAACACTACATCAAGGCATTGCTCCCCATACAAATGGCAAGTGCTTACCAATTTATTGAGGAAGTACTCCTTTTTCTAAAAACAACACACAACTGTTTTGCAAAGTCACTGCCACCATATTGGTCAGAATAACTCCAACGGTTCCTGAGTGTTGTAACAACCCAATGCCCTGATACAGGCTTGGGGAAGGGTGGCTAGAAAGCTGACCAGCAGAAGAGGACCTGGTGGTGCTGGTCGAAAGCCGGCTGAACATGAGCCAGCAGTGTGCCCAGGCGGCCAAGAAGGCCAAGGGCATCCTGACTTGCATTAGAAATAGCACAGCCAGCAGCGCTAGGGAAGTGGTTGTCCACCTGTAAGTGGCACTGGTGAGACAGCACCTTGAATAGTTTTGGGCATCTCAGTTTATTAAGGATACTGAGTTGTTCAAACGTGTACAGAGAAGAGCAACAAAGAAGCCTTTTGTAAAGACCCCATTATATCTACTTTTCCAGAGGAGCAGCACAGACTCTGACAATTCAATGCTTTCCCCCCTTCAAAAGCTTCACAGTAACCTAAGAAGGCACCAGGGAAAAGAGCAAAGGGGCAGTGGCTGTTCCTATGCTTCAGCCTAGAGGCAACCTGCTGCAAAGCCAACTGCACTGCCAGCTTCTAGCACTGCTACAGTAAAAGACTGCCTGCTAATGTATGCCAGGCATTACCCTGCCAGAAAGAGGAGTCTGGATCATCATATCTCACACCTCCTATTTATCCCACAGAATACAGTTAATAATAGCTTCCCTGATATTTCTTTATGATTGTGATAGTCAACTTAGCAGCAGTTAAAAGGTAAAAAGGGAAAAAAAAAAGAAAAAAAAAAAGTTATAAACAAATACATTTACACCAAAAGGAAAAAAGTATTCATTTTGTCAGAAACATTAAGCCCAACATTTCAAGTATTCTTCTTAGCAGCTAAAGCAGCTTTCTTCTGTAACATTTTCATTTAATGTCCCTGAAACTGAACTTCTAGAGCAGTCTAGCATGTTAACATCTTCATCTCTTATCTAAGCCTAACTGTAAAGATCCGGATAGTATAGGAAGTATACAGACAAATGCAAAATCCATTAGCAACCAAAACAAAGCAGTGTTTTAGATGAGTGGATGTAGATGCTGAGAAGGTGAGAGACAGAAGAGGGAGGACTGAAGCAGTGACAAGTGAAATGTCTTCCCAGAGCTCTCAGGGCTTATTATGGGCTATGAAGAATAAAAAGACATAGGGTAGAAAATGTAAAAGCAGGCATACGTGAAGATGTTCAAGTGAAGGACATTGCGCCTGAATAACAACAACAAAAGCTGCATCTGAGTAAATAAAGGTCACCAGCAGAATCCATAGTCAGTCATGTGAATTCCACCATGTGCTCCAGGGCTTACACGGGAGCATTGCTCATACCCCTCCTTTTACAGGCAGGTGGTGAGTGAGGGACACTGCCTGCAATCTGTACAGAGTGGAGCAGGGCAACAAGTTACTGAAGCATGTCCCTGGTGAAGCCATCAATGCCTCTTCTCTCTGTCAGGTACAGAAAGGCTACTCAGCCTTTCCATACCCTGAATGAGGCTGTGCACAAGGATCTTCTCCTCTGTATAAATCTCATTTATGAAAGCAGTGAACAAATACATAGCTTACAGTAATAAGAGCTCCATGTGTTTACTAATAAACAGTAGAAAGAGGACAAGAGGACACTTTAAAAACATGTGATGTGCTACACATGTGGGTCTCTCATCACAACAACGTTTAATTGGGCAAAAGAGAATTGAATTAAAAAGAGAGAGGTGGAGAGAAAGCAAGGGAAGGAGGAAAGAAAGAGAAAGGAGGAAGAAAAAAAGAAAAAGGAAGAAGGAAAAATGGAAGAAAGGGAAAGGAAGAAGGAAAGGAGGAAGGAATGGAGAGAGAAGCAAGCAAGCAAGCAGCAAGGTCAAACTAAGAGCAAATGCTACAGACAATGCACCTTGATGCAGACTTCATTCAGTCATGATCAACCTGTTCAGACTGCTCTTGTACCAATGCTTTGTTAATATTCTGCAGCTGTCAGCTGCCAGAACCAGCTATCAATACAACTCTTCTCAAAAGGAGTTGTATTGTTCTCATGTTTACAGAGACACTGATTTTACTGGGAGTTTTAGTTTTGCATTTCTGCAACATTAGAGCAACCCTTTTCTTTTCCATTCCTGTTTTGTCTGCCTTGCCCTCAACACGCCCCATCACTTTAACTCAGCAGATATTTGTCCCAGAGGAAAAGAGCTGGTATGAGAAAATTCTGTCCCTAGTTGTAGAGTACAAATATTTGGCATGTGTGTAGGGCATTCCAGCTCCATGTGGTAAGCCAAGGACCGCAAAGATTTACAAATTTGAGCTAATTCAGTCTTGTAATATTCCTGCAGGGTGATTCAGAAGTATCATCCACTTTCAGACATGGGAAACAAATAACAGCAACAGGTTAAATAACTTGACTAAGTCTTGCACCAAATGAATGGCAGTGCTGGAATGTGGACTAATGTCTAAGTAAATTGTCAGTTAAGCCTGAGATGAGAACACGTGTTTTAAAAGCTCATTAGGTAATAAATGCTGATTGATCGTACAGCTTGATACCTGAGCTGAAAGCACAGGTGTGGTACAGTTTTTGCTTTATAGGTTTGGAGAGTCTGCTGCTCTAGCTAAAACCTAATGAATATTAATTGCATTCCTATATTTGAAATCAATGATTTTGTGGTAGCATTACCTAAAGAATGAGCTATATAGGAATTACACTTTTATTAAATACCCTTGTTTTAAAGATATAAATAATAATAATAATAATAATTGTGATTATTTTAAAAAACATCAAGCCCAAGCAGGGAAAGGGGTATCATCTCACCGAATGGTACTGCCTCAGCAACTTCTACAAGCTCTTCCCATTATTTTGAGAGCAACATTCAGTATTTGAAAAAAAAAATCTTATTAGTTTTGAGACATGATGTTGTTCTGACTTGGGATTTTGTTGTGGGGAAAGGGAGGATGTGGAAAGACTTGGACTGAAGAGACCAAGAGAGATTGTTCTCTGCTCTTATCTCTAACTACTCACTTCTAGAGGCAAAATAGCTCCTAATGAGCACTGGTACCCAGACTGCCGATCTTCCTGAAAGAGGAAAATAGGCTATATTTTGTGTGAATATTTGTATTCAGAGACTGAAGAGCATGTGATAAATAAAACCCAGGTATATTACATATATACTCAGAATCTGAGTTTACCGCACTTTTTCCACTGGGGTCTAACCTGCAGGACAAATACTCCCCGTGAGAGAACAAACCTGCTAAAATGTACCCAGGTTATCAAGCATTATCGAAAGCTGTTGGACTTTGTAGTTTCTCCAATATGCTTGAATTGAAAGGCAATGTCTGTGAATGCTTTCCAGACAGAAAAATGTGACAATAAAATACATTATACTATAGCTATAGTATACTATATTCATTTGCATTTATGGGGCTTATGTTAGGATTTGTTATTTCTGATAAAAGTCTAGGCAAATCTTAAAAACAAAAAATCACTGGCCTTAATTGGTTTTAAACCCTTTTTCACATCAGTCCTCAACAGCACAATAACCAACAAAGTTAAAATATATTACCATCGTTATTCTACATACCCAGTTTTATCCTACTAAAAAAAAAAAAAAAAAAAGACAAATTATTTTTTCCCTTGATGAGGGGATGAAGGAGTAGCTCTAAATTTTCATATTTATGAAAGAAACATGCTGTTAGTCAACCCATCCATAATTTATAGTTGAGAATCAATACTGTAGAATACTTTTCATCCCACTGAAGCAGAACCAAGACAAGTATGTGCCTGAAGACAGCGTGGGAAAGTAACAGCCCCTCACACATCCAAAGCAGGCATAGCAGTATCTTTCTTCCAAATGCGTGGAAGGTGAACATAGGCAGGCTCTGTGGAAGGAGGCAGAAGGAAGGGAAAGCTACGTGTTGTCAGATAAAATAAATGAACAATCCTAGTACCTTTCTTTCCTCTTAGGGTTTGGTGTTGTAATGGACTGAGTCTTAGTAACAGCATCAGCTGAGCAGATAATTGGATGGAAAAGCAAGAACTGTTTGTTGAGTAAAACAAGCATGATTACAGATGTGAATTCCTGATGCCTGGGGGAATAATGAAAGGTCTAATTCACTTTTACCAAGAATACTGGAATAAAGGCACATCCTCTGTTTGTACCAGTTTGAGGACTCATAATAGGATTACTGAGACAGAAGTGAGTCTGGTGTGGTAAGATATTGTCCTATAAAAAGCAAAAGTGTATAAATTGCACTGGGAGAGAGTAACAAATCCCATTCACACTAAGGCACTGTTTAATCGATGTTTAAACAAAGTCTGAGGCCAAAGGCTGTTTCTAAGTCACTAAAGTCAGGGTTTTACAGAACTGGGACCTCCACCTGACAAAATTATATTGAAACTAGTGTTGCTACATGTATGAGATCAGATTGTGAGCACTATTAAGTCAGTAGTGAGATGAATAACATTTCTCAAAACTAATATTAATGCAGCATTTATAATTCCTTGGATTTAGTTTCCTGTTGATGTTGTTGTTGCTGCCTCTTTCTTCTAGGAAATCATATTCGAAACTTTAGAAACCTGTTCTGTATTCACAGTCATTCTGGGTAGGACTTCCATTCATCATGCCTTCTGTTATTACCTTTTTTCTTTGACTTTATGGGAAAACTAAATGACTGGCTTACTCTGGATGACTAAATGCCTAGATGAGTAAAGTTAAGTGAAATGAATTCCAACCAAAGTGATTGCAATTCTGTTTTAATTACTTCAAAAAAGAAGTCAATAGAATATCTAACCCAGAGAGGCTGGCATCTCACCCAAATTGGAGCACACTGAAATGAAATGTTGATGGCTACATTGAAAATGACAGTGATACAGTCCGAAGAATTAATTAGTTTTAACAGTAAGTTGACTGAGGACGATGAAAAATTCTGTGCATTTGAAAAAATCCCCAAACTAATCAACCTTTAAAAAACAAGAACAACAACAAAAAACAACCTCTGTTGTACCATTAAAGAACAAGCTTTAATAAGCTCAGCTAAACTTGTTTGTTATAGCTCAAAGTATCAGCTCTCTGCACTGTAAGAATATTGATCTGCTTATTAGTTTATTTCTAACCACCACTACCATCCTTTCAGTTCTGGGAGTACTCCATCATATTTAGCTATAAGCTTATTATTTTAACCCTTCAGAAACCAGTTTTGGACCACTGGCAATATACATGTAAGCCTTTTCAGTACATCGGCACGTGTATATTCTTTAAAATTTATGTTGAATGAATGTTATAAAAAAAGTATATCCAGAATAACAGAAATGACTTCATATAAATCTGGAGCTGTATGTTTGATAGATATTTTTAACAGTTCTGATATTTGGAGGGAGTAGAGTTATATATTCACTTACTTGTAATATTTTATACATGGAAGAACAAAGGTTTCAAGTCAGTGTTAATGGAGTTATCTGCACTGCTGCTGCACATTATTTGAAAAACATATAGCATAATCTTTCCAAAGCAGCAGATTTTCCATTATCAATAATAACATATATTCATTTTAATATCATTCTCCAGTACTAGGCTGGATATTGATGATGGGGAAAAAATAATCTGTTCTTAGTCTGTGCAACTAGTTAAAGTTTTTAAAATCGAGACTCATATCTTTTTACATAATTATATAATCCAGAAGTGGCAATATTTAATTCAATTCCTACTGAAGATAATATTCACATCCATCAGTTTAATATTTAATGTTATGAAGATGCAATAGATTCCAATTCAAATTTTGCTGACATAAATTTCTGTAAATGCTATCAAAGTTAATCTCTGCTCTTGAGGCTAGAATCCAAGCCCTGGCTGTTTTCTTTACTTCTACATTACAGACCAGGGTACTTTCTGCACATGTCCTAGCACTCACCTAAATCCTGTCCTGGAAACATCATCTCAGACATAATAAGAAAACATTTTCTTCAACGTTTGTGCAGCACATGACTCCCATGGGTGGAAAGTTACTAATATTTAAGTCTCAGTGACAACTACTTAGATTATGTAACAGGAAGCAAACTGATCTGGATTCTGTTCCTAGGAACATATGACTGGGATCAAATAACAGTCCAAGCCTGGAAAGTATCTCCAGACTGCAAAAGCTTATGAAGGGTTCACACTTCAAGTATTCCTGCCAGTTTGGAAATTGTTACCGGTTTAAGAAATGTTTTCTATATTATTAATAAAATGGAAAAGGTTAGTAATGCTTCTGATGAGATAGAAACATTTAAAAGTGTGAACTGAGAGGTCTAAAGAATTATACATTACCTTAGCTATAGTTAACTTGTGTACTGTACTGAAACTTACCACTTAGACAGGTAAGAAAGAAATGGACAGAACCATCAAAACTTACAATAAGCAAAATGCCTTTTAAAAGAAATTATTTGGGAACTATTGTATCTTGGAAAAGCCAGAATATTTTCTGCAGTTGTAGGTATATGGTCTAAAAACTTGCAAAGAATTTAGGTCATAAGTAAGAAGCTATTCAGGTAATGTAGAATTTTTAAAGCTTTGTGGGAGCTAAGAAAGTGAGCCATCTATTTGTACGAAATAAAATTAAAAACGTATAGTTAATTCAAACTGAAAAATCAAATCAATATATCTCTGCCCATAAAGGCTTGATGCATGAGCTCTTTCTGACAGTGGAGGTTAAAATGTGAGCCACTGATTCCAAGCACAATAGAATCAAGAGAGAAATTAATCCAGAGGTCATTCAAGGATTACTGAAACCTATATAAGGCCAGTAGAAATGATGAAAATAACTATTTCATCCATGTGCCTTAACAGAATTTAGCAGAGATTAAAACTTTGCATACATTTATTAAAAAAAAAAAAAAAAAAAAAAAAAAAAGATTTGAGAACTGAATCAGAGCGAGCTCATAAAATAAAGTGGAAGAATTCTGAAAATGTTAACACTTTTCTTACAGTCACAGTTTACCCAGAAGTCTTCTCAAGATGGAGACATTAATTACCATTGTATTTATCTTATGACCAGTGCTTCCCAGGGCTCTGGAAAAGCAAAACTTGTTAAAAAAAAAGTGAGCCAGGTATGCTCACTCCAACCACCTCTGGTTCCATGCAATAGATTAGCAAGCAGATATACTAATATATCTGTGTTGTGGCCATGCAGAACCCATCCTTGCAGATGCACTTGCCTTTCCTTTAGTATGGGTATCGGATTTTAATAGCACTTTGAGGACTGTGCAGGGGTAAGGTAACATCTCTAACCACCTAGCACTAAACAAGACAGCAAGCCCAGCACATCCAATTTTACAGCCTCTCTCATACTGATATTTATGTTAGTAAAAGATTGTAAAAGAAGATCTATTTTTATTTGTTAAACTCTAACTGAATAGACAACTACGTAAATGGGGAGTTACATATTTACATGAAACACTGTAGTATTATGCAGAGATACACTCTTTTGATGACTAAACATGGCTAGTAGGAGCAGAACAGCTATATTAGCTCATTACCCCTTCTAAGCAAATTAGTTCTCCTCCGGTATCATGGCACTGTGCTACATAAAGTAGGTACATGTATGACGATTATTTGTCCAGTCTGGAACATGATGATAAAAAATTCATTTGAAGTATGTACCAAAACTAATATAATTTAGGCAATGACAATGTTTTAGTATAAACAAATACAGGGAAGGAAGAAGTTAGGATTGTATTTGATTTCCATGGGAAGGAAGAGGATGTTTAATTACAAACTTACTATGTACTTTGTCCAAGTGTTAATGAGGTGACCTGCTGATATATATACAACATAACTTTAAAGACCAGGATGATTTAATCAAATTCTGATTGTACTCTGCCACCCATTGTGAGAAATTGGACATGGGGAGTTCAAAAAACCTCTCATGCCTATTATGGGGGACACCTTCCTAGCACAGTACACATTGTCCAGAGAGTGTATCATACAGCTGTACCTCTCATAGAGCTGTTCTACAATGGTGGAGCTACAACATTCTCTGAATACTTTACAGAAAGTTTTAGAATTGATCAAGAGTTAAACATATTGTTTATACCTGTATCATTTGCAACTTTTACATTCTGCCCTCATTGAATGTCCAGAATACATGTATGAAGTCTGTGCCTCTGCTCTGGCATAGTGTCAGTGAAAAGTCATTGTTTGGCATTGCTTGATGCACTTAACAAGATGAAGAGATGACCAGCCACTAAAGGGATCAAGAGAAGCACTATACAATTCTGAAACCCCTTCCCTCTCATGCTGACATGAGAAATGACAAAGACTCTTGAAATCAAGTATTGACTTTTCCCATTTTTTCAGATTTTTCTGTATTTGTCCAGATTTGATTCTTTGATAATACTTTTCTCATTGAGCCCAGAACAGTGTTTACCTTATACACCACCTGTTTCCCTTGCTTATGGTGGCTCTGCAGCTTTTTCCAGAACTTAAGCCTTTTGATCAGAACTTATGAAGCATCTTAGCCTGTTACAAAAGGGCTCCTTTCAAACATTAAGAGTAACTCCTTTCCTTAATACAAATGGACAGTCTAAAGAGACCATCGTCTGGGTTGCAGGCCCCAAAAGATATGCAAAAAGGAGTTTTGAAGTCTGGCAGCCTATATGTGGTATGAAATTGCTATTGTGATAGTTCTGTTTTAGCTGATAAATTACTCATTTTGGACACAGCACATGAACAAGGGCCAGCATTGTTTCATTATTCAAAAGCAACCTGATAAATCCACAACTAGAAGAACTTTTGTGCTGAGCTCTAGTAGTAATATATTAGGTGCTGTAATTTGTGAATTGCTCTTAGATATAAAATAAACATACTGAAGCTCCACACTCAGAATCAGTTTGGTTGTAATGAACTTGTATGGCTATAGTGGCCAAACATTGCTGTGGGTTGCTCCTAAATAGCCTTGAATCATCCACACTTTAAAGCTTTTACATCACTCAGTGAAATTCACTGTATCCTGGTTTCTGCAAATGGAACATCTCCCAAGGTTCATTAAGGTAGGTTTAAAAAAAGAAAAAAAAAAAAAAAGTACAAAAAGGCATAATTCTTCACAGCTTAACACAGTCTGAAAGAACTGAAAGAAAAGTTTTACAAGTTACCTTTCTCCAAAAACCTAAGAAAGTGAAGACTTAACATCCTCTGTGAATAATTATATAATGCCAAAAAAAATCATTCCAATTATGAAAATAGACTTAGAAATAGCAATGATGTTGACATGAGCTAGATAACAAGGTTTTACTTGTTCCTCCTCCAGAACTGCATAAGGAAAAGATAACTTGCAGTTATGTACCTCACATACACAAGCTGCAAGTCTTTACAATGAAGATATATGCACAGGTGCACCTCACTTTGAGAAAATTATTTCTTTTGTCTCTTAACACTGCAAAGCAGTTTTATTTCTCTAATATGTCATACATACCTGTTCTGATGTGCAAAAATGTGATACTGCTCCACCATATGCTGTCATGTAGCTACAAAATCATTGTTAATTGCCAATAAAGCACTTGAAATAAAGTGCTTTTTTAAGCAAAGGAAAGCAAAGATGGCTCTAGGGCATATTTGACACAAAATGGCTACTATAGAATTCCAGATGGAATCTTTATCCTCAATTATATATATATATGTATATATATATACAGACCATCATATGTATCAGACATACATATATATATACGTATGTATATATATATATAAAGAGAAAAAAAAAAAAAAAAACTCTATCCAAAATAGAATTATTATGTGCATCCTAGGGTACTCCACTTACTTCACAGAAAATGATACACACAGATGAATGTAGATATAATAACTGGTTGTAGGTTTTTGTTTTTGTTTTTGTTTTTCTGAATAACAATGCTGTCTTAGCAGCTGAATGTGCAAAATATGCAATATGATGCTTATTTTGCAAATAGGTTGATGTAACCAGGACAGGGAACATGTAGCAGAAAGACATATGAAAGTCTTCAAAGGCATACATTAGTTCTCTCACCACAGCTCATGCTTTTAATCCAGTATGAGTTGACTGGTATATGTCAAGTTGATTGACACATTTAATTCCTTCTTTTAAGTGTCTTGGTTTTAGTTGGTTCCATTATATTTATTCTTTCATCTTAATGATTTTTTCATAATCTATAATATGAGCGTACCAATAATAATAAGTATACACCTGACTTATTTTTAACTCCCTGCATTACACAAAAGCATATTCTTCCAGTCAAGGAAGTGACTTACATTTCAGATGACCTGGAGCCATTCTCTCACTCTGCATCAAACCTTCTAGTAATTTTAGGGAAGCCTTTCATATTTCATTTCAACAAAATGCTTAAGAATTAGGATAAACTTATTTATATTTTAAATAAAACATTTAGTCTTAAGACCTTTGCAAACTGGTTGTGAGTTACATGTGCCTAACATGTCTGTATCAGAAAGAAACCACTACAGGAAAATCTCTAGAGCTTCAACTCACCTCTAAAGCAGCAACTTCTCTAGCTCAAGCTAGATTTTGTTTGTAGTTATATTTTCAGCAGCCATGGAAAATGAGGTTATTCCCTCCAAAACTGAACAATTTGATTACATGGAGCGGCAATGTTCTCCTGAACAGTCTCACAACTGAAGTACTCTCTTGAAATAGAAACATGCTGGCTAGAATTCTGTTTGATAGAAAACAAACCTGAATGTTAGGTAATGCTCTGATCACTGCAAAAGCAGCTAAAAATGAAGTGACAGGGTCACCTGACATGGCCAACAATGTGACACCAACTAGGTGTACTCTACTAATGTCAAACAGCCCAGAACTATCAAATAACCTTATGTTGTTTACTTAACAGATCCCAAAGGCAGAAAAACATCTAGCACGATCAAGACTGGGCATTTTTGACCATGCTAAGCAGCAGAATTTTAGAAGCCTGAATCAACTAGAAAAAGAAATTTAAGGGCATTCAGTGATACAGTGGCTGTTTGAAGTTTTGATTATTGACATTTATATATTGCTAATAAATATAAGCTTATATGTATGAAGCTTGTATATCAAGCTTACATGTGAAGCTTGTACTCCATTTTGTATCAATTGTATTGAATTAAGGGATGATGAGAACTGGCCAAATACATTTCTACAAGGCAAATACTAATGATGACCATTTATTCAGGTCATGAACAGCAATCAGTGTAACTGTTTATATATTAGCAGTTCTGTTAGTTTTGTTTTGTCCATTAGAGGAATTCAGTGATTCTATTGTAGTGTATATTGTTTATTGGCTTCTTTTCTCTTTCAGCCTTCAGTAAAAGAATATGTATTCTTGATGGCAAGGTCTTTAACACTGTATTATCATTGCCCTTGAAAACTGCCTTTTGTGCAAGCCAATGTCAAATCCTGTTTAATCTATCTGCATTTTTAAGTGTTTATCGCCATGTCAAAGTCCCGGGAGTTATGCACAAAGATTAAAATGCAACAGGCAAGCTACCTGCAGGTAGGTAGTGGCATCTGTGGTTTTTGAGAGCTGTGATACCATGAAGTTTCTCCAGAACAAGTACGGCTGACAAAAAAAGACCAGCCATGGCAGACATTAAAAAAAAACAGAAAAAGAGACCAGTGCACAAAACTTTCCAAAATGAGAGTGGTAGTAGGGCTGAACTCCAAATTTCAGAATGTCTTCTTTTTTTTTTTTTTTTTTTTCTCACGGATTTTTGTGACAACATTAAAGGTTTGTTTATGCAAATAACCTTACATGTAAACTGATAAAAATAAAGTGATAACTTCCAGCAATTTAGGTAATAGTTATCAAAAACATTCCATACAATAAAGCCTGAAAAGATAATTCAGTGAGAGAAAGGTTATTTCAGAAACATTCTTTCTCACCCTCTCTTTTCTATAAAAGAAAAATAAACCACAGATTTTTAAATGCAACTTTCTTATTTGGTCTAGCATACACATTCAAAATTTACAAATTAATTTATTTTGCAAGGAATACAATAATGAGTTTGTGGGTTTTTTTAGCTGAAAAAGAGGCAAAACAAACATTGAAGTCAACATTTCAGATGAGGATAATTCTTTGTAATATGAGATACTGTAAAATATTAAGGCCAATGTATACTTTGCAAAAATATTTCCCTATGTCTTCAGTATAAACTTGGCAATTTCAATGACAATCTCTATTTTAATTGGGAGTGAAGGAAGCCTAATAGCAATGCTAATTTATTGATTATATGATAGCAACTTTCTCTCTACAGTTCATCCCAGATTACTTCTCTCTCCTAGGCAAAGAAATGTATCTCTTTTAGTATTATTACTTCAACAGATTCCATCTTTAGCAGGCCAAGTTAGAATCTACGTCCAAGCTCTTCTATTGGAAAAGTATGACATCTTGATTTTGAAAATCTGAAATCATTACGTAGCCATAACCTCCCCTTTTTACTTGTTGCAAATGAAAGAGGGTAATCTGTAAAAGACCCAGTATTCATCCCCATCTCCAAATGTATGGATTTACTGGAAAAATTGAAGTCAGTGCTGGCTTTGTGTCATATGCCACTTAGCAGAAATTGTATATCCAAATTCCACACATTCTGCACTAACAAAGTTACTGAAAATTTGTGTTTTGCAGCATGAGCAAACATTTGTTAAAAGGCATGGGAAGAGGAGCATATCAGCCTATTTTTTTGTGCCAAAATACAATTTACTTTTAAAAAATAAAAGTTGCTATAAACAAAACAGTATCTCATTTGAAGGGAATAGCATACTATGCATAGTATTATTATTATTATTTTTTTGAAACCTCGATTCTCATCCATTCTGGTTTCTATATTAACACACTCATCTTATTTAAACTTATTTATTTTTCCAGTACTTCACTACCTGTGCTAACACTCAAGGATATAGCAAGAGGACTCAGTTCAGGTTTCAGATAAAATATTTGGCAACACAGCACAAGGTCACCTTTTAGCCTTATGACTAGAGGTTTTGGTTCTCCATCACTGACCCTGCCTGTACTATATTCTGTGTTAAGTCATGCAGGGAGGTGGAGAATTGTGTAAGAAAATGCAGACAGACTCAGCAGTGTGTATAGCCACATACACTTGCTACAAAAGAAGTACTCAACTCTCTCCTCTCAATAGGGTTTGCTTCTCTTTATGGCCTTACAGATTTTTCTTCCTTTCTCCTCTTTTCTAGTCAATCCAGAGGAAAAATCTGTACTTTCACACAAATAGTTAGGGCATGTTTCTTTTGTATAGTATCAACAGAGACAGGTATTTTAAAAAAAAACTATTCATGGCTTGCTATCACACTGCAGCACTTTTTCTAAGAGACACTCTCACCTCAGATGACCAGCTCTGAATGCCACAGCATTTCTGGAGAACTGATATGCCAAAAAGCTTTCAACAGTGACATCATTCAATGGATTTTGGAAAGGATGTAGATCTGGGCCAAGCTGCTGAGTGTTAAATAGAACTTATCAGCGAAGAATTTCATGCAGGTTTGTAAGACAATTTAAGTTTTTAGTTTCTTCATCAGATGGTCTAATTAAACAGTATTTCAAGGAGCAAATACAACATAATTTCTGTGGTGTGGCATCCAGCACACAACCAGTTGCTTCTTTGGAATTATCAGATTCATTATCTCCTGCAAGAAATATAGGTATGTGGGCTTGACCCCTTTCTCAAAAATAGTTCTGGCCAGTACAGCAAAGATCAGGTACAATGAAGAAAAGTCATGGTTTTTATCTTAGAACAATCAAAATCTGAATCAAATTAGAGAAGGACAGGTGAGTTTAAAACTAGACTCAGAGGATAGTAAAACCTTTCTTCCGCCCCCTTCCCTCCGTCCTCCCCCCTCAAGTTTCAGAGGCTTTATACATGGGGGAAGGGGGGTTAGAATAAAAAATTCAGTATATGATTTAAAGAAAATTATGTAAAACTTTTCATAATTCTCTTTAAGCAGTTTCCAACAATCAAATAGACATGAAACTGGGAGGGGGCTTGGTTTGGTTTACCCCAACATCAGGGTATAAATATCTGTCATAAATACTCAACTAAGCCATAACCCAATTGCAATGAAATATTTATGTGAAACCTTCCTCTGTTTATTCTAATATTCCGAATAATATTTGTATGTTTCATATTATCATGTTTATTTTAATTTGCCTTTACTAATCCTATTTCCCATAATTCATTTTTTCTTCATCATATCATCACAGAAAAAAACAAATAGCATTTAGAAAGAATTCACTTATATCTGTTTCAATTCCTTATGGTTTCTTTCCTTTTTATCTTTTTTTTTTTTTTCTTTTTTGAGTAGGCAGAATAATCTTATTTAGAAATGACCTATTAATTCAGAGTTCATCAAGCAGTAATGAAGTACATTTCCCACGGATGTTTCAAATGCCAGTGATTTTTTTTTTCTAAAAATTTTAAAGGAAAGTGTTGGCTTTACTAGCAATGAATGGAAATTACTGAGAACAATCAGCTGACAATGTAGAAAATGAAACACACAATATTTCCATATCCTTAAAAGGATATGGAAATATCCTTTTTTGATCCCTGTCAAACCTTACACCTCTGAGGACCAAACAATATGTACTACAGCCAAAGGAAAAATTTCTAGTGAGTTAAACTAAGAAAATGAGGACTCTAAATTATTCCACTAAAAACATTATTCCTTTTAAAAACTGAAATTTTAGTTCTGTGGAAACATATAAAACTTCACACCGATACTGAAAATGAAGAATGGGATCAAACGATCTCATATCCATGGTGTTGATTTACGTGATATAATTAGCAAAGCCTATTTAACCATGTCATATATGGTACGTAATAGTTTATGAAACACAAGCAATAAAGCAACAAATGCACAATGGCAAACATTGGAAATTATGTCAAATGAGTCAAACCAAACCACACCAAAGCCTAATTTTAGTTTTACTCCACACACTGTCTCTCAGAAATTTCCGGACTCAAGACTACAAATCCCTTTTTTCAGGACTCAGACTACAAATCTCTTTGCTACTACTTGACAGGGGTAATTAATGGTCTATCAAAAATGACAAGGAAGTAAATTTTATACTAACAGAGTAACTTGCTGAACCACCCCCAGCTAGCTGAAGCCAGATAAATGAACCAAGTCATTCTGCACTGTGTCAAAGCTTAAGTACAATTTTCCTACTTGCATGGTATGCCTGCAACAAATACAACTTGAGGTTTCCAACAACAGACATGCTGTTATTATGGCAACTACACAGGATAATAAAAGAAACCTTGTGAAAGTCACATGTAACAAAAGTTGAAAGGAAGGTCGCAGTAAATGACTGAGTCCCAAAAGCTTGGCCTATTGCTGTTATTTCAAGTATTTCCATGATTACTTGGTAGTTTGCAGGTTACATAAATTTCATAAAAAAATATTTTTTAATCAGTATTGCAGGCAAGCAGATGACACAACATTTTGTAAAGCAGGTTTTAGACTAGAGGGATGTCTTGATTTTTGATTGCTATATCATGACAGCATCAACTATTATCTTTAATTGACTTCATCCTCCCTTACAGGGCATAGGAAAGAAACAAAGTTGGTTCTCTAGTCACAGAGATGATAAGATCTTAAAAAAACAGCAGGAGTCTCTTGCATCTCAAAGACGTGTCTTCGAATCTTCTGTGAAACAAAATAGCATTTTATCCTTATACTTATTTAAATAAATAAGGCATTTGTGGTTATTGATATAAAGATGTATGAACTTGACTGGAGGAGAAGTAAAAATGTGCATAGGAATTTAATGGATGACTTTCAGCATTTAAATAAAATGCAAAGAAACTTTTACAATTTGTAGCGATATAAGATATTTCCATGATATCTCCACTCAGAAATAGTGTCTATGGTGACATAAGGATCTTCTGGAAATCTAGCATTTCTAAAGCTGGATGAACCTTTTCAGTTCTGAGTAGGCAGAATCACGTTTGTGCTGTTCATACAGTGGAACGAAGGAAAAGATTGAGAAGTAGCTAGAAGTCTGTAGCTAGGCATTTCTGGTATAAGTTCAGAAAAATCCTCCTTCCAGTTCAGTACAGTTGTGGTGCTCATAATGAACAGATAAGCAAACTGTGTTCTGAAAGCAAGTTCAGATACTATTGTCATATGAAATGAGGGAACAGTGAAAGCAAGCCTTCTTGTGAGAGTATACCCCTCTGACCTGCCATTTTAGACACTGAAACTATTTTTCAGAGGCCATGGTCTAGCTCGCCAGTTTTAAATTACCCACAGATTCAACAGACAATGTTTTTTTTGTCCAATGCCATGTACAGGTGGCCATCAGGTATGTGGCCATCAGGACAGTCTATGCTTTCTGCTGATATCTCCACCACCATACATCTCTTCATGGCACTGGTCCTGTTAGCAGGTACCCACACACTAGGCTATCTTGCATCTGGAAAAGCAGCTATTTTCTGCTACCTTGGAGAACATCTGAGATAAATACTATGCTGTTGCTGGATTCACCTACCACCTGAGTGATGCAGAGACACCTACACACCCCTAACCACTCTGTGGGGAACTGCAGATACCTCCAACTAAAAAATGTGCTCTAGGCTTCCAAAACACACAAGATATCCCTTGATTTCTCTAATACCAATGCTTAGAAAGCAAGCCTTAGATGTCATACAGATAACTAGACAAACAGAGAGATCTTACACTAGCTGCAGAACCAAACCACAACAAATTTGGGGTTAAAGAATTAAAGACTGCACCAACGTCAAAATAATTCGGGGAGATGAGACTTTGGGGAGATGCCATGGTCAGTGCTGCTTAGGATCTCAAAGTCAGAGCTTGCCACCTTAAGCTTCTTTTTGAAAGTAAGGGATGTTACAAACCTTCAGTAGAATCTTGGTTGGATAAGGAAAAAATGAATTGTGTGTCAGATGAAGGGGAAAAAAGAAAAAAGGGGAGGAAGAGAGAGAGAGAGATGGATGGATGGATGCATGGATAAATTAATACCTGGGAGACAAAAAAAATGATAATTGCTTTTATTGAATATTGGCAGACAAAAAAAAAAAAAAAGTTTCAACTTCTGCACTCTTATGGTTAGCACAGAAGGAGAGATGAAGAATTTATATTTAGCTAAAGGACAATGTTTTCCTAGTGGGATAAGGAAATTCAGTCATACCTACTTCTCCATCAACTTAAGGTTAACTTGCCCTTCAGACACCTCTGTGTTTGAAATGAAATGTTCCTCAAGAACAGGTATCAATTGTTACCCTAGTCTTTAGATGCAATTTTGTGACTCAGCCAATAGGACAACTGCAATAACTAACAAAGACACATTTTTGTTGTTGATACATTTAATTGTGATAACATATCTACCGGTGAAAGATTTGTTTCTGTCATTTCTTCTTGAAACTTCTGTTTCAACTGTACGATACCCAGCAAATCACCAGCCTTACAGCATGATTTGAATACATACATGCCTAGCACAATTTTTCCTGTTTATATCTGCTGCTTAAATTACAGTAACTTTTATTTTGGAACTAATTACATTTTCCCATATTAACACATCTCAAACTGTCTCTGCTTTGTTGGTCTGTTTAACCAGCACTGCACAAGAATACTGGGCCATTGAGCCTAAAATTATGTATATTTGCTTGCCATTTTCTTCTCTTACTGCTATCGCATGAGTAATTCAGCTGCACTATGCAGCCAGATGTTAGTACATACAGTTGATCTAAATCATTCTTGCCAAGTCAGAAATGAATACCATGGGATCATTTTGAACAAATAAAGTACTTACTGTGGGATGGAAAACAATGTGTCTTATGTGAAGGATACAACGCATCTCACAAGGCTTTTCAATAGACTGTAATTAACTCTATATTTTCATACATTATAGTAAGTCTTCCTTGTGAGTCAGAGATGAATTACTAAGCAAAAAATATTAATGTTTGTTCCAATGGTGCATTTCATAGTTATGGATACAAATGAGTTTCCTAATAACATGTGAAAGAGAGTTCATTACTAATGGAAAAATTCCTAATCTATGGAGTTACCTTCCTGCTTATGTCTTTTCTTATTTCCAAGTTAAAAATGAGTCATTTTGAATTTCAGATTGAGGACATACCAGTAACTGTATATATCGTAGTGCTATTAAAATTCAATTCATCATCTCTGAAAAGCCCATCTTACTAAATCAATAGATAGGCAGACACAGATAATCCAAGCCGCTTAAGATACAGCAATGTACACGCTGAGGCCTTTAAATGATTGTTTCATTATACCAGTCATTTTAATACAGTGATGGTCTATATATAAGGAAGTAAAAGTGTCTGTAGCACCATATTTGGTAAAAATACATTTTATAGATTCTTGATTTGTCATTAAGCAAGATTTCTTCTTTTCCCATCTTTCTTTATTTCACTATTCAATATATTTTTGAACTACCTGTTTTGTGGGAATGAAGGTGCATAAAATGAAAAATTGCTTCCTCCTGAAACTATCCTTTGTCTTCTGATTTGCAGAGGGTGTAATTTTGCCCTCATTCAAACAGATCTTTTCAAATGTTAATGATGTCTACTTTTAAGATGAGTGGTTGTTATAAAACTATTTGAGGTAAAGGCTTTCTGTTTCACAGCTTAAAGATTTCTGCATTTGAGTAGATAATCTTAGGTCACCATGCTCAAAAAGAGCCAGTTCATGTTCCTGTAGCCACATCTCAATTGTCCTAATCCAAAAAAACAGTAAAATGAAGTGTTTTCTGGCTGCTGCTCGTGCAAACTTCTCAATTTAGTACAGTCAGTTGTCCCCCACGTCATATTCTCTTCATCACAGACACCTCCTTAGTCCTGCCTTTCCACTGCATGTCTCAAGGTCTCACATCACTTAGGATTGCCACAATTCCCATCGCACACAACGACAAAACCAAAGTGTGTCAGAGACTTTCTTCCCCATAGAGCAACTGTTCTATTTTTGCTTTTCTAACACCTCTCCACCTAGCACACTAGCCGTAATGATTGCTTGAGCTGGGCACCACCATAACATTACAATGATCTCAGGCTGATGGTGTATCTACCTGCCATTTCAAATTTAGATTAAGTTTTTCGCCTGGAGCCATAACTCAGACAACTTCAGCAAGGGCCAGCCAGCAGCATAGGTATGAATTACCTCCCTAACTGTTCTGAGAGCACTGGCTGCTGTGTGAAGCCTGCCAGGGGCTTCCCTTCAAACAGTGGCCTGAGTACCAGGCTGCACCAGCATTTCTCTGTCTGCATTCCCAAGAAAGTGAAGGCTGTGAAACAAACACAAAGACCAAGCCAAAAACGTTCATACTGTATTATCAAATGAGTATCCTTTTTCTTTTTTTTTTTTCTCAAAATCCATTTGTATTATACTCTTTTTTCACAAATATCTGAAGTTTACTGTCAGCCAAGGCAAGAGCTTCAATGAATCTGACAGGAATGGGGGAGAAGAGAAAAATGACATAACACTTCACACGGTCACCAGAGATAACTGTGAATGAAGTAAAACACATGAGGTGGCTCTTCCCAGGCAGTCTGAAGGTGATGTAATGATATTAATCACATATTCTTGCTGCTGTGTCTGTGACACTATAAAATCTGAATGATGTAATGAAGGAAGGTAAGAACCACTTGCTGTTTCTCACAATACAAAGGGGGGGGCACACAAAGAAAGGATTAGGTAGATTTAAAAATAGTATTTTTTTACAAACACTTCTCAGATTGACAGGGGGAAACTTGTCACAGGACATGATGGACATCAAACCACCAAATGTTTATTACAAGATCATACTAGACATTTCCAGTTTCTTATAGTCTATGCATATCCAGTGAAACACTTTTGTAAACAGGATACTGGGCTGACTGGAACATTAATTTCACATCATTTGTTAGCTTTCATGTTCTTGCAAGGGACATAGACTATAAAAAGTTGTGTAAAATGGAACCTAGTTTCCATTAGGAAAGTATTCTATAGAATGAAGGATTCTCAACTGTACAACCAATATAATTATTAGATTTTTTGTGAAGATTTCTCTTAATGCATACACACATATATATACTTTTGCATATATATTTAAATATAATAACAAACTACTTACTCATTACTATTCCTGGTCCTTTGAAAAGGTTTCAAAGGAAGAACTAAGGACATAAAAATCAACAATGTTTCAGAAGATGATTTATAAGAATTTCCTACAAATTTCCTACAATATTTTAATTCTCCTTTTCCTGTGCATCTACATTGTAAAGTTTGTTTTCTTTAATGATGCATGTTTTTAAGGCAAATCCAGAAGGAGTGAATTGCATCCCATTTTACTTTCCTAAACTGCACTTTGAACCTTGTCTAAAAGATTTCCAAAATGTGGAAGAGTCCTATTCCTCAAATAGATATATAGCAATGCCACTATTCCTTTCTCTTAGAACAAGCATTAAAAAGGTAGTTTGATATTATTTCATCTTTCTCCCACAGATCTAGGTATAAGAAGACACTGTGTGGACTAGAACATTTTGCAGTTACTGTCAGTAGTGTATTTCCTGAACATATTGCAAAATTAACCATTCTGAAGAAGGAAGAGCAATTATTATTCCCAAATGCAGGAGTTAGTCTTTGGAGGCTAAGTGATAAGAGCTTTCCTGACACAAGGCAATGCTAAATTTAATGAAATGTAAAATAGTTCATTATTAAGCATTGTAAAATGGTAGTTACCAGGAAAATACTAATTTCTTCAGACAATATTCCCTAAAAATAAATAAATAAATAAACAATGTTGTTATCTCTCCCAACAAGGACTGTAGCATGCCTCTAGGAAAAGACTCTTCGGCGGTTCAGTGGCACAAGCAGAGGCTAATTATCTTTTTCTGGTTCAGAGCTAGAAAGCCCAACACACACAGGGACTGATTTCTAGACAGGCCAAATGACCACTAAGAAGTTCATCTTCCCCTTTTTGCTTCCTGTTTGCAGCTCAGCTGCATCCTGGCTTGAGAGCATAACTACTGCTGTCAGGCTGATCTCATGAAAAGGAGGGGGATATACAGGACAGCTGGCCAGCAACAGATGGGGATATGCTGTTCCATCTCGCAGCTCCTTTTGCATCACATGCTGTCTAGAAGGAATCCTAACTAATGCAGCACTGGTCTTCTAAAGGGGACCTGGCTTTAAACAACAGTTGAGTCTTAGAACTCAAAGCACTTCCTAAATTGCCTATCCACTACTTTAATAATCCAGTTCATTTAAGTTCAGATCAGTTGTTTGTGCTGGAATTTAATTATTCAGTTCTTTAAATTTCTTTTTGTTTAAGACAAGGTGAAAGCATGCCATAAAATTTTCCAGTTTTGTGAACAGAACTTGATCCACCTGTTGACACTTTAAAGTATCTTGCCCTTGAAGGAGAAAGTTCTTTGCACTTCTAATCACATGATAAATGCAAAAAGGTCATCATCTGTCCCATTTAACACAAGGATGACTGCTTCCACTCACTCCTTTACAGCAATACTGGCTTTGACAGTCAAATGACTTCTGAAATAGTTAAGCTGCATTAAAATTAGACTGTTGTTATTGAAATTTACAATGAACAGAAACTATCTTTTATTCATTCTCATCTTTGTATAGACACCTATAATTTAATCTTGTTCTTTTGATATTTCAAATTAAATATTACTTGAAAACAAAAAAGTAAAACTAATTTGAAAGCTTATAGAAGCAGAAATGAAGATACCAGTTCATTTTGACTTTCCAAGTGAAAAGAAATGAATAAATTAAACATTGATGCTGGTTCTCATTATCTAAGGGTAACTGTAGGGTTCTTATTCTATACAAACCCACACTGACCCAACCAGTGATTGTGTGTCAATTCAAAAAAATCACCGCCTTGATTAATTGCCTTAAAACATATATATTGTTTATTATGGATAAAGTTATCTATATATGCCATAGACACAACATCACAGCACAGTAATCCTCTGTGATAGGTTTACGCCAGGGTTTAAATTGCCAGGTACTATTATATACTAATGTAAAAACTGAACCCAAGTATATAAAATGTAACAAGCAAATTAAAGGGGATTGAAAAATAGGATTTGGCTGAGAAATATTGCTTCATTGCATTACTGTCCGTGGCACTGCATCTTTATACAAAAAGTGTTATAACATCTCAGCATATGACTGGACACGTTGAGCTCATATTTGGCAGCTTGTTAGAAATGTTATGCAAAAGACACTTGTCAATCCCATAGAGATCCACAAGTGTCATTTTCTTCATGTGTTTTTCTTCTTTTAAAGTGGATTTTAAATTAAAAAAAAAAAAATCTATATTAACAGCAGTGTATAAACAGAGCTCTGTATTAAATCCTTTTTAAACATACAAATTATGAATTAGAAAAATTGATTTTGCATAATATTAATTAAATTTCATTTTCATACTATTTATCTATATTTAACTAAAGGGTCGGTTTTACATACATGTACAATTTGACCCTTTTAATTCATTGTTTACTGATTTCAAAGAGAATTTCAAAGAGAAAGAACAGAAATGCATTTTTACAGCTTCCACCTTATTATCAACAAATATTTCAGTTTTTGAACTAAAGGAGCAATTCTTGTGAATGCTTACATACAGCACTTTAGTACTTGTGCATATTCTTAATAGGCTGTATGGTATAAAGTTTCACTCTGATTAGCCTCTTAAAGGAAGTACTGATGGGAAAAAAAGAAAAAAAGAAAAAAAAAGAAAAAACACAAATTCACATAATGTGCTCTATGAAAAACAACTAAATATTCTTTTATATGAATAAAATTAATATTCAATGTTTTCAGATGTGAGCCTTTATACAAATGCAGTGAACTACAATTGAGTTTACCTTACTCTTAGCTACTAATCACCCTCACCAACAAACAGAGCACGCATCAGATCGAGTATCACCCAGAAAAAGGAGTTACCTCACTGAATAAAATTTTGCCATTTTTACATCTTTTCTTTCTTGGCAAAGTCACAGCCCATTCTTTCCTTTTTTTGACCTTTCTGTGCTTAAACTTGAGTCCTGCAGTTAAAAGTTCATTATCATCTTACCAGCTGTCAACTTACTATTACTACTACTAAAATAATTAGAATTGTTATTACAACCTACTACTCCTTCTCCAGCTTCTTCATACACCAGATATTTATTGCTAGTTTTATATGTGCATTATTATCCATGTAAATCACAATCCCCATATCAGAGTTCAAAATGCAGTGCAAAACCACAAGTATAGATAAAATTAGTTTATAATTTTCATACCTTATTTAATTTGCATATGTACAGTTCATAGCTTGTGCATCAGTGTACACCACATACAGTGACGATTTTATGATCAAAGAAATGCATCAATTATGACACACTGTTTCTAAACCTATAATACTAATTTGTTTTAGCATAATCAAAGTACAGGATTTTAAATGTGACAATGCAGACAGTTGAGTGCTTTGCCAGAATTTTTGGGACCTTCATGCATCACATACAGTAATTTTATTTGAGGTTGATGGCTATATCCATTTGTCATCTACAAGAACTTGATTCCATCAGTTTTGTATTGTTTTGAATCACCAGATGCCACTTCTCCCTTCTCTAAAGACTTGCCATCTGAGTGTGTAGGAGTTAGGTCTGGTAGAAACACTGCCAGCTGAACTGAGATGCTTTACAGATCTTGAGCACCTTACCAGTAAAATAATAATAATAATAATAATAATAATAATAATAATAATAATAATAATAATAATAATAATAATAACAACAACAACAATAATAATAAACGCTTGTCTCAATCTACCTCTTTAGCTGGGAATATTATTTCTCAAATTAGTTGCTATAGATAAGCTATGTCTACAGAAATGGAAAAAAATAAGAAAAAAAAAACAACACTTGTCAACACATATGCGCTGCCCAGGGACATTTTTAAAGGCATTCTTTCACATTCCCTACAAGATTATATTTAAAGTTGCACTTCTAACTTGAATAAAATAATATTCACAAGTTCAAATAAAATTGTGTTGAAAAGTTTGTCTCTGTATAAGTGCCATTATAATTTTGCCACTTCTATTTTAGTTACTTTCTTCAAGTAATTTCTCTGCCTTGTTTCCATGTGCAATCCACAAAAACATAACAAAACAAAACAAAAAAATTAGAGAAGAATGCAGTCATGGCAAGAGCTCTTAGCGAAGTTCAACCATGATTCATTATCATCACATAGTAATGGAATATCTCAGTGGAAACACCATAAAGCAATGTTTAAAACATCATGCAGTGATTGTTTTATAATGTCTGTAACTACACTGCACATGTCTTTCACTCTCCTGCATTCTTCTGTTATGTGGGTCAAGCACTGTGCTTCCTTTCTCTGTGACTTTTGGGAAGAAAGGCAAGCTGATTTTATTATTTTTTTTCTACTCCATTTCTTTCCATTTTCCAACTCTTTAAGGGGACAGAGAGGTGTATTAGCAAGTCGACTTTGTGTGACAATCTGAAAAACAGAGTTTTAGGAGGTAAGCTAAAACAAAAGGAATTGTCATCATTTTGAAGCTTCACTAAGATTGCATGTTGCATCACACTTGTTCAAACATGAGTCCTTTATATAAAGATTCAAAGGCCTCTCTATCCTTTTGGAACAGCATTCTGTTATCTCCTTCTATCTTTACTAATACCAAATGACTGTTTTTACTGTTGGAGAGTTACAATACATCAGTTGTACATCAGGATGGGACCACATGAAAAAACACTGGGGTTCCAGCACCTGGTGAAAAACAATATTTTTTTTTCTAATCTTCCCAATATTTTCTTTTTTCAGAAACAGTTTATGTATAATGCTTCACGTAGATTTAATGAGAAACATACCATGAACAAATAAGAACCAAAAATATATACAGAGAGGTATAAAAATACTCAGTGTAAGTTAAGTGTGAAAACTATCACCACTGACCTGTTGAGTAATTTTTGATTTTGCAGTCTTAGTTATTAAGCTTTGCTAAATGGGAAGCCATTAGAGTGCTTTAGAAGAGCTGTGAAGATGACAATGAAATTCTGGTCACTGAGCCATCTCTAGTGAAATCTAAGACAGTTTTGAGCTCTGATTTGAGCTCAGTAAGCACAGAATTAGACCTTGAAGCTGCAAACATTGATAACAGAGGTAAAATAAAAACAGAATTTAAAAATGACATCCTATCTCCATGAAATGAGCCCAGTAAACACTTGTCCACAATGTTGTATAAACAGCCACTGTAAAACTGC